>NC_056034.1:21895863-22211567 GCF_004379255.2 Salvia splendens
TTAGATTAACCATAAAACTTTTCAAAATCTTACAACTGTAAAATTAAAATTTTGTACCCTCTAGAGGAAGTCAATACGCATTAAAATCTTACAATTTTACTGGTCACAACACCGACGAATAGTCCAGAGACCACAGAGTGGCATGGCCGCCTAATGTTGCCTAAGCAAGACCATCTCTTTAGCATTACAGAGTCTCATTTCTACAACACACTACCATAACAATGTTCATGTGCTGCTAACAAGATCAAGCTATCTCATAAATCCTGTGTGAACTTCTGAATCTCGTAGTTTCTTAGGATTATTGTCCCCACAGAGCAGGTGGCGATAATATTGGAAACTACATTCTAGTTCATACTATTTATATTTGAGAAGTCCGCCCTCATGAACTTGCTATTTTCTTATGATTATTGTCCCCACAGAGCAGGTGGCAGTAATATTAGTAAAAGACTTCATAAATTGCAGACCAATTGATGCAGACCATATACAAACGTTGAGTTCATAATTATAGCTTAGATATTTGGGTTATGGTTTTTCTTTAATTATCCTTAGCCTTAGGGCAGAGAAAAGCTTGATTAAATTCTGTTGCTATATAATTTGCTAGATAATTAAATCTTTAGATTAATGTTGTTATCTTCCTTTAGGAATTTGTTGTTCTAGAATTTAATTCTTATTCATGTATACTATAAGGTATATCTAAAATAAATAAATTATTTAATCCTTAATAAGACATTAAAAATAAATTCAAATTATTTCCTTGTTCAAGATTAGGAAGAGATATTTTATTATTTAATGTATTCATACATATCTATCCTTATTAGGATCTTAGATATATAAATATTAGGAAACTATTAAATTATTTTATCCATATCATCTAGGAATCAAAATAATATTATTTATTTCCATAGATATAGAAAATAATAAAAATTTTCCTTAAATCTATATTAATATTAGGAAACTATTAAATTATTCTCATCCATATCATCTAGGAATCAAAATAATATTATTTATTTTCATAGATATAGATAATAATAAAAATATTCCAAAAATCTAGGCAAATCTTCCATGAAGATTTTATTTCCATTAAATAATAATATTTTAATGATATCTTTTAATAAAACAATTAAATAATCATTAAAATAATCCTTCATCATTATCTCATCGTACGAGGTTCGCACGAACGATGAACGACGAAAATCCGACGAGTTCTTCGTCGGACCACGACGCATGCAGCATCTCGACCACCGGCACGCAGGTGGCGCGCCAGCATCTCGGCCAGCGGCTCGTCGGGTGTCGCCTCCGTCTCGGCCAGGAGCGCGCTCGGAGGTGCGACTCCTCTCGACCAGCGGCGAGCGCCCGTCTTGGCTCCGTGTTCCGTCGGGTGGCTCAAGCTCTCGGCCAGCAGTACGCACGGTGGCGCGGCTGCTCTCGGCCAGCTCGGACCGCCCATCTCGGTCCATCTCACTCCAGCTCTTCCCACTGCCCCAACCAGCGTCACGCCAACAGGCGCGACGCTCTCGGCCAGGTGTTCCGTCGGGTGACGCCGGGCCTTCCGCCTAGGGTTCGGCCTAGCGTCTCTACACCTCGGCATGTTCTCGGTCGAACTGTCGTGCCACTCCATCCGCCGTTTCGATGTCGATGGGGGTTCCGCCTGGGTTTGCGATCCGTCTTGGTACGAGCGCCGACGGATCGCACGTCTCGTACATTCGAGCAATTCAAGTTCATTGATTCGACAGTTCTTGAGTTCAACAAGCATAAAAATTTAAACAAAAACACAAGAACATTCTTCGCAATCAAATTGGACATGCATACATGAATTTCGAGAAATTTAAATCCAAATAATCAGAGCCAAAGACTGGCTCTGATGCCAATTGAAGGGGTTGGCAGCGGAAGCGTGCATAAATATCCGATCACATGAATTTGATATATTTAGCAGATTATTCAGACAAATTCTATTCGCGCAATTATCACATGTATCATGCTCATAATTTGAATTAAAACATGCTTTAGCATATAAAATCCCTAAAACATGCTTACTACGGAATTAACCAATTTGCCTCGTTGATTCAATCAAGAATCGATGATGGCTTGCTCCGTCTCCACGTATAGTCTGGTGTCTTGGACTATACGCTGATATTTTGTGGGCAAATCTCACCAACGTACTAGGACTCGAATAATGGAAGACAGAAACTGCTCACGGAGGAGGCACAAATTTCGAACTCTCTCTTTCTTGAGGGGGACGAAATTTTGTTGTAGAAAAAAGTGTTTTCTGTCTCCTTTATTCTCCTATTTATATTAAGTCACAAATTGGGCCTAGTCTGGGATCTAAGGAAGAATTGGATCAGGCCTCACCCAATTAGATTTTTACTAATTAAATTGAACCCACAATTTAATATAAGCTTATATTGGAATATTACAAGCAGCCACTACAGAAGTAATATTGCACTGCCTTTCCAAATCCAAAATTACAAGTATTCTGGGTTTCCTTTATTTGCGTTCAATTCATTTCCCGCGCTTATGATAGAAACATCCATTAATTAATTAATGTCTGCTATGGACTTAATTAATCAACATATTTAATCTCCAAGAGTGGACTTAGCAAGAAACTCTTATTTATTATTCATAGAGTAATCAAACACCAACTAGCTAGGTTCCGAATAATAAAATCTTGTTTCGAGCTCCTCTTGTGGATGATATCAAACGAGACTCTCCTCGCGCACGATTCAACGTAATAGCAATCCTAGCACCGCTAGATAATGATCACCACTACCCAATATACTTGGATCGTTGGGTTACGAAAAACCTGCACCTTTGGTAAGTCAAAGTAGTAGATACTCAATATCGTATGCTCAATGCTAACGTACATTGATTAAGAAATTATTATCAAGACCTCGTCTTTCAGTAGATAGCATAAAGACTCGTCTTGCAGTTAGATCCATTCAGTGCTACACCACACCAACGTCATCTTATTTCAATAAGGCTTAGAAATAATCGGACTGACATTGCAACCTTTCACGATAGGTAGTCTAGGCCTATCTGGGTTGTGAAATTCTTATTTTTCTTTGTTCAGAACTGACCGTATTACCTTAAAGTGGACGACGCCCACAACTGGTCTACTAGAACAAAGACTTAGACTTTGTTACGTTCTTATACATTTAAATATGCAATAAACAACCATTAAATGTGAAACATAACAGCATTATGACAAAAATAATCTGTTTTATTCATTGGAAAATAAAAAGTAGAGTTTTACAGTATCCAATCACTCGAAAGGTGATTTCTAGTATACAAAACCCTAACACTTAGGTCATGCTTGAGTCATGGTTGATATGATGGAATTGAATAGTATTTCTACTTTCATTTTAGTATTTCTTTGTTTGAGAGCATCCGCAGCGGTGGCGAAAGACGCCACCGCCGTCCGCGCCGTTGGCAAAGCGCAGGACCGCCGCCGCTGCAGCCGCGCCGCTGGCACGGCGCTGCTCGATGTATCGAGCACGTCCGTGCCAGCGGACGCACACGTGGCGCGCTCCCATTCGTCAACGGCATAGCCGTTGTGTTTAAACTTTTTTTTATTTTTATTTTTTTAAAATCGGTATTTAATTATAAATAATGCTAAAAAATTAAAAAAAAATATTTTCCAAATCCCAAAAATATGGCCGTTTTTTTCCCGTTTTTTCTGAATTTTTTTGATTTTTTTTGATTTTTTTTTTCCCCAAAATCATCTATAAATACACACATTCATCATCCATTTATCACATCAAATCATCTCTCATTCATCTCTCATTCATAATTCTCATACAAACTATCAACACATTCATCCCCCACTCAAAATCTCAAATGGATTTCACCCATATTATGGCGGAAGCGGAACGCGAAGAACAAGAATACTACGAACAACATCGTGCCGCTTACGAAGCATATGTCGCGGCGAATACCCCTGCTCCTCCTCCTCAACGAACCAGATCAAATCGACGGTACATCCATCGTGACCGGGAGGGAGCCCACGAAAGGCTCGTTGCCGACTACTTTGCCGACCAGCCGCGGTTTCCGGCAGATTACTTCAGGCGCCGTTTTCGCATGTCAAAGCGCTTGTTCATGCGAATTGTCAACACATTGTCCGCACGTGTTGAATACTTTCAAACAGGTGTAGATGCAGCCGGCCGGCAAAGTATCACGGCGTTGCAGAAGTGTACGTGTGCCATCCGACAACTCGCTACTGGGCAAACGGCCGACATGTTCGACGAGTATTTGCATATCGGTGAGTCCACTGGAATCCTATGTTTAAAGAATTTTTGCGAGGGCGTTCGTTCTGCTTTTGGGGATGAATTCCTTCGAGCACCCACCACTGATGATTGCCAACGGTTGCTTCGTCTTCATGAATCAGTCCATGGCTTTCCCGGAATGCTTGGCAGCATTGACTGCATGCATTGGAGGTGGAAGAATTGTCCGACTGCTTGGAGGGGGCAACACTTGAGCGGTCACAAAGGCGGCGGCCCAACGCTTATCCTTGAGGCGGTCGCCGACTACCGCCTATGGATTTGGCATGCATATTTCGGCGTTGCTGGATCCAACAACGACTTGAATGTGCTATATTCGTCACCACTCTTCAATGATGTGATGAATGGTGTAGCACCGGCGATCGACTTCACCATCAACGGAAATATATACCGCATGGGTTACTATACCGCATACGACGGTTGGCCAGAGGATCGAGACAAGACACACAATGCGCGATACTCGAATCCACAATCAACTACAAGAAGACCTAATCAACCACATGTGGGCGAAATTCGGCAACGAGTAGTGTCATTTTTAATTTTTAGGATTTTAATTATGTAATTTTTAATTTTTAGGATTTTAATTATGTAATTTTTAATTTTTAGGATTTTAATTATGCAATGTTTAATTTTATTTGTCATTTGTAATATTTATTGTGGGTTTTAAATGAATTTTAATATTATGGAAATGTTTTTGTGTAATTGAATTTTATATTAATTGTGCTCGTCCTTGCGGAAGAGCACAGTTGTGGGTGTTGTGCTCTTGCCAGAGAGCAGGCATGAATAGTACCGCCCAGGCCCACAACCGTGCCGCTGGCAAGAGCACGGTTGTGGATGCTCTGAGGAGTATATATATTTTCCTTAAGAATCACCATTTCTTTTATCACCATTATTTAGCTAAGCTTATTTTAGATTTTAACAAAATAAAGAGTATAACATATTATATTATATTATATTATATTATAATTTAATTTAATATTATGTAGTATAATTTTGAAATTTTATAATTAAATTGAAATTTTAGAATTTTTAACGAACACGCACACTGGAACACACACACACTATTGCACATACACCCACCAACACCCACCAGCACACAAACACCACCACGTATACACTCACATTATGCACACACACTGTTGCACATACACACACCAACACGCTGCAAAATCTACCATCGAACACATACACACACCAGCACACAGTGCAACACACACACACTGTGTCACTATGGTCTATGCATACCTACACATCATAATAATATAATCCAGATATTTTTGAACGAATTAATTTTTTTAGTGGAATCAATTATCAACATATTAACGGTGGAATATTCGTCCAAATATACATGTGGAATATTAACTGTGTCTTATCTTTATTAAAGATGTAAGCATATAGCTCTTCACTTACACATAATTTATGAAATTTAATCAGTGACTTTTTTAAACAAAGATACTTTTAGCAGTTAATAATTGGCTCACTAAAAATATTAAAAACATGAACTACTTCCTCAGTAAATATGATTCTTATTTTTATTTTAGTCAATCCACTAAATATAAATGGTAGTAATAAGATTTCACATTTTACTAACTTATTCTATTTACATTCATTTAAAACTATACTATATTCAAGTGAGATCCATATTCCACTAACTTTTTTCCACCCACTTTTTCTAAACATTTAAACTAGTATTGGAAAAAAATGAGATTCCTAATGGCGGACGGAGAGAGTATTTTCTTTTCGGTCCAATCCCTGAAAAATGAACTTTCTAATTTTAGAAATCTAATTACACTACTAATAATGTGGACCTTTATTACTTCTTCTTATCTCTTACTTTACTAATTTTCTTTTAAAACTCATATCCAACTAAAAATTTATATTTTTCAGGGCATAAGAGAGCATGATTAATTTATGTGATAGCGATAGTATTTTAGAATATAAAATGTATCACATCTTTTTTTTAATTTAAATTAGAAACCTTAAGTTATAGAAGAGTAAGATCAATTATCCATCTTTAAAAAAAGTAGAGTAAAGGTTAATTTTGATCCTAAACAGATGGCTGAAATACGAATTTGGTCCAAGACATTCACTTTTTGAAAAATGAGTCCATAACAAATAAAATCCGTGTCGATTAGGTCCATTTTTTTATGGTTCCGTCAATTTTTTATGGTCAACCGTCGATTAGCAAAATGTTGACTCGATTAGGCTTAATCTCGGATTATTAGTCATCTAATTGTAAAATGTTCAAGACCTATTTGAGCTTGATTGTGAATATCATGGACTACTTTGACGTTCAGATTCACAATCAAAATCCATCTATAATTGCTAATCGAAATTCAAAAGTCCATCCCATAATGGTATGTAGTAGATTCAAAATCCTTCCATCCATATTCAAAATCAAATTGACAAATTCAGATTCAAAATTCATCCAAAATTCAAAATTCAAAATTCATCATTCAAAATTAGGAATTTGCATTCAAATCCATCAAATTTCTTGTATACACAAACAATTGTTACAACAACAACAAACTATAGACAATACGACACAAAAATCACCAATTTCTCAATTTTATCCTTTATTTCAGATAAATTCAACGCTAAACCCTCAAAATCGGAACCACCCACTTAGATTGACGAAGAACTGGCTTCGACTTCATGAATTGGCTCGCACCACTTGAAGAAACAACATTCCTTGCTCTCACATACAAAGTAAAGCTTCCCCCTTGCCGGTTTTGCTTGGTTGGTAACAATCCGAAGTGACGCCACCTTCTTGCAATTGCAGAAAACGTAGCTAAATTGGAGGTCTTGTGCGCCGCCATCGCCGGAACCTCTGCTGCATCTCGAGTCAGCCATATCCGATGGGTCGATCGGATAGTGTATGATGGTGTTGCAGAGAAAGATAAAAGTATGGTTCGAGAAGAAAGAGAAGGAGAAATGAAAATTTTAAAGCGAATCGCATATATGTTTTTAATATCAGAAACTTGTTTAAATTTTGATTTTTTAATTTTACATTTTTAATTTTGCATTTTAAATTTTACATTTTTAATTTTGCATTTATAATTTTGCATTTTCAAATTTTGCATTTTCTATTTTTTCAAAAAATAATGTATATATATGCTACGGTAATCAAAATTGCCTAATCGGGTCAACATTTAGCTAATACGGTTGACCGCCAAAAATGGACCTAATCGACACAAATTTCATTTTTTTATGGACCCGTTTTTTAAAAAGTGAATGTTTTGGACCAAATTCGTATTTCAGCTATATGTTTAGCACCAAAATTGACATTTACTAAAAATAATTACAAGAAACACCATGGTTATTATATTCTATTTAGAGTTTATTAAAATGAATTAGGTTCCTCTGTTATATTAATATTAAAATATAATTGATAGTTGAGCATATGATGGACTCATTATATATATATATAGGATTGTATTCAATGTCGAACTAATTTTAAAGACCGAACCAGAGACCAAATCACATCCATCCATTGTTTTAATCTAACGGTCATATTAATTAAAACCAAGTCTCATTATTTTATTCAAATAAATTGGACCAAGGCTTTTTTAGTAACTCCCAATCTTGACCAGTTATTTAGTTTCCCTAATTCATGCCACACAAATATTGAAAAATCTCCACTACGCTATCCAAGTATAAACTACATCTTCCTAATCTTAATAAATTCTTGCAATTTTTCCTTCTCAACTCCATTGTTCGAAATGTCTTTCTGAATTTCTTGGTTCATTTTTTCCGTCGTTCGACTTCTTCTTCTCAAATCGTTCGATATGCAACGATCGTGTATCGGCTTTTATATTGATATACTTAATTTGTGATCCATGGAGAATTAAACCAACCGCAATATTTGTCGAAATGATGCATTTTTAATGAGTAATCCAATTCAGAAATGCTTAGCTTTAATATCATTAGGTCTCGATATAATTTCCCAGTTTTTGAACTTCTTTAATTTTTACATAGTTGAACTTACTTTTAGTTATGATGAATTATTTTACATACTTAATGAAGTATTTTCGCTAGTTAGTTTGAGTGTTATATTAATATTTGATCCTACGGATTGACATTGAATTAACACTTTTATAAAAATTTGTGTCATTCATTTTTTCAATTTAATTTAATGTGTACTGAAGTACAATATATAATGAAATTTTTGCATTATTTTTCAAAAACTATTTATTTATCTAATGAAATTTTTGCATGTTTATGCTGAATCTGATTCCTTATAGAATGAACTAAAGGTGTCCGTACTTCTAGTTATTATACCAAGAATTTAAAGTGCTATTATTGTGTTTATTGTTGTATTTTTGCCTTAATGATAAAATATGGACTCTTTTTTATTTTATATAGTTCATTTTCCATTCAAATTTCTTTATTTGAAACAAAATCTCAGTCCAATAAACAAAATATATTTCTTGATGAAGTGTTATTTATATTTATTTACAATGTGATTGAATGTGACTGAAATAAATTTTGGTAAAGAATGGCTAAATGAAACCAGTTTTTAACTGAGGTGATATATGTGTACACTAATTCTAAAATGTGTACACTAATTCCTCAAATGTATCTCATTGTACAATCTTCACATCGATCGTCCAAAATCCATCAAATCTAAATTAATCATTCATAACTCGATGAACGTCAATGAAATTTTTTGTTTATTCTTGAATAAGCACATTTTTCAAATGAGTCATATGTATGAGCTAAATAATGAAGTCAAAGAACATTAGTAATGATCCTATTATAACCTTTTGTGGTATGCAGTAATAATAGCAACAAGGTTAATTATCGTTGTACTCATCAAGAACTAAATAGAAGTTACAATGAACTAATTGATGTAAGTAATGAACTATAGTGATGTAAGTAATGAACTGTCGTATCAATTAGAATGAACTAATAGACGAAAGTAATGAACCAAATATAAATATATATTGAAATACAATAGTAATAATATTTTCTAATATAATACAATAATAAATCATTCTAATGAATCAAATACACATTTTCGATGAATCGTTTTCAAAAGTGCCAAGTGGTTCGTTCGGTTTAGATGTTGAAAGCACGGAGGGTGGTTGATTCAATCCAGGTACCTCATTCGTGAGAACTGATTTGTCTACATAAAGAATAGTTACAGCGTAAGTGATGAACCAAAATGTACGAAATATTACGCAATGCAAGGCAAAGTATACCAAAATATATTGCATAACAAACTACTTCATCATATAATCATATTTCTTCATGTTATGCTTTAATTCCTTCATCATATAATCACATTTATGGTTAAAACACAATGTTCAATTACAACATACCAAATTACATCATTTAATAAATAAATTCGTTCATCTTATATTTTAATAAGTTCATCCAATAAGGAACGATTTTATGTTCAACCGAACATAGTTTAAAAAATTCAACACACATAACTTCATCCAATATAAGAATTTATTCATTTTGTCCAGAAATCACTTCATTATATACTGCAATCAATTCTTGCTACAAACATAAAATGAAGCAAATTCACACACATGAAATTTTTGGAAAAAGCTACAGAACATTCAGAAATATAGAATTGATAATTGAAACAGTAAATTCATTATATAATCACATTTATGGTAAAACACAATGTTCAGTTACAACATAACAAATTACTTCATCATGTAACAATATTTCTTCATGGTGTACTTGAATCCCTTCATCCTATAATCACATTTATAGTTAAAACACAATGTTCAGTTAAAGCATACCAAATTACATCATTTAATACATAAAATTGTCCATCTAATATTTTAACAAGTTAACCCCAATTAGGAATGATTTTATGTTCAACTGAACCTAGTTTCAGAAATCCAAAACACCTAACTTTATCCAACGAAATAATTTGTTCATTTTGTCATGAAATCACTTCATTGTATACTGCAATCAATTCATACTACAAACTTAAGATGAAGCAAATTCACACACATGAAATTTTGGAAGAAAGCTACATAACACTAAAAAATACATTAAAAAATTTGGTAAAAAAACATAACTTTAACAATATAAAATCAAAATTAAAAAGGGAACACAAAATTAAACCAACAACGAACTAATTTTACAAAAAAAACAAGAATTAAAACCGGATAAAGCAGAACTGACCGGTACCAGATAAGGCCTTCGAACGCAACTACTGTTCATCTAAAACCGAAATATTCAGAAATTATTAGATACCTTCGAACTAATTTCAAAGAATGACTACAAGTTTAGGACACAACCGATACCTTCGATTTCCGTCCGCCTTGTGTCAACCATCTAGTCCTGGAAGGAAGACAAAGGGGTTGAATAGGATGGTGAGGATGAATGGCTGGCGGAGTTCTCCGAGTCTTCGGCCTCGTAAGAGAGAATGGAGTATTGGGAGAAGTGCGGCGGTAGGAGTGAAAATATTTCACCCTAAAAATCTGATTCCCCTTTTCCACTTTTTTCCTTTTCACACGTTGATTTAAGGTTCATAATGACTAAAATATCCCTTGGATGAAGTAATTAAATTATTAGATGAATTACGGGAATGATACATCCATAATCTCATCTCATCCACCAAAATTTTAATCTAATGGACAATATTTAGTCTCTAGTTCTACACTAAGGAGGTGTTGTGCATATAAGGGCACCCTATATATATATATATATATATATATATATATATATATATATATATATAGGAAAATGATCAATACAAAAATTGATTTCAATACAAAATCCAGACCAAATCCTGACCATGAGATTTGACAATCTAATGGTCAATAATTAAATAAAAACACGGAGGGTCATTATAAAGTAGTTTTAGGTCATATTATAAAATTCGGGTTTGAGGTCATGTTAAGATCATTTTATGTCATCATTACTATAATGACGTAAAAATAAGCTTATGATGACTTAAAATGACCCTTGTATGTTTGGTTTTGCATTTTTGTATTAAGAATGAGCTTTGCATAGATCAAAACCCTTATATATATATATATATATATATATATATATATATATAGGGGTGCATTATAATGATAACACCAATTTGTGTGATAACCCTATAACTAAATCTCCACCACACATTTTAAAAATATGTGGTCTGGATTTAATCTAACAAAACTATCATTTTATCAAATAAAACTATCATATTTCGGATATATTAAGGGCAAAATTGTCATTTCGTTATAAAATTGGGCGGGTAAGAAGAAAACGTGAATTAAACATTGCATTCAATTTCTCTCACACTCAAACCCTCCGAATCGCATTTCAAACCCTTGCTTCTTCAGTTTTGAAGGAAAAATCATCCAAATTCTGGAATATGTCGAAGGAAAACGCTCAAGCATCATCGAAGGAAGGCTGGATGAAGTTTATTACTTATTTCACTTTTGTTTTTGCTCGATTTTATCATTTTGCCAGAGATTCTCGTTTTTTTTAGATTCTATAGTTTTTTAGTGTAGATTTAGAGTTACATATGACAGCATGATGAATTTACTTTGAATTTACTTCATACTTGGTTTTGTATCATCAATTCATACCTTATTCCATGATTAATTATTGTTTTAAATTATAAAATGATAGTTTCAGGGGATAAAATGATAGTTTCAAATGATAAAATGATACCGGGGATAGAAATCAGCTGCTTCTACTAATGTATTGAATTTCATACCAATCATTGGCTTCAAAGCATCATCACAAACAGGAATGTGCATACCTACAAATCAGTAAAAATATCATTTTATTAACTCAGAGTATCATTCTATCCGGAAAAACTATCATTTTTTCAACTCGGAGTATCATTTTATCCGACAAAACTATCATTTTATCAACTCAGATTATCATTCTATCCAGCAAAACTATCATTGTATGCAGTAAACCTAACATTTATAAGCCAAAAATATCATGTTAACACATAATCGACAATGCATAAAATAATTACATAATATCATGAATTGATTTGTTGCCCAGTTTACGAATGCCAAAACCAACTGAACGAGCATAATGTTCATAGAAATCAACTGCTTCTACTAATGTATTGAATTTCATACCTATCATTGGCTTCAAAGCATCATGACAAACAGGAATGTACATACCTACAAATCAATAAAACTATCATTTTATCAACTCAGAGTATCATTCTATCCGGCAAAACTATCATTTTATCAACTCAGAGTATCATTCTATCCGGTAAAACTATCATTGTATGCAGGAATGTACATACCTACAAATCAATAAAACTATCATTTTATCAACTCAGAGTATCATTCTATCCGGCAAAACTATCATTTTATCAACTCAGAGTATCATTCTATCCAGCAAAACTATCATTCTATGCAGTAAACCTAACATTTATAAGCCAAAAGTGTCATGTTAACACATAATCGGCAATGCATAATATGTCATTTTGTCAGGTTAAAGTATCATTTTATCAACTTATATGCAAAATTGAAAACATCTTTCCGGTCACAATTATGCGAGAAATATGGAAACAAAATCTGGAGATTATGGAATAATGAACCAAATCGGAAGTAAATCTGGATCCTATGTAAATAAAATAGGCGAGAAATATGGAAACAAAATCGCTGAGAAGAGAGAATCGAACTGAGAGAGAGTGATAGAATGGAGCGAAATTCAGAAATTAAATGACGGAAATGACATATACCCTATGCGTCTTTTTTATGAAGTAAATCTAAGTTTGAATCTCAGCCACAAGATTAGAAAATAATGTGTGGTTCAGATTTGGTTATAGAGTTATTACGTGATTTGGGGGTTATCATATGATCACAACTCTCTCTCTCTCTCTCTCTCTATATATATATATATATATATATATATATGAATGTATTCATTTCCTTTTCTCATATTTCCTCCTATTTCCTTCTTGATCTTAGCCGTTGATTTTCGAAATCCTAAGGCTAAAATTTGTTTGTACAATCATTAAATTTAATGTTTAAAAAACTCGAAAAGGGCTAATTTGGAAAGCAATATGTTGGTTGGTTATGGAAAATTCTTAATTTACGCTTATGAAGATCTTCCCATGATTGATTTTTATTAAACACAGTCGATTAACTGATTTTTCCAGTTCTCGGAAGGAGAGATGGTGAATTCATCAAGTTTATGGGTGCGAGCTTTGCTTCTGATCTCTCCGTACACATTCTCTGCAATTGGAATTGCCATATCCATCGGTGTCTCGGTTCTCGGCGCCGCCTGGTATTTCTCGCACATTGTGATATACCCCTCTACGTCTCTTGCTTGTTAATTTTTCATCTGATTTTGCTTAACTGGTGGAATTAGGGGAATATATATAACTGGAAGTAGTTTGATTGGTGCTGCCATCAAAACTCCCCGCATTACCTCCAAAAACCTAATCAGGTACTACTTTTCAAATCAGAGCAGTTTTAGATTTGCAATTACTAGTTATTGTCAATGTTGATATATTCAGCATTCACTTACCGAGTTTATTGCTTAATCGTAGCTTATTATACTGTTTTTGAGTTTGCTGTGGTGATTTAATACTAGTTTGGTGATGCTTCGTTTCTAACTTAGTGAGAATTAGAATGTGAAGAAGTATTCTTTATTCTGAAGCTAGTTCATTCATTGTTTAGGAATATGAAATCGGAGTCCTCGAGCGACCAGATTCGGTGCATTAGCCGGATTGTAGTGGCCAATCGACGATGAGTAATTATGAATGAGTTTGTGGAGATCGGCAATCGCGTTGGAGTTTTTTAACTGATATACATAATCTACATATTGTATAGTATAATGCGTAGTTTAGTTTCTGTAATGCATTATATGTGATATGTAATGAACATTAATCTTGACCCGTTTAATTTAACTTATGCCGTGTTTCGATGTTTGGTGCACGGTTCTTGTTTTCCATAAGGGTTTAACAAGCCTATGGGCTAGGGTGTAGTATGTTCTAAGTCTAAATAACGTTGTCCAAATACTCGAGCTGCAGTAATTCATCTGGGGTTGCACACATTTCTTGTTTCCCCTAAGGAATTAATAAGTCAAGGGGCTAGGATATAGTACGTACACATAAATAACAACGTTTAAACTGATACGAATAATGCACCGAATGGTTACGAATAATGGATATTATTGACTATATAATGCACCATATATGAACTGCAACGTATACGATTAAGATGTGTCGTGTTTCGATGATTGACACATGTTTCTTGTTTCCCCTAAGGGTTTAATAAGCCTAGGGGCTAGGGTATAGTACGTACTCATTAATAACAATGTTTAAACAGAAACGAATAATGCACCAAATGGTAACGAGTAATGGATATTGTGGACTATATAATGCACCATATGTGAACTGCAATGTATACGAATAAGATGTGTCGTGTTTTGATGTTTGGCACACGTTTCTTGTTTTCCCTTAGGGTTTAATAAGCCTAGGGGCTAGGGTATAGTACGTACTCATTAATAACATTGTTTAAACCGATACGAATAATGCACCGAATGGAAACGAACTGATACGAATAATGCACCGAATGTTAACGAATAATGGATTTTATTGACTATATAATGCACCATATTTGAACTGCAATGTATACGAATAAGATGTGCCGTGTTTCGATGTTTGCCACACGTTTCTTGTTACCCCTAACGGTTTAACAAGTCTAGGGTTTAGGGTGTAGTACGCACTCAATCATGAAGAAGGCTCTGAGCCCAGCTCCAGCACCCGCAGACGAACCCAATCATGAAGAAGGCTCTGAGCCCAGCTCCCTTGATCAAGCCAAAAAAGAAGGAGAGTCTAGTACCCTTGAACAAGTCACTGAGAACGGAAAGATGATCGAAGTAGAAAATGATGCCGTGGAGATCCAACCTTGTGATCTTCCACCCAAGAAGACTGACCCAGGGGTATTCACCCTCCTAATTTCCATAAGAGACATTCAAATGGAGCACTCAATGTGCGACCTAGGGGCTTCCATCAATATTATGCCGTATTCTATGTACGAGAAGCTGGAAGATACTAAGCTTGTCAAAACCGATATGGTGATACAACTAGCAGATGGGTCTTGCATTTACCCCGAGGGAGTTCTGGAAGATGAAATCATCAAGGTGAACAAATTCATGTACCCCGCCGACTTCTTCATCATAAAAACGATAGAGCCAGGAGCGGAAGAATCTGTTTGCATCCTTTTGGGAAGGACTTTCCTATCTACGGCTAGCACAGTCATTGACGTTCGCCATGGGACGAGGCATCTGAGTTTTAAAGAAGAACAACTTACATTCGAAATTGATAAAGCTGTGAGGAAGCCGCAAGACAGTGAGAGCATTCAATCGGCGGACACTATCAGACCATGGGAGCAAAAGTACCTAGAAAAGGAACCCTTAAAAAAACCACCCTCTGGTCCCACTGAAGATGAACAACTTAAGAGGGAAGCAGCTGAATGGTTCGATGCAACGATAACTAGGGAAATGGATGATCAGGCCATTGAAAGGGAAATTATGGAATTCTACCAGCCATCACAACCAGCTGAGTCAAAAGAAATCACTCAACCAGGGAGGGTCGAGAAACCACCTGATCAAGCCGCCCCATTGAGAGGAATGCTGGAGGAAAATCCCTCGCCTACAAGACAACTACTATCATTACCTACATCGCAAGTTACCATCAAGAACCTGCCCAAGTCGAGCCAAATCTGCAAGGACAAGAAAGACAAATGATAGAAGAACTGAGGCTGGGCCGAGAGGTGGTCAAGTGGAAAATAGCAGAGATAAACCCGGACCTGTACATGCATCCCGCCATGTTAGAAGGAAGAATGGCACCCCACCTTGATCGACAACGCAGACTCGACCCCACTTTGAGAAAGGAAAAGCTCATAGTGGGCAGAATGAGTTACTCTTCCAGTGTCAACCCAAACTGATACCTAAAAAGAGAAATTCAAACTAGGAAGACCCCCGAACAATCATGGCAATGCGCACACAGGCGGCGAAACTCCCATACCCTGCCGACCAGGAGGAGGTCAGAGCCTTTTTGGGACGCGCTGGGGTCTATAGAAGACTCATCAAGGATTTCGCAAAGAATGCCCAGCCCCTGACGAAGCTTTTCCAGAATGACGTGAAGTTTGACTTCTCTGATGCCTGCAAGGCCGCGTTCCCATTTCTGAAGGACCGATTGATAAGTTCTCCAATAATACGAGCCCTTGACTGGAATCACCCCCTTGGGGTGATGTGCGTGTTAGGGTTTAGTATACTGAAAGGCATGTTTCGAGCAAATTCGCACGAATAGGAATCTTGCTTGTATACGGAAAAACTCTACAATCCACTTTTAACCCGATTCAGTATTATTCGAGCAGTTTGCACGAATAGAATCAGTATATTATTACATTGTGTTTACTTTTGCGTTTATAAGATGTTTTATAAACATTTAAATGCATAAGAAGTAAACAAAGCCTAAGTCTTTTGCTTAGTAGACTGGTTGTGGGCGTCGTCCACTTTAAGGTAACTACAGTCGGTTCTATGCAATGCTTTGCAAAAGAAAAAGAAGAATTACACAACCTAGATAGGCTTTGGCTACCTATCGTGAAAGGTTGCAATGTCAGTCCGATTATTTCTAAGCCTTATTGAAATAAGATGACGTTGGTGTGGTATAGCACTGAATGGATCTAACAGCAAGTGCTATCTACTGAAAGACGAGGTCTTGATAAATATTTATTTCTTAATCAATGTACGTTAGCATTGAGCATACGATATTGAGTATCTACTACTTTGACTTACCAAAGGTGCGGGTTTTTCGTCACCCAACGATCCAGGTATATTGGGTAGTGGTGATCATTATATAGCGGTGCTAGGATTGCTATTATGTTGAATCATGCGCGAGGTGAGTCTCGTTTGATAATGTCCTCAAGAGGAGCTTGAACAATGTTTTAATAGTCGGAAACTGGCCAGTTGTAATTTAATTAATCCATAAATAATAAATAAGTGTTTCTTGCTAAGTCCAGTCTTGGAATTATTAAGATGTAAATTAATTAAGTCCATAGCAGACTTTAATTAATTAGTGGACATTTCTATCTTAAGCGCGGGAAATAAATAATAAACAAAGTGGAAACCCGGTTCGGATTTGGAGAGGGAGTTCAATATTACGTTTGTAGTTGCTGCTCGTAATCTTTCAATATAAGCTTGTATTAAATTGTGGGTTTAATTTAGTTAGTAAAAAGCTAATTGGGGGAGCCCATATCCAAAGCCTTCCATAGATCCCTGACTGGGCCCAATATGAACTATTATAAATAGGAGAATAAAAGAGAAAGAAAGATTGATGAATTTAATTACAGAATTTTTCTCCCTCTCTCTAATTAGAAGAGTAACAAATTTTTCTTCTTTTTTTCTCCTCCGTGAGAAAGTTCTGTCTTCTTTATTCGAGTCTTATTGTTTCGATAAGATCATCCCACCCTGATTTCGGAATACAGTTCGGGACACCAGTTAGAAGATCCGCGGTCTAGTATTGAAGATCATCGTGGAGAAGGCGCAAGCAATCGACGATTCTTTGGAGAATCAACGAAGTAAATTGGCTAACTCCGTAGCAAGCATGTTTTAGGGATTTTTGTGCTAAAGCATGTATGAAATTCAAGTTATGAGCATGATACATGTGACAATTACGCGAATAGATTTTGTCTAAATAATCTGCTAAATAGATCTGTATTATGTGATCCGTTAGAACGCACGCTTCCGCTACCAACCCCTTCAATTGGTATCAGAGCCAGTTTTTGGCTCTGATTATTTGGATTTAAATTTCGCGAAATTCATATATGCATGCGTTAATTAATTTCGAAGCATGTTCTTGGTGTTTTGTTTAATTTTTATGCATGATGAACTCAAGAACTATCGAATCAAGGAACTTGAATTTCTCGATCATATGAGACGTGCGATCCGTCGGCGCTCGCGTCGAGATGGATCGCACCATGCGCGATCTCGGTAGGGTAGTCGAGACTGTGGGAGCCAGGGAGCCATGATCAGGGGGCGACGCGCAAACGAGCATGGGCTCATGCGCGCTGCTGGTTGAGATCGCACGCCCCAGACGGACCTGCGTCGTGTGCGACACGGAGGCTGGCGCAGTGCGGCGGTTCGACCGAGAACCTAACGAGGCACCGAGAGGCCAAGCCGAACCCTAGGCGGAAGGACCCGACTCTCGAGCCACTGGCCGAGAGCTGTGCGCCGTCGTGCGCAGGGCTGGCCGAGGCAGTGGGAGAATCGGGGCTCGGGAGGGCCGAGACGGGCGGTCGGGCTAGCCGAGAGCTGGCGCGTCTTCGAGCGCGTCGCTGACCGAGAGCTTGCGCCACCCGACGTACCAGGACACCGAGAGACCGCGACACCCGTCGAGTCAGTCGGCCGAGAGCGAGTGCCCCTGCGTGACGCTGGCCAAAGACGGAGGTGACGAGCTAGCCGAGGAACCGAGCCACCCGGTGGTCGAGACGGCCGAGTGAAGGAGCGCCCTTACGCGCAGCAGACTGCGACGCCGTGTGCGTCGTGATCCGATGACGAACTTGCCAGATTTTCGTCGTTCATCGTTCGTGAGAACCTCGTACGATGAGATAACGATGAAGGATTATTTTAATGATTATTTAATTATTTTATTAAAAGATATCATTAAAATATTATTATTTAATGGAAATAAAATCTTTTATGAAGATTTCCCTAGATTCTTGGATTTTATTTTGAAGAATATTCAAGATGAATTTGGAAATAAGATTTGAATATATCTTTTATGGATTTTATATATTATATGAGATTTGATTATGAATCAAATCTTGGATTAATTAGATTCTTTCCTTATTAAATGGATTTATATGGATTTTATTTCTAGATGAATCCTAGTTGTATTTGGAAAATAATAATCTAATATTTATCTATATCCTATGGATTTATATGGATTTATTCCTAGATGAATCCTAGTTGGATTTAGATAATGATAATATTATTTTATTCTTATCCTATGAATTTATATAAATTTATTCATTGATAAATTCTAGATGGATTTGGATAGTGATAAAATAATATTTTATTCTTATCCCTAGATTTATATGGATTTATCCCTAGATAAATCTTAGATAGATTTGAATAATTATAATATAATATTATCTAATTATATGGATTTATATGGATTTACTCCAAGAATAAATCCTAGATGGATTAGGATTAATATTAATATTAATTTATTTTATCCTATAGATTTGAATAGACATATCTTAGATGGATTAAAATAAGCGTTAATCCAAGTTATCCTTATCTTTTGGATTTATATCCTAGATAGATTAGGATAAAGATGATATATAAGAAAATCCTTATTTATTGGATTTATATAAAATTATTTATCCAAAGAAATCCTAAGTAATGTATGATATATATTCTAGATATCTATTCTAATAGAAATAAGATTTGTATAAATCTTGGTTGATTGGATTTTATTTATCGTATGGATTATGATGGAATTGTTTCTATCTAGTAATATACTAAAATGATTTAAATAATGATAATCCTATATCAACGTTATCTTGAATTGAAGGATTTGATTTTATCGAAATGAAATCTAGAATGATCCTAAGTGGACTTAGATAGTTAACACTATCTTGATAAATCCTAAATGAATTTGGATAATTATTATCCAAGATAAACATTAAATAATTGTCATTAATTATCCAGCGTGTTTAAATGCCATGCATTAAATGGATTTATCTGTTTATTTGGTGTTTATCATTGTAAGTGGATTATTTGCTTTATCTGGTTGTGTGATAATTATGTAAAAACCATATAAAATATCTAAGCGATAATTACAACAAGTGCGTTGTATATGGTCTCCATCAATTGGTCTGCAATTTATGAAGCTTTTTTCTAATATTATCGCCACCTGCTCTGTGGGGACAATAATCCTAAGAAATAGCGAGTTCATGAGGGCGGATTTCTCGAAAATAAATAGTATGAACTAGAATGTGGTTTCCAATATTATCGCCACCTGCTCTGTGGGGACAATAATCCTAAGAAACTGCGAGATTCAGAAGTTCACACAGGATTTATGAGATAGCTTGATCTTGTTAGCAGCACATGAGCATTGTTATGGGAGTGTGTTGTAGAAACGAGACTCTGTAATGCTAAATTCGGTGGTCGTGTTTAGGCAACATTAGGCGGCCATGCCACTCTGTGGTCTCTGGACTATTCGTCGGTGTTGTGACCAGAAAAATTGTAAGATTTTAATGCGTATTGACTTCCTCTGGAGGGTACAAAATTTTAATTTTACAGTTGCAAGATACATAATTGTTTTGTGGTTATTTGCGATTATGTATTGAGCATGAGTATGTGATAATAAGTTTATTTGCCAAATCTTCATTATGTCATTTATATTTTGTCTGTGATCTTAAAGGTATAAACTCGAATGCCAAAATCATGTAGACTGGAAATGTAAATGGATAAGATTCTCATCGCTAAAACTGAGAGTTTATACTCAATGATTCATGTCCTCCATTTCCTCGGCATAATTCTACGAAGATTCTTCGAGAATGCTTTTTGCATGTACTTGACGAGTTCTTAAGGAATACGGTCAAGCTATTTTCTTTTAAGTAGCATGACAAGTCTTGGTTATTGACGATGAAAGATGGATATCAATAGAATCTGTCAAGATGATTCGATTGGAATATCCTAATGGGACAGAATATTTTGAGGAATCGTTTGATGACTCAAATAGTTTCTGACTCAAGTCATCGCTTGGAGTAATAAGAAATGACTAAAAGAAGGTTTAACCGAAAAGTAGAAAACCTTCAGAATATTAGTCGTTATATTACTGTTAGAGGAAAGTAACATGATAGATCACGAATTCATATAGGCTACATTTTTCCTAAGTCCTAGTAACATGATAGATCACGAATTCATCAAAGTTTGTTTAAAGCGAGTGAAGATGATTTGCAAGTTGGATTGACCTCTTTTAAAGAAGGACAATGACTTACATGACAATGCAACTTCTAGGTAAGAGATCTTGATCCAGTTAGGTTTTGTTGCAGTTGGAGCTATTAATGCTCAATTATTGTTTTATGGTTGATGATTAAGATATCATAGTATTGAAACAATATAGATGCAACAAGATTGAGTATTAAACAACACATCAACTTCTTAAACAATGAATGATAAAGTATTTATGGCTCTTAGTCTTAAGGCCAAGAAAATACTTAGTTATTGTTCAAACTGATCTAGACTATCAAGATTTTAACAACTTGTTAAATAGCTTGAAAGTCGAGAATGTCTTTTCGATGCACTATGAGTTAGAATCATTTGATTCATAACACTTATAGAAGTGCAACGTAGAAAGACTAGCAAGTCTCAATGGTTTACACCAA
Source organism: Salvia splendens (assembly GCF_004379255.2). Taxonomy (NCBI): domain Eukaryota; kingdom Viridiplantae; phylum Streptophyta; class Magnoliopsida; order Lamiales; family Lamiaceae; genus Salvia; species Salvia splendens. The sequence goes on from NC_056034.1 coordinate 21,917,483, forward strand.
TTAGGAGACGAGCAAAGAGTTATGATCAGTAGTGGGAGTCTAATCTCCATTAACGAATCCAAGCATTCTTTCATAGAATGGGATAGTTATGTAAGAAAGAATCAAAGTCTTTCTAAGACAAGTTTGATCAAGTGATGAGTTGTACTCATGAAAATCTTATCATTAATGGGATAAACGTTAGATACAACGAGATACACCTTAAAGAAACTACCATCATCAGTACCTTCTACAAAACACGAGTTGTGGACTAGAGCGACTCTAGTCTAGCACATCTCAAGGTGTAATGTTGTTCCAACGCATGTTGGAAAGGTATCCAAGTAATTGGAGTTGAGTACTGAGGTATGTTTTAAGGTTGTCCCAAATGATGTAAGATTATTAGTTCTGTAATCTTCAAAGATAGAATTCTTGTATGAAGATCAAGAAATGAACTAAAAGCCTAACAGCGTGATAACTCTCAGTACAGAGAGAGATATCGAATTTACCACGTTACCAAAGGCCAATACCATTAAAAGCTTATGCACTAATAAAATCAACTTCAACACCTAAGATTGTTAGAACCATGTCGTAGTGGGAGCGTTCCTAGGAATATAACAAGTTCATGGGTCTAAGAGTGTCGCAAGACTCGGTCTTAGATTAACTTGAACATATTCCTTTTAACTACAATGTAGAATTGGTTCATTTGGATATTCATCCTAGGAAAGGTGATAGATTCCAAACTACAATCTTAAATAAACAAAATGTTTTACAAGACTTGCAATACTACCTACAGGTTGTGTCAGTCAGTGGGAGCTAGTGCATTTGCAAGTGTAAATGTGGATCTCAAATGGCTAGACAATGACAATGGGCTATGCCCAAAGAGAAATATCATCTTCTCGCTGTCGTTCTGCCAAGATTTGTTCGATCCTATTGTCTATCAGCACTTACATAATTAGAATGTATGTATCATGATTGTCAAGACAGCTTTCTATTAATAGAAGTCTTGAAGAAATCATCTACATGGAACATCCTAATAGGTATGTAATAGAGGGCAAGAAACACATGATTGGAAGCTTATAAAGACCTTTGTGGTCTTAGTCAATCATCTAAATCAGAGATAAGTGTTTTGTCGAGATTGTCAAATGTTTGGAATTTGACATGTGCTCTTTAAGTGTGTAGTATGCACAAGGAAGTTGAAAGTGCATTAAATATGGTATTATTGGTACTCTACGATGATGAAATCTATAAAAGTTGCAAACAACTAAGATTGGCATTTAGCGTAGGAAATTGGTTGTCTACCCAGTTTAAGATAAAGGATTTAAGAGAAACTAATTACATTCTAAGCATCAAAGTCTTTAAGATTGCTAGAAAGAATGTTGAGATTCTCTTACGAATCATATATCTACATATATCTACACATAGCTTGGAACATTTTAGCATTAGAATTTCCATGCAAAGGTTTTTACCTTTCAAGATGGAATTGTCTTGTCTCTAGTCAAGTGTCGTTTGACGCTTAGTGAGAACAAGAATTATGAGACTAGTTCTGCAGATAGATTTCTCATGTATCCTATGATGTGTACTAAGTTTGATATTAGTTGTGCTTTTGCATAGCAAGTATATATCATATTAACCATGGCAAAGGACTTTGATTGAGGTAATGAATATACCATAGTACTTGAGAAAGACTAATCGCTATATCCTAGTTTACCAGTCATTCATGTAATGTCCTTAGGGTTACACTGACTATATCTTATGACTAATCAGTGATCGAGTAAGTCATCCTCAGTTTATGTGTTTACATTAGGAGTATACTCCTAGTAGCTTTGATCGTAAGTTTGAGTATGCCTATGAGTATTTTTACGCTAGCAAAGGCTAACTCAAGAGGAACACGAGATCATAAGCTAAGCAACCACATAGAGAGATGAAATTAATTAAAGATCAAGTACGCAGCAAAGACATAGCGACGCAAAAGATATTATCAGAGAACAACCAAGCAGATTTTTCACAGAAAAATGCCTTTGTGGCAACATGTTTCAAACATGATGTGAAATGAATGGTAGTTCGATATATCTAGCTCCAATACCTGCTTTGTGTATAAGTGGGAGAGTTTTTGGCAGTGGGTATACTCGAAAGCATGTTTTAAGTATAAGTGGGATATTGTTAGGGTTTAGTATACTGAAAGGCATGTTTCGAGCAAATTCGTACAAATAGGAATCTTGCTTGTATACGGAAAAACTCTACAATCCACTTTTAACCCGATTCAGTATTATTCGAGCAGTTTGCACGAATAGAATCAGTATATTATTACATTGTGTTTACTTTTGCGTTTATAAGATGTTTTATAAACATTTAAATGCATAAGAAGTAAACAAAGCCTAAGTCTTTTGCTTAGTAGACTGGTTGTGGGCGTCGTCCAATTTAAGGTAACTACAGTCAGTTCTATGCAATGCTTTGCAAAAGAAAAAGAAAAATTTCACAACCTAGATAGGCTTTGGCTACCTATCGTGAAAGGTTGCAATGTCAGTCCGATTATTTCTAAGCCTTATTGAAATAAGATGACGTTGGTGTGGTATAGCACTGAATGGATCTAACAGCAAGACGTGTCTTTATGCTATCTACTGAAAGACGAGGTCTTGATTAATATTTATTTCTTAATCAATGTACGTTAGCATTGAGCATACGATATTGAGTATCTACTACTTTGACTTACCAAAGGTGCGAGTTTTTCGTCACCCAACGATTCAGGTATATTGGGAAGTGGTGATCATTATCTAGCGGTGCTAGGATTGCTATTATGTTGAATCGTGCGCGAGGTGAGTCTCGTTTGATAATGTCCTCAAGAGGAGCTTGAACAATGTTTTATTATTCGGAAACTGGCCAGTTGGAATTTAATTATTCCATGAATAATAAATAAGTGTTTCTTTCTAAGTCCACTCTTGGAATTAATAAGATGCAAATTAATTAAGTTCATAGCAGACTTTAATTAATTAATGGACATTTCTATCTTAAGCACGGGAAATAAATAATAAACAAAGTGGAAACCCGGATTACTTGTAATTTCAGATTTGGAGATGGAGTTCAATATTACTTCTGTAGTGGATGGTCGTAATATTCCAATATAAGCTTGTAATAAATTGTGGGTTCAATTTAATTAGTAAAAATCTAATTGGGGGAGCCCATATCCAAAGCCTTCCATAGATCCCTGACTGGGCCCAATATGAACTATTATAAATAGAATAATAAAAGAGACAGAAAGATTGATGAATTTAATTACAGAATTTTCGTCCCTCTCTCTAATTAGAAGATGAACGGATTTTTCTTCTTCTTTTCTCCTCCGTGAGAAAGTTCTGTCTTCTTTATTAGAGTCCTAGTGTTTCGATAAGATCAGCCCACCCTGATTTCGGAATACAGTTCGGGACACCAGTCAGAAGATCCGTGGTCTAGTATTGAAGATCATCGTGGAGAAGGCGCAAGCAATTAACGATTCTTTGGAGAATCAACGAGGTAAATTGGCTAACTCCGTAACAAGCATGTTTTAGGGATTTTTGTGCTAAAGCATGTATGAAATTCAAGTTATGAGAATGATACATGTGACAATTACGCGAATAGATTTTATCTGAATAATCTGCTAAATAGATCCGTATTATGTGATCCGTTAGAACGCACACTTCCGCTACCAACCCCTTCAGTGCGATGCTAGCAAATATACTGTGGGGACAATATTTAGTTAGAAAATCCAAGGGAAGAGTTACGTTGTCCTTTACGCGTCAAAAGCGTTGAATTAGACACAAAGGAACTATGATGTGACCAAAAAGGAGATGTTATCAGTAGTCTTTGCATTTCGGAAGTTCAGACATTACCTACTTGGGTCCAAAGTAATAGTGTATACAAACCATGCGGTAATCAAGTACCTTTTGGTGAAAAAGAAATCAAAACCGCGATTGATCAGATGGGTACTCCTTCTACATGAGTTTGAGTGGGAAGTAGTGGATAAGGAAAGATGTGAGAACAGAGAGGCGGGTCACCTGAGCCGAATTCTGCAAGAAGACAACGGTGAAGCCATTCCCGACATTTTTCCTGAAAAGCGCCTGAACCCGATCAAGTCAACATCTGAAAGACAGTGGATCTACTAGGAAGGGAGAATTGGTCTAGCCAAACAAGGAAGCAAGGGAAAACACGCACAGAAAGGGCTAATGTTTCCAGGTATGGCCGACTACTTGGTGGCAAGCGAGTTACCCGTAAGGGACGGAATGGAAGCATTTGTAGTGGACGACATTCCACTACTCATGCCCAACTCGCGCCAGTGAACAGGTAAAATGAGTGATCGGGTGCTTATGGGGACTCTGCTTGATCAAGTAACAAATTCTAAATATATTAATCTGATCAAGTGACATTCCAGGGGAACCAGGTCAAGTCCTTGTTAGTGTAAATAGTTTTTAGTGTGTTGGTTTTTATTTCTTAGAAAATTAAAAGTCGGAAGTGGAGGAAAGAAACTGATCAAGTGAAATTATGAGAGTGTTCATCTGGACTTAATTGTCCACTTGGTCAGTACAACTTGAATTTAATTGGTGGTACAGTGATTGAGTAGATAAGGGCAGGAGATGATAAGACATGTGCAGTCAGTAGAGAGGTGTCAGGCGACGCAAACTGTCGCAACGAAAAGACGTCTTGGAGAGAAGGGGGAAGCGTATCGGAGAAGCCTTGCCACCTGGCATTCTGAAAAGGCACGCCCGTATGCGAAGAGACGCAGAGATCTCAAACAGGCAGGGATCTCAACAGTCGGAATTTCAGTATAAAAGGGGTCTCTCTGATCCCACTTTTCATCAACTGCCTTCAGAACATTTGTGCTATCCTCATCTAATTCTCACCAAGTTCAAATCACCTCCAAGGAATCACCCACAATCATCACTGGGTAAAAATAAAAAATTAAAAAAATGCAGAACACTCAACTCAATACTTCCAGTGTCAACAGTGGTAATCGGAGATCCTTGTCACCAGCCGACCCAGATAACCCTAACCTTTCCCCATCAACCACCAGAACCCCATTATCGCTTTCCAGATTCATCAGTCCACTCCAATATGTAGACCCGGCATACATAAGGCGTCTGGACGCCGTCTTCCCGGTGATACATATTGAGAGGAAAGATTCTCTGCCTCTCCCCAGTGATCTCCTACTACGACGAAGGGATGCAGAGTGGAACCACTTTTTGACTATGGAGGATGACTCTATCTCAGGAAGGACGCGCCGCCGGACGACGGATCAACTGCTGAAGGAAGCAGAGGTTTTGAGACAGCAGATGGATGAGAAGAGACAAGCGAACCAAGGGACCAGGGCGGCCGTAGAAGCAAGCAAGAATGTGGAGGTCAGCAGAGGAAGAAAGCAAGAGGAAGGGGGAAAAGAGTATCCTGCCTCCTCCCAAGAAAGGCCACCATACCAGTCAGGGTATGGGGCTTACTAACGCTACCCAACATGCCCCTACAGGAAATAAGGAAGGCGTACAACATCCCCAGTTCAACCATCTCAAAGGCAGTAGTATCACCCTTAACTCAGTTTCTTTGTGTAAATTGTGATTTTTGTTTCCGTTCTCACACTTAGTCCTGTGTATGGACTAAGTGTGAGAAGTTTATGAAAGATGTTGTCCGTTTTTGCCTATGTGTTTTGTTTGTATTTTTTTCTTTTAGCATGTTTTGATTGTTGGCACTATCTCACACTTAGCCCAGTGTCTGGTCTAAGTGTGAGAAGTTTTCCTTGTTTGTTGTTGTGTCGTTTCCTGTACCTAACCCTTTTTCCACTGCATTCAGTCCCTCGAGGACGAGTTCATATGCAGTTGGGAGGGGGGAGGGTTAGTTACAGTAAAATCATACAAGTCATGTTTTTTCAAAAAATACAAAATATCCGTTAGTATTAAATAGGCAATATGGATGAAATTGGATAAGTGGAAGACTTGATTACTTTGTAGAATAGTAAGAAAAATGATTCAGTATGCTTACATGTAGAAACTTGATTGCAAAAAACTTGATCAGTTTGAAAAACGTAAGTATGATGGAAATGCTCAATTTAAAAAAAAAAACTTACTGTGAAGCCCCTCTATATGTGAGTGATAAGCCAAAGTAGAACACTTTCTACTATTTTTACAAAAGAAAAAAATATTTTTACGAGAGGCTGAACTTAAATATTTAGATGAAAATTGCACAAGTAGTAAGGACTTAACCAATTTGAACCTTTTTTCTTTCGCTCCAAGAACCCACCTCGTCAAGCAAGGCACCCCTTAGTTAGCCAGGTTGAGCCCATACACTTTTACCCTTTCTTTGATAACCAAGACCTACACCCATATACTTTTTATAAACACGTGAGGAAGAGGGGTCGGAGAGAAAAGTCAAAATAAAAGGGTAGTCGGGTTGAGCGAGTTAGTCAATCAGGTTGATCAAGTCAAAAATCAAGTAAAAAAAATATTATTATTGAGAAAAGTTTGAGAAAGGAGGGCAAGAAAAATTTGTAACCTGACCCAGAAGTCGGAAATTAGAAAATAAAGCTAAAAATTCAAGGCTAGAAGTCGCCACTTGACCACGTAAGATATCTAGTGGCGAAATAAATAGTTCAAATATTTGGGCTCTTGACTCATGTGTTTTTCCTTTTACAGTTTATGTCTTTGAAACTTAGAACCCCTAGGACCCTACCTTGATGCACCACTTCCCTTAAGCCCCTTTACACCCGAAACAAAGATCTTAAGGAACTATCTTGTGCAATCCGATTCGAGGTATTTAAATTTGTGTCAATACCGATTGAACAGTCCTAACATCTCTGGTGAGAAATGAGTGACTGAGTGAATCCAACAGTGGTTTTTAAAATTGAGCAATCTTGACGAACTGACACCTTGATCAAGTAAAAGTGAAAAGGAAGTAACATAAGCTGCTGACAAATGGATTGACCTCGACCTCGGGCATGATTGTTGGAAATTTATTCGATCTAAAGCATCTATGTGAATATGTGTTTTTATTTCGAGTCTTGTTTTCTTTTTCGTTTTCTTTTACCTTCTTGAAATGGGTAAACCATGCCTGAAATTTGCCTTATCTTTTTCTTTTCTTTTTCTTTATACTTGGCGACAAGTATGTTTTAAGTGTGAGCAGTTTGATAAGGCTCATTTCATGCATCGGTTTAAGGGTAAAATGTACGCTACTTGATCAGTTTATCGCGCAAAACAAGTGTTAAATGTGCAGGAATGCAGCTTGACCAAGGCAACAAGGCCAAACTGATCAAGTGAGTACAAAAGGCGAAAAAGGCCGGATATCGGGGGAGTTGATCAAAGGGGGAGATCAAGCAATTAGGAGGGGACCGCTGGCTTCTAGAAGAAGAACACATGAGGAAATTAGCTGGATGTGGTGCACAATTCTGTTATCAAGACGACGTTCTAGAAGGGGACACGTGCCTACATATGAGACGCAAGGACGAGCTGAGTCATAAATCTGTTACAGAAAAAAGCGTCGTCATTCTAGAAGGAAAGCACGTAGCAATCAATGAGTCGCACACTCTCAGCGTGAGCGAATATTCCTTGCCAAGATCGTTATCCATCTAGAGGTCGTGCTGCGCCTATAATTGTATTTGATCACACCACAAGGGAGGGGAGATCCTTTACTTTCCATCTTAGTTTAGCTTAGTTCAGTTCTCTAGCTTAGTCCAGTTTTCTAGATAGCTTAGTGTTGCTTAGTTAGAGAGGGCGACTGAAAAAGCGCTGCAGAATACTTGTTATCTGTCAGCGTATTCTTAAGTTTCCCGCCGAGGATCTTCTCGGTTTATTTGCTTTCTTATTTTCCGAAGTGCTAGCTTAGTTTAAATTTCATTCTGTAATGTTCTAGTTTAATCAAAGTTGTTTTCATTTTCATCCTCGCATTTACTGCTTTAGTTTAAGTTTCGTTACGATGCACTCAACCCAGTAGTTAAAGTTACCTTGATCAAGTTAGCAATTTTAATTCTGCCTAGAGAAAAATCAGTAGTTAAAAACTCCCAAGTTAAAGGGTGGCAGCAGCTAACCCCTGTTCACTATTCACACACTTGATACACCAACTTCTCTGTGGGATCGACCCCGAACTTGTCGTTTTACTGTTAAAGTAGTGCAAAATTGGGAGTTTACAAATTACGTTGGTAGGAAATGAGTGAGAGTTTGCATCGATCAAGTAGCAACGACATTTGCTAACTGATCCAATCGGTTCGGTTATCTTCAATATAACTTGGTCTGAATTCGCGCCCCTCTCGAGGCCTTCCAGGGAGTATAATTCAATATATTTGAAAAAAAAAATTCAATGAATCAATTTTTTATGGAATTAAGTACTAATATATTAATTATTTTTATATTTTATTACCTTCTATTTGGTGGAATCAACATATTAATTATGTATATTTCATTCAATTTTATTTTAGTTCTATATTATTTGTAGTCGCCAAGTATAGGGATGAAATCAACCAATGGATAACAATTACTCCCTCCATCCCAAATAGTTTGTCCCACTTCCTTTTTCGCACTCGTTTTGAACTTGTTTCGCACTCGTTTCTACAATATTCTCTCTTTTACTTTACTTTCTCTCCACTTCAACTATTATTATTATTTTTACAAAACGAGTACGAAAAAGGAAGTGAGATAAACTATCTGGGACGGAGGGAGTACATTCATTTTGTATTCCTTATCTCTACCAAGCAATAGAATGAAATGAAATAGCATTTCGTTCTCATCTCCGTTACATTCTCATGTTCATTTCATTCCTTCATTATTCCATTCCATCATATCAGGCTTGGTCTTAGGGGCATTTGGGTATGATGGAATATAATTAGAGAATGCACCGGTATTCCTGAAGGGATTGGCAGCGGAAGCGCGCATAAAATAAATCACATGATAATTTCGAACCATTTAGCAGATTATTTAGACAAAATCTAATCGCGTAATTATCACATATATCATGCTCATAACTTAAATTAAAACATGCTTTAGTATAATTGAAATCTAAAACATGTTTTTCTACGTTGTAGGAATAATACCTTGATGATTCTCCAAAGAATTGAAGATTGCTCGATACTTCTCCTCGTGAAGATGTCGAGTACTAGACCACAGATATTCTGACTGGTTCCCGAACTGTATTCCGATATCTGTGTGGGCTGATTTCACCGGGATACTAAGACTTGAATAAATAGGCCAGAAAAATTCACGCCCACGGAGGAGAGCTGAATGAAAAAAAACCGTCCCTCACAGTGTACGAGAGAGGGATGAAAATGTCACACCCCAACCAACCCCTTTGTCGTATTTTCTAATTATATAAATATAAATTTTTTTAAGCAAATAACCTACATGTAAAATTCGTAAAACATCCATATTAGATAAACTCAGAAATCAACATTTATCTGTTTCATATTTCAAAACATTTTGAACTGTATTGAGACTCTCTCACCACTCTATATGTTATACATTGGTCTACATGCAAAATGACGAGGAGGAGAAGGTTGTTATAATGCATCAGCCGCTAACCCTAATAACACGTGGAGTTTCTAAAACTCATATCAACCAAAACATTAGCGATATCTTTGCCTGAAAAATATTAGTGGTAAATATGAGCCACAACTCAGTGTATATAAATTTCACCTTTAATTTCATGTCACAGAAATATCAAGCAATTTCTTTAACTATAATATATATAACTAGCAACAATAAATATCATAAACAATTTCATATTCATAAGCATATGCCTTTATGATCCTTTTTAATATTATGTGACTAATCAAGCCCGGTATCTTCCCGGGATTTCCATTATATATGACCCGTAGGTCCCTTATATAAATTTGACCTTTCCACGAAGGCCTCGCTTTGCATTTTGACCTTTCCACGAAGGACCCTCTTTGATATACTTAGTGATCATTTTTGTGTAGAATATACTCAGTGATCAAGTTTGTTATGTTTAATTATTACACTATAATGGTGCATTATTAGTCGGTGTGCATTATTCAACTACAAATCTGCATTATTAAATGACACGTGGCATCAATCTAACTGTCAGATGACAAAATCGCGTGGCTAAGATTAAAAAGAACAATAGAACAAAAGATACAAAAAGGAAATGAATACATCCATATATATATAGGGGTGTGTTAAGGTCCTTCGCAGCTTTTCAGTCCAAGCTTCTTTTTAATCACAGCCCTTGGATCCTTGAATTGGATGGTTGTGATGATCTGCATTATTACACTATAATGGTGCATTATTAGTCGGTGTGCATTATTCAACTGAAAATCTGCATTATTACACTATAATGGTGCATTATTAGTCGGTGTGCATTATTCAACTAAAAATCTGTATTATTAAATGACACGTGGCATCAATCTAACCGTCGGATGACAAAATCGTGGGGCTGAGATTAAAAAGAACAATAGAACAAAAGATACAAAAAGGAAATGAATACATCCCTATATATATATATAGGGGAACGTTATTCTCCTATTCATCCCTTAGATCCTTTATTCTTCTTAATATGGGCCGTTAGATCTCATTCATTAACGGTCCAGATGATCTGCATTATTACACTATAATGGTGCATTATTAGTCCGTGTGCATTATTCAACTGAAAATCTGCATTATTACACTATAATGGTGCATTATTAGTCGGTGTGCATTATTCAACTGAAAATTTGCATTATTAAATGACACGTGGCACCAATCTAACCGTCGGATGACATATCGTGGGACTGAGATTAAAAAGAACAAAGAACAAATGAATACACCCCTATATATATATAGGGTCATGATAATCTACATACCCTCTATAATACAAACTATACAAACTTTAGGCGTTGACATTGTTGACATTCCCTCCAGTGACAGAATTTGTATTAGGCGTTGACATTGACATCCCCCAGTGACAGAATTTGTATTAGGCGTTGACATTTCCCCCAGTGACAGAATTTGTATTAGGCGTTGACATTGACATATGAATCCCATTGCTAACCGTTGATTACTTACAAGGAGTGTGTATGATTCAAGTTTGTAGTTTGTATTATAGATAGGGGTGTGTATTTGATCACACCTCTCTCTCTCTCTCTCTCTCTCTATATATATATATATATATATATATATATATATATATATATATATAGGGGAGCATTATTCTCCTATTCAAGACTAACATCCTTTGTTCTTCTTATTATTAGGCGTTAGATCTTATGCATCAACGGTCCAGATTGATGCTACTTTTTTTTATCCGTGTTGCATTATTGAACCTGTGTGTATGCATTATAAGGGTAAAATTGTCATCCGGCAAATATTGAAACGCCAGAATTTGGAATGGGCGAATTTATTGGGATTTGAAACTCCGTCTCTTCATTCTCCCTCATTAAACGCTGCAAAATCACTCTCCACTCTCTCAACTCTCTAAACCCTAGATCTTGTTCGCCCTCGGTAGGCAGCAAAATAATCGACAACAATCATCCAAGATTACGCCACCCACCCTCCACCGTTGCTACCACCGAACCGCAACCGGCGACAAGGTTCGTGACTTCGCTTTAATGATTTTGTAGGCACGAAAACTATAAATTGGAACATCCAAAATTGACGCGGCGCATGAAATTCAGACGGGTTTTTATTATTTTTGGTATAAAATCATTGATTGTGGTATCCGACTGGGGTTTATTGTTTGTTCTGACATTTCTCTGTATCCGACGGGTTTTTTATGTTTTGAGTTTGAAAGCATGGATTTTGGTATCTGATTTGGTTATTTCCCGACAGATAAAATATGCCTAAGCGAGGACGTCCGCGCTCACAACCATCCCAAGCTGCAGGTATATTTGCTGCGCCGCTTGTGCAATTCAATATCGTATCAGTCGATTGTGTGGAAGGATAATTGCATGTTTGATTAGTGCATTATGTATATATGTAAGTGTCATTATGTGCAGTAAATGATGCATTATGTAGGGTGTTGTGTTTTGTTAGTGAATAAACTCAGGCCAAAGTATATATGTACATTATTTATTTTGGACTGTGCATTATGTACCATGATTTTTGCCTTATGTTGTCTATATTATGCATTAATACGGGTATTGTCTATGATGGTTAAGCAACTCAGTCAACATTCAATATGGTTATTATTTGGTATGGGAAGTGCAGTATGAATCTGTAATTATATATATGTTGGAGTTTATGGTTCATTATGAGTTGTATTCTTTATATTGGTTACTAGTCGTTGTGTGTAATACATGTGCATTTTTGGGTTTAGACAATGCATTATGTCATATGTTTTTACTGAATTAACTCAGGCAAAATTATGTACGTGCATTATTTATTTTGGACTGTGCATTATTTATTTTGGACTGTGCATTATGTACCATGATTTTTGCATTATGCTGTCTATATTAGGCATTAATACGGGTATTGTCTATGATGTTTAAGCAACTCAGTCAAGATTCAATATGGTTATTATTTGATGTGGGAAGTGCAGTATGAATCTGTAAGTATGCATATGTTGGAGTTTATGGTTCATTATGAGTTCTATTCTTGATATTGGTTACTAGTCTTTGTGTGTAATACATGTGCATTTTTGGGTTTAGACAATGCATTATGTCCTACGAAATTTACATTATGTGAAGTATATTATGCATTATCAAAGGGAATTATTAGTATCTGTCATGTCATTGTGCAACAGGTTTAGGTAAATATTAAGAGTGTAGTAAGCACATCATAGGTATTGATTGTATTTGTTAATGGCCTCAGATTAGAAACTAAGTTTCAGCTTGTTGATTAAATTGATAGATATGTTATGTGATGGTCATAAGTGCATTATTTGCTTTGTCCAATGCATTGTGGGTAGAGTTTTATGCATTATTTGTTTTGACTGAAGCATTATTTGTTGTGATATATGTGCCAATCCTTGTACAGCGCATATCATGCTGTCTTTTGATGTGGTGTTAATTTTCTAATGTGGTGTGTTGTTTGGGCCATATCAGAGAAACAGCTTAGAGACGAGATAGACGACGCAGTGGACGACATTATACCAGTTGCGTTGTCCAAAAAATTCAGAGATAGTTTGGCTGATGTAGGCCCAAGTACGTATAGAAGTGAGGGTGAGCCGAATCAACCTACAGGTCGAAAAGGTGATCAACTCTACTGTCGGCGAACGCCGTCAGAATTCCTTAAATGCTTGAAGCAGTTGAATCCTAGACAGAAAAGGTCAGTGACTGAAATTGGATTTGGGGCGGTTCTTGACTTTGACATCAAGAAAATCCCCGGATATCTTGCATACTGGGTGTTGAACGCCCTACATCTAGCACGATGCCAAATTAAGCTCGCGGGCGATGAATTGGTTTTGTACTCCTTAACATCTAGCACGATGCCAAATTAAGCTCGCGGGACGGTGTGGAACGCCCTACATAAAAATGCATTATTTAGGATATAGTATGCATTATGAGATTTATCCTGCGTATATGGGTGAATTGGTTTTGTAGTTCTTAACAGGCGTGTAATTTTTAAGTTTCTTACGTACTTTTGTATTTGATATATTACATTTGTTAACTATCACTGTCATCATCAGATAAATAAAATTTGACATTACTTATGGTATGTGCTGCATTGTTTTTTGAAAAGTGGATATAGATACGGAAATAGATATGTGCATTATTTGATTAAAAGAGTGCATTATGTATCAACAAATGGTCATTATTCTGCATGTAATGCTTGTCATATTCCACGTAATGTAGAAGACACGGTAAATAATGCATTGTGTAAACCAAATAATGCACTTATTCAGAAACGTATTATGCCAGTACGGTTATTTATGCAGTGCATTACGTCTACATACAAATGCATTATTTACGATATAGTATGCATTAAGAGATTTATCCTGCGTATATGGGTGAATTGGTTTAGTTGTCCTTAACAGGTGTGTAATTTTTAAGTTTCTTACGTACTTTTGTATTTGGTATATTACACTCGTTAACTATCACTGTCAGCATCAGACAAATAAAATTCAACATTACTTATGTTATGTGCTGCATTGTTTTTTGAAAAGTGGATGTAGATACGGAAATAGATATGTGCATTATTTGATTAAAAGAGTGCATTATGTATCAACAAATGGTCATTATTCTGCATGTAATGCTTGTCATATTCCACGTAATGTAGAAGACACGGTAAATAATGCATTGTGTAAACCAAATAATGCACTTATTCAGAAACGTATTATGCCAGTACGGTTATTTATGCAGTGCATTACGTCTACATACAAATGCATTATTACGATATAGTATGCATTATGAGATTTATCCTGCGTATATGGGTGAATTGGTTTAGTTGTCCTTAACAGGTGTGTAATTTTTAAGTTTCTTACGTACTTTTGTATTTGGTATATTACACTCGTTAACTATCACTGTCAGCATCAGACAAATATAATTCGACATTACTTATGTTATGTGCTGCATTGTTTTTTGAAAAGTGGATGTAGATACGGAAAATAGATATGTGCATTATTTGATTAAAAGAGTGCATTATGTATCAACAAATGGTCATTATTCTGCATGCAGAAGGGAACACAAAGTATCCATGGTGTCATGGATACTTCACTGAGTTAACTTCACAGATATATAGAGTACTCGATTGATATAAAATCCATTAATGAACAGAAAAAGTGAACTAATGCCAAAAATCACCTGTTTCAACTTATAACAGTACGACAAAGATTTGAACAAATGCATATATGGCATGTCATGTTTTCACACTTAATGCACCTAACTATAACTTTACTATTTATAATATGTACATTACGTAATACGTTAATTATGTATAACTCAAACACGTGCTATTTTTAAACGTTGTTATTAATGTGTACGTACTATACCCTAGCCCCTAGGCTTACTAAACCCTTAGGGGAGACAAGAATGTGTGCCAAACATCAAAACACGGCACATCTTATTCGTATGCATTAGTCGCGCACATTCGGTGCATTATTCGTATCGGTTTATACGTTGTTATTAATGTGTACGTACTATACTATACCCTAGCTCCTACACTTATTAAACCCTTAGGGGAAACAAGAAACGTGTACCAAACATTGAAACACGACACATCTTAATGTGTACGTACTATACCCTACCCCCAGACTTATTAAACCCTTACAGGAAAACAACAAACGTGTTCCAAACATCGAAACACGGCACATCTTATTCGTATACATCGCAGTTCACATATTGTTCATTATATAGTCAATAATATGCATTAGTCGTGCACATTCGGTGCATTATTCGTATTAGTTTTAACACGACAACACAATACACGAATTACTTGCTTTACAACGAGCGAAACACGTCACATCTTATTCGTATACATCGCAGTTCACATATTGTTCATTATATAGTCAATAATATGCATTAGTCGTTAACATTAGGTGCATTATTCGTATCGGTTTTATATGTTGTTATTAATGTGTACGTACTATACTATACCCTAGCCCCTACACTTATTAAACCATTAGGGGAAACAAGAAACGTGTGCCAAACATCGAAACACGGCACATGTTAATGTGTATGTACTAAACCCTAGCCCCTACACTTATTAAACCCTTAGGGGAAACAAGAAACGTGTGCCAAACATCGAAACACGGCACATCTTATTCGTATACATTGTAGTTCACATATTGTGCATTATATAGTCAATAACATGCATTAGTCGTTTCTATTTGGTGCATTATTCGTATTGGTTTTAAGACGACAACACAATACACGAATTACTTGCTTTACAACGAGCGAATACTCGAACCGATCTGAATTGGTATTAACACAACCAACCGATACATAAACAAAGGAAGGCAACACTGAATTACCTTCTTCCATTATTGAGATAACAACGATCGCTACAACGCCGACAACACAAGATTGTAATACTGAGGATGCGTCAACGGAGAACGCCGACAACGTGTGACTGAGCGACGAAGGAAAAATTGCAGATAAGGAGTAGGGAGAGAATCACGTCTGGAGCGTGAGAACAGAAGCAATAACCATTCAGATCTTCTCCGGAGGAAATTAAGGGAGTTTCCATAACCAACACTATAGTGTTTATCAATTTTGCCCTTTTCGGTTTTTAATAGAATTAAATTTAATGATTAAAGCCAATAATTTAGGCCATAGGATGTAGGAAATCAACGGCTGAGATGAAGAAGGAAATAGGAGAAAATATGGAAAAAGGAAATGAATACATCCCTATATATATATATATATATAGGAAAATGATCAATACAAAACTTGATCTCAATACAAAATCCAGACCAAATCCTGACCATGAGATTTGAAAATCCAATGGTCAATAATTAAACAAAAACACGGAGGGTCATTGTAAAGCATTTTTAGGTCATATTATAAACTTTGGGTTTGAGGTCATGTTAAGATCATTTCATGTCATCCTTACTATAATGACGTAAAAATAAGCTTACAATGACCTAAAATGACTTTTGTATGCTTGGTTCTGCATTTTTGTATTAAGAATGGTTTTGCATGGATCAAAACCCTATATATATATATATATATATATATATATATATATATATATATATATATATATATATATATATATATATATATGGTCCTCTTATATGCACAACACCTCCTTAGTGTAGAACTAGAGACTAAATTTTGATCATTAGATTTAAATTTTGATGGCTAAGATTAAAACTACTACATCTTAATTCTGTCATTCATCCAGTCAATTAATTAGTTCATCCAAGGGATAGTATAGTCATTTTGTATATGAGTCAAACCTTGTGAAAGTTATTATGCGTAATTCATGAGAGTATGAATTAGGGTAAAACAAAAAAACCCCACTTTCTTCTCCCACAATGCGGCGATGTACTCTAATCATCTTCAAGAATTGATTCTTCCATCTTCCTTCTCAACCCCTAGCTATCTGTCGATTCTCACCATGGTGGGCACAAGGCGGGCCAAGTTGAACGGTATTTGTTGTGTTCTACGACTTTAACAATCTACAAATTTAACGATATTAATCTTTTAAATTTTAGTTGTAGATAAGCGGGATGTTGTTTTCTTGAACTGCATATGTTCTGGTGAGTTCAGTGCATATGTTAATTTAGACCATCGAAATTTTTTTAGAAAGCACGTTTTTCCAATTAGTCCACTGCATATGTTAATTTAGTTCAGCTTCTATGCATTTTCATTCACGTTTTTCTTCAACTTGGTTCCCCATCATTCAATTGGAAAAACTATACCGGGACGTCCTCCTAAAACCAGAACGAGGTCTGCCCCGAAGCGGATCGAACCAGACCTTTTGGCTGAGCTAACCACAATCCTGGACAAATTGAAATGTATTTTGATTGTTGAATAAATTGAAGTGATTTCGGGACAAGATGAATAAATTATTTCGTTGGCTGAAGTTATTATGTATATTGGATTTTTCATTGTAGATTCAGTTGAACCTAAATCATCATAGTATGAACTATGTGTATTATGTAATGAAGTAAGTTTTTATGATGTCATGAAGTTGGGGGTTGGTTCAAATTTTTACATCTACATTTATAAAATTTGTATTTTTGTGTGTTTAGCAATTTTTTTTTTGAAACTTTGAGTGTGTAAATTTGCTTCATCATAAATTTCTAATGTGATTACATTGATGTACAAGCTGTAGTGATTTCAGGACAAGATGAATGAATTATTACGTTGGATGAAGTTATGTATATTGGTTTTGACAAAGTAGATTCAATTTAACATAAAATCTTTTCTTATTGCAATGAACTTATTAATTGCTATGATGAACAAAGTTATATATAGATGATGCAATTAGGTATGCTTTATCTGGACATTTTGTATTTGTCGTCGGTACTGTTTTTATCTGGGTGTATAAATTTTTTCCATCTTAAGTTTGAAATGTATTTTAATTGCTGAATCAATTGAAGTGATTTTGGGGCAAGATGAATAAGTTAGTTCATTGGCTGAAGTTATTATGTATACTGGATTTTTCATCAAGAACACAGATTTACATGATTGGAGCACGAGTTTGTTTCATATATTATAGTAATTTTTAAAGGACTAAAAATTGTATAAAAATAAAAAAGGACATATTTTATCATTGAAGTACAACTGCAACAATAAACAACATTCATAGCAATTCAAATTTATTTTTATGATAACTATATGGAGTGACACCTTCAGTTGTCTAAGAAGGAGTGCTCGATGCGTCGATTGATGTACTTTGGGAGATCAAGGTATAAAGTTAAGAAGATTAAAACACGATATTGGATCTGGTGTTGGAATGGAATTGGAGATTTAATTGAGAATAAGAGATTGCACTTTCATTGTATAAAAATATTTACCATATTTATGTGGCTTTCATTATGGAAGAACAAATAACTACCAACGTAGGAATTACAAAATATTCCCCCAGCAATGATTTTCGAATTATTTAATAGAAATATGTAATATTTGATATTATTTGCTTGAATTAATTATGACCACAAGATTATAAACAAGGGTGGACAAGATTCAGTCTCTAGTTTGGTCTTTAAAATTAGTTCGACATTGAATACAATCCTATATATATATATATATATATATGGGGTTTTGATCTATGCAAAACTAGATTTAAATACAGAAATGCGGAACAATATCATACGTATGGCACTTTTAAGTCATAGTTAGTTAATTTTTAGGTCATGCTAATAAAGCATGACCTAAAATGATCTTAGCATGACATTAAACTCAAATATTATAATATGACCTAAAATTACTTAATTACGACCTTCCGTGTTTTTGGTTAATTATTGACCATTAGATCATCTAATCCTAGGGCCAAGATTTGAGCTGCATTTCTGGATTTAAATGCATTTTTATTTTGGTCGCCTCCATATATATATATATATATATATATATATATATTGTTATCATATAGGTTTATGGTGCACTTTTAAACTATTTCGACTATTTAGAAGTTCATGTTAATTCTTTTGCTAAAATGATGCCATCCTTTCTTTTCAAGGCTTTAAGAACTCAATAAAACTATTAATAATTATCTTTATCCTCTAGAGGTCGGAAACATTTCTAACTATTCAAAAACTAATATTACCATCTCAATCTCAATTGATAATAATACAATAGTCTTTTTCCAATACTTTTAAGAAATTTGGACATCATTAATTATTATCCTTTAAAGATTGAAAACTATGTTCACTATACTTATGCAAAATTCCCTATAGGTCTCTCCCTCTTATATGAACAATATATTAAGATAATTTTGAGCTTCACTCCATAAAAAAACAATTACTTTCTATTTAGACCCTATCAAAATTCTTATCAGTAATTTCACAAAATATATACTTACTAATGTTCACAAGAAATCGTACTCTCATAAATTTCGTACCTTTTATACTCAAAATATATACTCAACTTGCATCGTTATCATAAATTTCTTACCTCTTATATAACATTGGTATATCTTAAAGCACACAAAAAGTCACATAATTAGCTTTTGAACATCTGCTTTTGCCACAGCTTACGCTCCATTCTATTTCATTCTTCTAAAACCACATCTCTTCTTTACCTTCACTATTTTGTCATATCAAAAATTAACTACTACAGAGACAATAACCATTACTTCAAAATAAATCTATTTCTAACCGTGTACTACTTTTTTTTTTCTTTTTTAGGAAAGTATAGTTGAATTAAAGAGAATAAAATAATATAATAAGTGTTAATTTAGCGAATCGACACTGCAAAATATTTCTAGTCCTTATAAAAATTTTGACTGTGAAACCAAAGTTGTAACTTTGATGCAGTATTTGAACAAATGGGTTTCCAACATTTAAATTCCCTTGGAGAAAAATTTTATTTAAGTTTTGGCTTATTAATGACGCTACAAAGATTTAGATTATGTGGAGTGGCCAGTCCCACACAATCACCTTCTTTGTCACTTGTGAACTATGCCCCATACTTCAGCAATCTTTTGACTTTATAAAACCACAAACTTCTTGTCGTTCAATACACTCTGATTCTAACACGAGATATCTCAAGACACACATTTTTAAAAGAATAACTTTCTCAACTTCAACCACAAGTACACACTATATAAAAGTTCAAATGATGCACATTTTAATTAACAACTTAGACTGATCACAAAACTATGAATATAAACTTATGGTCTAGGAAAATCAATACTTATACTTTATGAATCTATATTCATACTTATAATTGAATATACCTTTCGAGTTCCTTTCATCTTATGCGTGTATAGATTTTAACTCATCATGATATAATTTTGTCAATTGTTTACTTTACAAATAGGTCTACACTTATCATTTGATGACTACTGTCTTGATAAGAACATTCCCTTTCTATTTCCTATAAGTGTGGTGGGTCTTATTGATAAGTTCAACTGATGTAATTAATAGTTTGACTTTTCTCGATTTATTAGATAAAATTTTCCACTCAATAAAAGAGCAAGTAATATAATCCTATGGGAGCATTCAATTATAACTATGCTGGCTCAGGGGAGGATTAGCCAGTTAGATACTATAACACACATCTCAGATTTATGTTCACAAAATCTATTAACAATTATACACTATCACCAGTACATATACTTTTTGTTCTACCAATCAATATATTAACTAATAATTTCCATGTGATACCACATATATATAAAATACTCATATAATTAAACAATGTGATACCACATATATATAAAATACTCATATAATTAAACACTGTGATACCACATATATATATAAAATACTCATATAATTAAACAATGATGCAGGGTGGCTGACCCTTCTCTCCTCAGTGACACGTGCTCAGTAATGTCCATATTCTTGACATGTCAAATAAAAATGAAACTTATGACCAAAATGTTTCATATGATACGCACAAATGCATATTATCCCAATGAGATCCTATCCCTGCTCTGATACCACCTAAATTGTCACACCCCAACCAACCCCTTTATCGTATTTTCTAATTATATAAATATAAATTTTTTTAAGCAAATAACCTACATGTAAAATTCGTAAAACATCCATATAAGATAAACACAGAAATCAACATTAATCTGTTTCATATTTCAAAACATTTTGAACTGTATTGAGACTCTCTCACCACTCTATATGTTATACATTGGTCTACGTGTAAAATGACGGGGAGGAGAAGGTTGCTATAATGCATCAGCCGCCAACCCTGATAACATGTGGTGTTTCTAAAACTCATATCAACCAAAACATTAGCGATATCTTTGCCTAAAAAATATTAGTGGTTTATATGAGCCACAACTCAATGTATATAAATTTCACCTTTAATTTCACGTCATAGAAATACTAGAAACAATAAATATCATAAACAATTTCATATTCATATGCATATACCTTTATGATCCTTTTTAATATTATGTGACTAATCAATACTGGTATCTGCCTGGGATTTCCATTGTATACGACCCGCAGGTCCCTTATATTTATTTGACATTTCCACGAAGGCCCCTCTTTGTATTGACCTTTCCACGAAAGCCCCTCTTTGCGTTTTGACCTTTCCACGAAGGCCCCTCTTTTATTTGACCTTTCCACGAATGTCCCTCTTTGCATATTTTCTTTGACCCATAGGTCCATTATCATTGTTTATGACCCGTAGGTCTATTGCCATTGTATATGACCCGTATGTCCATTGCCATTGTATATCAGATACAGGGCAAGACAGTCACATATCCTCTTTAATCCCATGATTCGAATGATTCCAATACCATACATCAAACATATTCATTGCACCAATTACATATCCATATATTCCATCAATTGACTCCAATACTATAGATAAACATATCAATTGCACAAATCACATATCCACGTCATATTACACCATCAATATCAAATAACACATAACCATTTCAGGCTCACATTATATAATTCACATATTCACTCAAATTTAACACATAGCAATCAATCACATAAAATACGTAAAATTAAAAGTTTTATTTATACACACCTGATTACGTCAAATAGTCTAACCGAGCACTTGTTCCTGCTTCTTGATTCAGGACACTCGATTCTTCTTGTTTTCTTTCTTTTGTTTCCGTTCCCTACTAAATATGTTTATATCTATAGGAATTAAAGTATTTGGCGTTCTCTGATTTCCCTTCCTCCCCTATCCACCGACTTTACATATATGTATAGACATTTGTTTTATAAAATAATGAAAACAAAAGATAAGCATGCATGCTAGGTTGTTTCCTTATTAGGAGATTAGTGGAACTACTAAATGAGAATATGTATGCAATAAAATTATATACTTCCTACGTCCCATGTTACTCGCCCTTTTCATTTTAGTTCGTAAATTTGGAATTAATTTTTTAGTGTAATTAAATTAGAATTTTAAGTGTAATGAGACATCACTTAATAAAATAGCTCTTAACTTAATCTAAAATATTAATTAAATACATTAATTATAACTTAAACTATAAATAGTGTAAGTAGTTTGTGACGAGCTGAAATGGAAGAGTGCAAGTAACATGGGACCGAGAGAATATATAATTTGCATTGTATTTACTATTTTATTTATAATAAAATATTCTTCTAGAATCACTAGACCTATTTCTATTTCTTTTTCTCTTTTTTATCACTCTATGTTGTACGTGTATATGTAAAAATGCTTTTATATGTATAATATAGAGAAATCATATCATATATATAGTATATATATATATATGCGTACACCTATGACATTTTAAGTTAATAACTAATTAAATACAAATTTTTTATTAATACTCCCTCCGTTCCATAGTAATAGAGTCATTTTGTCATTTCAGTACGTTCCATAGTAATAGAGTCATTTCCTTTTTTAGTAAAAGTCAACACATTTTTCCATACCTACTTTACTCTCTCTTACTTTATTCTCTATTCATCTCTCTACCTTTTTCATTTTCCACTTTACTCTCCATTTACTTAACTCACCTAAAAGAAACGTCTCCATCACTATGGAACGAAGAGAGTATATAACTAATTCATCATACTAATATGTTAAAATTTATTAATGCTCTCTCTATAACCTCCAAAAGGTTTGTAATGTAATTGACAATTAAATTTACAATTGCATTCAATAAAAAATATATTAGGTTACGGATGTTACAGAAAATTTGGAGAAAAATAAAGTGCATGTGTTTTCTGTTTCATTTGTTCTCCTATTTATATTAAGTTTCTTATGGGTCCAGACAGAGATCTATGGAAGGTTTTGGATATGGCCACCCCCGATTAGCTTTTTACTAATTAAATTGAATCCATAATTTAATACAAGCTTATATTGGAATATTATTAGCAGCTGATGCACTTTTTATTAGCACTATAAATACCTACAAGTATACAGAGTAGGAATAGTATAGCTAAAATTCAGTACCAGATATCGATCACGGGGAAAACAATCACAGACTGTCTACCTTCTACTAAGCTTCGTTCACTATTTGGAAAACCAAAAGTTTTGTGAATTTTGAAAACTAAAAACAAATTGAAAGCAAGAAAACAACTAATTGCAAATAATTAAAGAGGTAAAATATGAGAGATAAGAGAATTTCATGGATGTGCGTTCACAGTTATGGTTATATAAATTACAACTACAATACCCTAGCACGGTTTATACTTTGCTCATGCCGTACAAGAGTGGATTACTAACACTAGGGTTGTCAATCCTAGATTCGTAACTCCAAAAAGCTCCTAAGACCCTTGAAAAGTTCTCACTATCAGTTAACAGTGCCGGTTTAAAGGAAGCTAATTGTAGTGTCTAATAAGTAGATCTAACTCGCTAACCTCATCTCACGACTATGTAGCAAGTTATATTAAATCATCATCAAATGTGTCACTCAAACGTGAAGTATTATTGAACAACTTAGGGAAGAAACGGAGTAAAAAATGGATATTAAATAGAAAAATGAATTGTATAACCAAATTCGTTACTGACACATCCCTAGAATCCTATGAATTTAGTTACACATAATTGAATAATCTAAAAACATAGAATGAAGGGAAAACAAAAAGAACATAAGAACTAAAGCAATAAAACCCAAAGATTGAATCCTTATAGCCTTAATCTTCTCTCGATTCCTTCTTCAACCTCTTGCACAATGAAGAACTCACTCAAATTTTATGCTCTAGAATTATAAGGCAAAAAGAAGATCCTAATGAAGAGGTTTGAGAGAATATTTTGTCACGACCGCCCATACTAGGGATAATAAAACGAGGAGGTAGTGACCACGAGAAAGCAATAAAGGACAACATTTAAAGGACGACAGTTCATATGAAAGACCCAATTAATTAAAGAAGGAGAATATTTTAGTTCATTGAGAAGTTAAGCAACGGATTTTAGTTCAAAATACTTAATGTCATAATTACAATATCAAATAGTGCGGAGATTTCTAGCAAACAATTTTTCAAAGAAAACAGCGGAAAAATAAATATAAAAAATCCAATTAACTCCTAAAAGAACATTTGTTTTAGTTTACGAAAACCATTTTAGAGTAACGAAGTAAGCAGCGGGTTAATGTATCAAAGTATTTGACAAGATAAAACTCGTACGAAATAAAATAAATTCTTGCGACACAGTTTCAATAATAGCAACGGAAATAGGTTATCAAGAGAGTCATAGGATGACGCCTATGTATGAGGACACAACGCATCCAAAATTCCTAGGCCGACTCAACATCCATCGCAACATCCCGCTCAACCTGCACATAGGGAAAACATATGCAGGGCAGAGTACTTGTTGTACTCAATGAACTCATGCTGAAAATATTTTATAACAGTTATGTCATCCATACCAGTGATCTCGAGTTTTACATGTAGTTAAGAAATATCATCGAGAACACAAAAACGATTCATAGATTGGCCAGTCAAACAATCTCCCCATTTTCTCAACAATCCATCAATCACAATCATCATTCCATAGTGCGTCGAAAGTGTGGTCACATTATTCGCCCACGAGACCGGCCGACTAGTAAGGACGGCTCACGATCCCACCAGTGTACACAGCCTGATAGGGTTTGCGGCCCTACTCAGACCCGAATTTGTTTCACAACACAGCCATATAGCCTAACGGAGCAAGCTCAGACAAACCAGGCATCAGGCAACAATCTCATAAACAAAAACAACATGGCATGACATAACGAGTTAAACCGCCCTTATAACACCACATCATATTTTCGAAAGGTAAAGAGATTTGTAAAAGAAAGCCCACCTCGCTTGCTTAAACAATACAATACCCAACTCAAAGCAACCCTCGTTCCTTGTGCTCGCGTACACACAATAACCCTTGCCAACACCGCAACACAATCAGCCTTCCATCAATACAAATTATCATGCATGTCCTATCGTTCCTTTCATCATTTTCTTAATTTACCCATCCCAAACGTTCATCACATAAGGAAACATACCATAATATATCTCAACGTATAGCACATAACCACGCCATAAGATATGTTCCTTAGTCACACATGCATCATGTAATTCATCTAAACTTGACAACAAGTACTATTTTTAACATGACAGAAAACTGACAGAACTGTGCAGTCGTTTTGTAAAAATCACCAAAACTCCATCCGACCTCATATGAAGCTAAAATTTGGTCACCACACAGTATACACATACAAGTTCATCTAGTTAAAATTTCACACCAAAATAAGGCCATTTGGTCGGTCAAATAAAAAACGAAACTCTCTGGGCGAGAATGTAAGTTTCTGGCAGAATTGCGCAGTCAACTTCAAAAATTCATTAAATATTCATCTTTTGTCAAAAAGGGACTGAAATTCATACACAATACAGAAGACATCTCAAAATTTACTCAATTAAAAATTCGTGTCAAAATAAGATCGTTTGTCTGGTCAAACACACGTCGAAATCCACTGTCCGAATACCACAATTTTCATGCTTCACAATTTCGAAATTATGGTTTATCCATCATTCATCCAAACACATTTATTCATGCTTCCAATACATAATCATGCCTCAAAAAGCTCTCACACTCATGTTCTCATATGTTCACACATCATTTACCAATGAATCATCCTAACTTCACACATACACATTCACAAACGTACATCCACAAATTTCCTCACACAATACATCAATCCCCACCGATAAAATTTTCGATCTATGATTCATACACTCACTATATGCATGAGGGAATCAAGAACAATGATTCAATGAAAAGGATGAGGAAAAGAATTCAATTATACCTTCTTTGGTCAAAAACAAACGGTAGAAACGACAATTGGTGCGATTCTTCGGTGAATCTTGAAGTTCCAATTCCAATTGACACAAGAAAAAAGGATTGAAGGAGGGTTTTTTTTGGAGAGAATGAAGAGAGGGAGGAGGGAGGCGTGTGAGGGAGAGAGTGTGAGGGAGAGGACGTGTGGGAGGGGAAAAGAATGGTGGCTAGGGTTAGGTTTAGTTGATTTTATAGTCCTAGGTTTAATCCCATAAATTAATTAATTAATTAATTATGGAGGAATAAAATAGAGGCCAATGAATAAAATCTCACAATTAAAAGAAGGAATAGGCGTGTGGAATGGGGGTGGGTTCTCAAAAATTTTGCTATTTAATTAGCCAAGAATTTATTTGGTATTTACTTGGAGAGAAATATATTCACAACTTAGGAAATAAAACAATGAGTGTTTCATAAACAAGGGAACAAAATAAATTAAATCTCCAAGTTGGAAATAAAGAGGGGGGTGAAAATTAATAAGGAGCACAAGGAAAATTGAAGGCATAAGGGGCGTGTGATACGGAGGAAATTAAAAGGAAAATATTCACATCCCCAATTAATTAGACATATGTATTAATTTGGTATTTATTTGAATAGAAGGAATTCCACAAAATAGGAAACAAATATATTTCCTCTACAAATAGGGAAGGACAAAAATTGGCTTTAATTGCCACAAGGAAATAATTCAAATCCTAATTTCATTGGTGTGAGGAAACAAAGTGTGGCATGATTTAATTGGATTCAAAATTAAAAGATGGGAATCAACAAGGCACCAATTAAATCAAAGAAAATAATTCATCCTCCTAATTAAAATAGGGGATTTTCGAAACTCACAAGTTTAGGCTAGGATTCGAATTTCATGTAGCACAAATTAGGGATACTTCGATTTGGATTTAATTTGGATAAATATCCCAAAACAATCAATTAAATCCAAGAAGAAAATATTTCCAATAATTGAAGGGGCTGAAAATTCCAAATGAATTTGGCTAGAACAAAATGCATGATCTCATTTAATCAATTCCCCACATTGTAAAATATAATGTATATAATATTTCATTCCATATCGCTCATGACAATTATTTCACATAATCAACTCAATCACATAGGAACGAATAATTTCATAAAAAGAAAATTTTCCACTCGACATCCATATTAAAACAAAAGTCGCAAAAATTTTTGGGATGTTACATATTTATAGAGGAAATTTCGAGCAGAAACAAATAAGGTAAAAGGTGGCTAAATTTGGTAAATCTTGGGGACAAAGTAGGTCAAATTCGTGCGCCGCATTTTCCCAGCGAGCCGCTGCGCTGTATCCAGCGGTCGCTGCATGTTGATCCGTAGCTTCTGCCTCTTGGATAGCGGTCGCTACACTATGTTGCAGCGGTCGCTGTGAATAATCCCGTAGCTTCAGAAACTCTGCGAACGGTCGCTGCGTACTCCGCCGCGGTCACTGGGCGTCTTCTTCTTTTCAGCACAACATTCTCCGGAGCGGACAGCTACTGGCTCAGCGGTCGTTGGGCCCCAACGGTGGCTGTGTGTGTTGCAGCGGACCGCTGGGCGCCTTGAAAGCTCCATATTTCCAACTTTGACAGTCTTTTAGGCTCAAATATGCACAATTCTCACAAAATACGTCAAAATACCAAAATAGAGATAATATGCAAAATATGGACATGAATTGTGATTTTGACATTAAAAACAATAAAAGCCTTAAAACAGTGCAAAATCCGAGCGTATCAACTCCCCCAAACTTACATTTTTGTTTGTTCTCAAACAAAACAATAAAGACACAAAATAGACGCACGGAATGCACAAGGACTAGACGTTATAATTGCCTCAAAGTATGGAAAAGATGGATCAAGCATGTATTAACGCAATCAAATCAAGCAAGGCTTATTAGTGCACTTTCATTACTAACTCGTGGAACACCTTGAATTCATGCACTCATATGTGGCAAACTTCCAAAGATGGGAAGTGATTCTTTCTCTCACTCTCAAAGTGTATAAAGGTAAAGTGTATAGCACTCAAATCATGCATCATGCAAAGTTTACCATAGGCTTGCTCAAAGTCTAATCCCTCATCTACTCGATGTGATTAAGCATCAAAAGTCCAAAAGGTCTTTATTTTTTTGTTGTAATGTAGGCTCTTTTGTAAGTGAGGAATATTTGGCTAAAAGTGACTCAAAAATAAAAATATCCCAAGTAGAGTAAAAATTACTCAACTTTTCTAAAAACCCAAGACACTTTTAACACTTATTTTTTTTCTCCTTCAACTCACTTTTCAAATCCTTTTGTTTTTTTTTCTCTTCACAACTTTTCTTTTCTTTCCCTTTCTTTTTTCTTTTCTTCTCATTAGAATCCTTTCTATATCAAGCACACATTTTGAATTTTTCTATTTCACCACTTGCAATTTTCTACATTTAAGCACGCTACTTTTTACAACTGTCGTCCTTATCTCTCCAATTCCTTTACAAAAGATAATAAATACTATACTAACTCAAGATATTGTCCCCATATATTTTGGATTCTAAAGAATAGGCTTAAAGGCTCAAAAATGGCTCCAAAGGGAAAAATCTGAGAGGGTCGAAAATTTAGGTATAAAAGTAGTTAAGAAAAGATGGTCTAACATCCTCCTAAATCAACTTAAACACTACGTACACTTAGGCAGACTAGGAGTAAGTTCTAGAAGCATATACATGAATGCAGATAAATTAAACAAGAAAAAATTTAGGCTCAAATCTCACAAGGTATAAGCATGATTCAAGGCGAACAAACAATTAACTAATTATGCACTTTTTCATCAAACCATCATATCAAGACATCAAGCCATACTTAATCAAAGATGAAAAGAATTTAATATCATTGGCAACTCGGTCTAATGTGTCCCTAAGCATGCGTGTTTCTAAGTTCTTAATGCTAAGTTTATTACATGGATTAACCTTTGGGTTTTTTTATAGAAAAACTACACTAAAAACCTAAAACGAAACCCTAAACTCACGGTCCACCACTTCATCCCCTCAAACTTATTTACAACAAAGTGTAAAATAAGTTTGTAGAGTTGGTAGGGACGTGAGTAAACTACTAAAGAGAAAACATACCTTGAAAATTTCGCGTAGTGGCTGGACGGGGTGAAAATTTGACAAATCGCGCTGGAAACTGCATTTGGGCAGCGGTCGCTGGGTGTCTACCAGCGGTCGCTGCGACGAGTCAGATCCTTTCCAGAAGGTGGCCAGCGGGCCGCTGTGGACACTGCAGCGGTCGCTGGCGAGAGTCCAGAAACCTGTGAAAATTTTCATCAACACAAAAATGAAAATTAAACCAAAAAGGACTCAAAAACTTAAGCGAAAATTGTCAAAACACAAAAAGGAATTGTCTTAAAACAAAAAATATGATACAAGTGCTCATTTAAAGTCATGAACTTAACTTCATCATTCTTGAGGAGGAGGGAAACGAGCATTGAGGTCTTCAAAAGCGCCAATGAGATAGGTGATGTCGCCCCTCATGGTTTGGCGCTCCTCTCGAGCCTCGGCAGCCATCCTTTGAAGCTCGGCGATTTGTTGACGTTGTTGCTCATCCGCAAGCCTTTGAGCCTCCCAAAAATCTTGCTCCGTCGCCGCCAATCGCCTTGCGCCTCCCAACCTTATTGATTGAAGGTGTTGACTTGTTGTTGCTCCACCGAACGGTTGTCCCAAGTGTTGGACATGTTTTGCATATAGGAGAACATCTCTCCTAATTGGGCGAAAGTGCCGGCTTGGAACTCTTCGGTAGGATCCGGTCTCCCTCGTCGGCGGTTCCTCCTAATGCGACGGCAGTGGCCATCAACTTCCTCTTCTTCTTCTTCTTCTTCTTCTTCTTCTTCTTCTTCTTGTTGTTGTTGCAGCGGCGCCCCACTTCCTCGAGCATGCGAATGCTCTACGCTCTCGTGGTATTGATTAATGGCGTTAAAGGCGGAATCCTATTCGGGGTCGAAGACGGGTTGCGTAACGGCATGTTTCTCTTCTTAAACTCCCCTTCAATGGGGTTAGCCTCAATGGCTCTCCGGTGGGCGGTGGTGTCGAGCTTCCAATTAGCCTTGTTGTCCCACGTGTCGACCTTAGTCAAATATGGGATTGGAACGGGAAAGTGATCTTGCTCCACTTGAAGAAATAAAGCTTGCCCACTCATGTCGGTCTTCAAAAGTCCAACCGCAAAGAGCACTTCATAGGTGATGTTCATCTCACCCATGTCCGGAGTGAAGTCCGTGGTTGGGATGCCGAGGTGTTCGGAAATCACCGTGATCAAGCCCCCGTAAGAAATAGTGTTCCCGTCCTTCTTCGAGATGCGGTCGACGTAAATGGTGAAGAGGATTCCAAAGTTGATCTCCTTCTTGTTAAGGAGACTCCACATCACATCCAACTCGGTTTGGGAGACGCCTCAACCGTCGGACCGAGCAAACATCAATTGAGTCGTAGCTCGGTGCCTAAGGACGGGGTTGCGGATGGAGGAAGACTTGGAATAAGCCGGGATAAAGTCCTCCCCCTCGATAGTCATGGCACCCCAAACATCAGAGTAGTCGTACTCCACTTCTTCGCCAAGGTTGAGGTTGTAGCATTGAAACACCTCGCAAAGAGCCTCCATGGAGAATGAATGGTTGCGGTTGCCGAGGCGAAAGTCTATCATCTCGATGATGCGGGAACGGCAGTTTTTGTGCACCTTGAGGGTGCACAAATCATCATTCCACCATTTTCTATCATTCCCCATTTTCTCAACAATCCATCAATCACAATCATCATTCCATAGTGCGTCGAAAGTGTGCCCACATTATTCGCCCACGAGACCGGCCGACTAGTAAGGACGGCTCACGATCCCACCAGTGTACACAGCCTGATAGGGTTTGCGGCCCTACTCAGACCCGAATTTATTTCACAACACAGCCATATAGCCTAACGGAGCAAGCTCAGACAAACCAGGCATCAGGCAACAATCTCATAAACAAAAACAACATGGCATGACATAACAAGTTAAACCGCCATTATAACACCACATCATAATTTCGAAAGGTAAAGAGATTTGTAAAAGAAAGCCCACCTCGCTTGCTTAAACAATACAATACCCAACTCAAAGCAACCCTCGTTCCTTGTGCTCACGTACACACAACAACCCTTGCCAACACCGCAACACAATCAGCCTTCCATCAATACAAATTATCATGCATGTCCTATCGTTCCTTTCATCGTTTTCTTAATTTACCCATCCCAAACGTTCATCACATAAGGAAACATACCATAATATATCTCAACGTATAGCACATAACCACGCCATAAGATATGTTCCTTAGTCACACATGCATCATGTAATTCATCTAAACTTGACAACAAGTACTATTTTTAACATGACAGAAAACTGGCACAACTGTGCAGTCGTTTTGTAAAGCTAAAATTTGGTCACCACACAGTATACACATTCAAGTTCATCTAGTTAAAATTTCACACCAAAATAAGGTCATTTGGTCGGTCAAATAAAAAACGAAACTCTCTGGGCGAGAATGTAAGTTTCTGGCAGAATTGCGCACTCAACTTCAAAAATTCATTAAATATTCATCTTTTGTCAAAAGGGGCTGAAATTCATACACAATACAGAAGACATCTCAAAATTTACTCAATTAAAAATTCGTGTCAAAATAAGATCGTTTGTCTGGTCAAACACACGTCGAAATCCACTGTCCGAATACCACAGTTTTCATGCTTCACAATTTCGAAATTAGGGTTTATCCATCATTCATCCAAACACATTTATTCATGCTTCCAATACATAATCATGCTTCAAAAAGCTCTCACACTCATGTTCTCATATGTTCACACATCATTTACCAATGAGTCATCCTAACTTCACACATACACATTCACAAACGTACATCCACAAATTTCCTCACACAATACATCAATCCCCACCGATTAAATTTTAGATCTATGATTCATACACTCACTATATGCATGAGGGAATCAAGAACAATGATTCAATGAAAAGGATGAGGAAAAGAATTCAATTATACCTTCTTTGGTAAAAAACAAACGGTAGAAACGACAATTGGTGCGATTCTTCGGTGAATCTTGAAGTTCCAATTCCAATTGACACAAGAAAAAAGGATTAAAGGAGGGTTTTTTTTTTTGAGAGAATGAAGAGAGGGAGGAGGGAGGCGTGTGAGGGAGAGAGTGTGAGGGAGAGGACGTGTGGGAGGGGAAAAGAATGGTGGCTAGGGTTAGGTTTAGTTGATTTTATAGTCCTAGGTTTAATCCCATAAATTAATTAATTAATTAATTATGGAGGAATAAAATAGAGGCCAATGAATAAAATCTCACAATTAAAAGAAGGAATAGGCGTGTGGAATGTGGGTGGGTTCTCAAAAATTTTGCTATTTAATTAGCCAAGAATTTATTTGGTATTTACTTGGAGAGAAATATATTCACAACTTAGGAAATAAAACAATGAGTATTTCATAAACAAGGGAACAAAATAAATTAAATCTCCAAGTTGGAAATAAAGAGGGGGGTGAAAATTAATAAGGAGCACAAGGAAAATTGAAGGCATAAGGGGCGTGTGATACGGAGGAAATTAAAAGGAAAATATTCACATCCCCAATTAATTAGACATATGTATTAATTTGGTATTTATTTGAATAGAAGGAATTCCACAAAATAGGAAACAAATATATTTCCTCTACAAATAGGGAAGGACAAAAATTGGCTTTAATTGCCACAAGGAAATAATTCAAATCCTAATTTCATTGGTGTGAGGAAACAAAGTGTGGCATGATTTAATTGGATTCAAAATTAAAAGATGGGAATCAACAAGGCACCAATTAAATCAAAGAAAATAATTCATCCTCCTAATTAAAATAGGGGATTTTCGAAACTCACAAGTTTAGGCTAGGATTCGAATTTCATGTAGCACAAATTAGGGATACTTCGATTTGGATTTAATTTGGATAAATATCCCAAAACAATCAATTAAATCCAAGAAGAAAATATTTCCAATAATTGAAGGGGCTGAAAATTCCAAATGAATTTGGCTAGAACAAAATGCATGATCTCATTTAATCAATTCCCCACATTGTAAAATATAATGTATATAATATTTCATTCCATATCGCTCATGACAATTATTTCACATAATCAACTCAATCACATAGGAACGAATAATTTCATAAAAAGAAAATTTTCCACTCGACATCCATATTAAAACAAAAGTCGCAAAAATTTTTGGGATGTTACATATTTATAGAGGAACTTTCGAGCAGAAACAAATAAGGTAAAAGGTGGCTAAATTTGGTAAATCTTGGGGACAAAGTAGGTCAAATTCGTGCGCCGCATTTTCCCAGCGAGCCGCTGCGCTGTATCCCGCGGTCGCTGCATGTTGATCCGTAGCTTCTGCCTCTTGGATAGCGGTTGCTACACTATGTTGCAGCGGTCGCTGTGAATAATCCCGTAGCTTCAGAAACTCTGCGAACGGTCGCTGCGTACTCCGCCGCGGTCACTGGGCGTCTTCTTCTTTTCAGCACAACATTCTCCGGAGCGGACAGCTACTGGCTCAGCGGTCGTTGGGCCCCAACGGTGGCTGTGTGTGTTGCAGCGGACCGCTGGGCGCCTTGAAAGCTCCATATTTCCAACTTTGACAGTCTTTTAGGCTCAAATATGCACAATTCTCACAAAATACGTCAAAATACCAAAATAGAGATAATATGCAAAATATGGACATGAATTGTGATTTTGACATTAAAAACAATAAAAGCCTTAAAACAGTGCAAAATCCGAGCGTATCAACTCCCCCAAACTTACATGTTTGTTTGTTCTCAAACAAAACAATAAAGACACAAAATAGACGCACGGAATGCACAAGGACTAGACGTTATAATTGCCTCAAAGTATGGAAAAGATGGATCAAGCATGTATTAACGCAATCAAATCAAGCAAGGCTTATTAGTGCACTTTCATTACTAACTCGTGGAACACCTTGAATTCATGCACTCATATGTGGCAAACTTCCAAAGATGGGAAGTGATTCTTTCTCTCACTCTCAAAGTGTATAAAGGTAAAGTGTATAGCACTCAAATCATGCATCATGCAAAGTTTACCATAGGCTTGCTCAAAGTCTAATCCCTCATCTACTCGATGTGATTAAGCATCAAAAGTCCAAAAGGTCTTTATTTTTTTGTTGTAATGTAGGCTCTTTTGTAAGTGAGGAATATTTGGCTAAAAGTGACTCAAAAATAAAAATATCCCAAGTAGAGTAAAAATTACTCAACTTTTCTAAAAACCCAAGACACTTTTAACACTTATTTTTTTTCTCCTTCAACTCACTTTTCAAATCCTTTGGTTTTTTTTTCTCTTCACAACTTTTCTTTTCTTTCCCTTTCTTTTTTCTTTTCTTCTCATTAGAATCCTTTCTATATCAAGCACACATTTTGAATTTTTCTATTTCACCACTTGCAATTTTCTACATTTAAGCACGCTACTTTTTACAACTGTCGTCCTTATCTCTCCAATTCCATTACAAAAGATAATAAATACTATACTAACCCAAGATATTGTCCCCATATATTTTGGATTCTAAAGAATAGGCTTAAAGGCTCAAAAATGGCTCCAAAGGGAAAAATCTGAGAGGGTCGAAAATTTAGGTATAAAAGTAGTTAAGAAAAGATGGTCTAACATCCTCCTAAATCAACTTAAACACTACGTACACTTAGGCAGACTAGGAGTAAGTTCTAGAAACATATACATGAATGCAGATAAATTAAACAAGAAAAAATTTAGGCTCAAATCTCACAAGGTATAAGCATGATTCAAGGCGAACAAACAATTAACTAATTATGCACTTTTTCATCAAACCATCATATCAAGACATCAAGCCATACTTAATCAAAGATGAAAAGAATTTAATATCATTGGCAACTCGGTCTAATGTGTCCCTAAGCATGCGTGTTTCTAAGTTCTTAATGCTAAGTTTATTACATGGATTAACCTTTGGGTTTTTTTATAGAAAAACTACACTAAAAACCTAAAACGAAACCCTAAACTCACGGTCCACCACTTCATCCCCTCAAACTTATTTACAACAAAGTGTAAAATAAGTTTGTAGAGTTGGTAGGGACGTGAGTAAACTACTAAAGAGAAAACATACCTTGAAAATTTCGCGTAGTGGCTGGACGGGGTGAAAATTTGACAAATCGCGCTGGAAACTGCATTTGGGCAGCGGTCGCTGGGTGTCCACCAGCGGTCGCTGCGACGAGTCAGATCCTTTCCAGAAGGTGGCCAGCGGGCCGCTGTGGACACTGCAGCGGTCACTGGCGAGAGTCCAGAAACCTGTGAAAATTTTCATCAACACAAAAATGAAAATTAAACCAAAAAGGACTCAAAAACTTAAGCGAAAATTGTCAAAACACAAAAAGGAATTGTCTTAAAACAAAAAATATGATACAAGTGCTCATTTAAAGTCATGAACTTAACTTCATCATTCTTGAGGAGGAGGGAAACGAGCATTGAGGTCTTCAAAAGCGCCAATGAGATAGGTGATGTCGCCCCTCATGGTTTGGCGCTCCTCTCGAGCCTCGGCAGCCATCCTTTGAAGCTCGGCGATTTGTTGACGTTGTTGCTCATCCGCAAGCCTTTGAGCCTCCCAAAAATCTTGCTCCGTCGCCGCCAATCGCCTTGCGCCTCCCAACCTTATTGATTGAAGGTGTTGACTTGTTGTTGCTCCACCGAACGGTTGTCCCAAGTGTTGGACATGTTTTGCATATAGGAGAACATCTCTCCTAATTGGGCGAAAGTGCCGGCTTGGAACTCTTCGGTAGGATCCGGTCTCCCTCGTCGGCGGTTCCTCCTAATGCGACGGCAGTGGCCATCAACTTCCTCTTCTTCTTCTTCTTCTTCTTCTTCTTCTTGTTGTTGTTGCAGCGGCGCCCCACTTCCTCGAGCATGCGAATGCTGGTTCATCAAGGACTTTGCAAAAATTGCACAACCACTCACCCGCCTCCTGCAGAATGACGTAGACTTCAACTTTGACAAGGCATGTCAAGGGTCCTTCCAACTTCTGAAGGAAAGACTTGTATCAGCCCCTATCATTAGAGCTCCAGATTGGAATTACCCTTTTGAGGTAATGTGTGATGCCAGTGATTTCACGGTAGGAGCATTCTTAGGTCAAAGAATTGAAGGGAAGAGCTACGTGATTTTCTATGCATCCAAGACCTTGAATCAGGCCCAGAAGAACTACGACACTACGGAAAAAGAGATGCTAGCTGTCGTGTATTCCTTTGAGAAATTTTGACCATACTTGCTGGGTTCGAAGGTAATCGTGTTTACCAATCATGCAGCGTTAAAGTATCTACTGGCAAAGAAAGAGTCTAAGCCATGGTTGATCCTATGGGTGTTGCTACTCCAAGAGTTTGATTGGGAAGTTAAGGACAAGAAAGACACTGAGAACAAGGTAGTTGATCATCTTAGCAGAATTTTCCAAGGAGAAACTGAAGAGGCTATACCAGACGCGTTCCCAGAGGAATATCTATACTTCACAGGGGAAACCTCAAGCCTCAACTGTTGGGATAAGGTAATGGCCGCGACTGGAGCTGGAGTTTCTGACAAAGGGAAGTACCCGCTGAATATGGAACCATGGTTCGCTGACCTAGCAAACTACTTAGTCACGGGGGAACTGCCCAGTACTCCAAGTATTATTTCCCGGGCCCAGAGGATGAAAATCAGAGTGAGGCCAAGTATTAATTCTGGGACGATCCGTATCTATGGAGAATGGGGTCCGACCAAGTAATCAGGAGATGCATCCCGGAATGGGAGCAGAGACACGTACTGGACCACTGTCATGCATTGGCGTGCGGTGGGCATTTTGGTCCAAGGAAGACTGCTCGGAAGGTTTTAGACAGTAGATTCTATTGGCCGACATTGAACAAGGACGCTCACTACTATTGCAAGAATTGTAATCGGTGTCAGCAGACCGGGGGAATTTCCACCCGAGATGAGATACCCCAGATCCCAGTGATCGTCTGCGAGGTTTTTGATGTCTGAGGGATGGACTTCATGGGTCCATTCCCATCCTCCTATGGTAACTCTTACATTCTGGTGGCAGTAGATTATGAATCGAAGTGGATAGAGGCCAAGGCAACTGCCACATGTGAGGCGAAGGAGGTCACTAAGTTCCTTAAGGAAAATATTTTCAGCAGATATGGGGTGCCAAGGGCGGTCATTTCTGATCAAGGAACGCATTTCTGCAATCGGACGATGGATGCACTTATGAAGAAATACGGAGTACACCACATACTCTCCACTCTGTATCATCCACAGAGCAACGGTCAAGCAGAAATCTCCAACAGAGAGATCAAGGGAAATTTGGAAAAGATCGTAAACCCGTCGCGAAAGGATTGGAGCAGAAGGCTAGATGATGCGCTTTGGGCCTATCGTACTGCGTACAAGACCCCCATTGGTATGTCGCCATATAGACTTGTGTTTGGCAAAATGTGTCACCATCCTGTTGGGATAGAGCATAAGGCTTAATGGGCAGTTAGAGAAATGAACATGAAACCTGAGGTCTGCGAAAGGGAAATGAAGCTGCAACTACAAGAGCTGGAGGAGCTGAGACTCGAGTCTTATGATGCTGCAATGTGGTACAAAGAAAAAACCAAGTTATGGCAGGATAAAAATCTCCAGACAAAGAAACTGTAGGTTGGGCAGAAAGTACTCCTTTTCCAGTCAAGGCTGAAGCTCATGCCAGGAAAACTGAAGTCTAAGTGGACAGGACCTTACACCATCGTGAGCCTTAGAGCCAACGGAGCAGTGGAGATTCGGCGAAGTATTCCTAACTCTGTTCCTTTTCTGGTCAATGGTCATCGAGTCAATAGGTTTAGGGATAGTTCGGAGCCGTGTATGGTGGAAGAAATTCCACTGCGCGCAATCCCTCTATCGCCTAAGAGATTGAAGGGTTTAATATTCTTTGAGAATTCTTTGGTCAAAGAAATGACATGGAATTTGAAAATTTTCAAAGCAAAACCAAATTCCCAAGAATACTTAAACAATTTTTATATGTATTGTAAATATTCCTTTTTGTGTCTCTTGAGAAAACCCAAACAAAGAGAAAAATCTTTTAATCCAAAAATATTTTCAAAATACCGAACAACCCTTGGAAGGTCGGTTGAACTTTAAAATGTTTTTTCTATCTTATTTCCTTGACCTGGGAGTTTGGTACTTCATTCTTTTGTTTAATGTTGTTTTTAAGTTGTGCAGTTGATGGACGTGCAGGAACGCGATAGTTAAAGATAGGGGAAAGCAGAGGAAAAAGGCGGGAGTTTGGGTGTTTGAAATTTAAAATTCAAAAAAAAGAGAGGAAACCGAATGGTCGCTGATGTCATCGTGCAACCTTCCGTTTTCCTGCAATATTTCCTTAATCCCTCTTTACCCAAAATAAAATCCTCTCCTTTTGTTAACTCTCTCTCCCATAATCCCAAAAAGAAATCTCTCATACGCTACAATTTTTCTTTGCAGAAAACAAGGGAAACCCTCGTCGCACTACACCTAATCACGATGAAGAACCAAAATATCCCTACCCAGCCCCGCCAGAAGCGTGCCAGATCACAAAGGGAGACAACAGGGGAATCGTCAGGAGCGGCGGCCAGGCGGATTCAAAAGGAATCGGGAGATGTGGCAACTCAAAATTCAGATCGGGCCACCTCTCCAACCACCCATATTGCAGCTGCGACGGCCGATAATCTCCGTTCAGAGGAGATTATGAGGGAATTTCTTGGCAGATTTGGCCAAGGCGTAAACACAAGTGAACTCTTTGCGCGAATAGCCACAGCTTGTCAGGAAACCGAAACCC
Organism: Salvia splendens; assembly: GCF_004379255.2. Lineage (NCBI taxonomy): Eukaryota > Viridiplantae > Streptophyta > Magnoliopsida > Lamiales > Lamiaceae > Salvia > Salvia splendens. The sequence continues at coordinate 21,956,549 of NC_056034.1, forward strand.
TAGCCCCTTTAACAATTCCTCCAAGACCCCAAACTTTAGTTGAGACTTCCACAGCCCCGAGCGCTGGACTCACTGCAAAATGCCCCTAATGTGTTGGGAGTAGAAGGTGTGGGAGTTAGGGTAGAAGGTACATCTGGTAAGGAGTCAACGGGTAGAGGTGATACAGAGCCAGAGGAGGCAGGTGTGTCGGGGAAGAACAGACTGGACGAAGAAGAAAAGGTGAGGGTCGATGAACTACAGGTCTTGTTAGAAAGAATGTTAGGTAACCCCGAGGACGCAGAATCGTTGACTGGTCTGGGTGGGGCTGATCCTCCAATGAGAGAGAAAACAGAGGTGATGGTAGAAACCGATATCGTTATTCTTGATGATGCGACATCCGATGAAAGGGAAAACTCAAGGGATGAAAGACTGGGTAGAAGGGGGCAGAGAAATCTCAAGCGTGTGGAAGACACAGCTGCAGAGATAGCGGGGGATTTGGACGAATATTACTCTTCGGAGAGGAAACGAAAAGGGAAGCAGGTTGCTGAACCGACTCCCAAGAAGCCCCGTCAAACACATGATGGTCTGGAAGTCCAAGTGGCTAACCCAGAAGAGCTCATGGTCTTTTGCGACCAAATGTCTGAGTTAGAGGTGTCGTGGACAAAAGATGAGGAAGAAGTAGAGGAGGATAACCCCTAAGAAAAAGAGGGGGCATCCGAAAGATTAGAGATCCTGGTGACAAAGAAATTACTGTATGATATGGCCATATTCGAGGATCCCAAGCAGAGGGCAGCGTATAAAGGGCGGCAGACTGGCGGGAAGACGGCTAAGTTGGGAAGGAGGCTGTGTATTGAGGACCTAAAGGATCTCGGTGTGGATGTCAAGTTCACTCAATACTTTGCAAGAATTGGGTTTCAGTGGCTCTTGAGCATTTCTACCGTTGAAGTACCGGTAATTCTGGCTCGAGAATTCTTTACAACCTTTGCATTCAAACCTACTGAAGACCCAGATGCAGATTCTATCTCCTTCCGACTGTTCAACCAAGAATTTTTATTGAGTATTAGGGAGTTTTCCCTCCGGTTGGGCCTCTTCACGACAGATGCGGATGAAAAGGGTGAATGGAATGAGAGAGCTATCGGCCCACCAAAGAAAACAAATGGATTCAACGTTGATGAGGCCTGGAAGATAGTGGCCCAGGGGAAAGAAGGAAGGTTCATGACAAGCGCCTCAAAGGGAACGCACATCCATGACCCCTCCCTCCGATTAGCCCAGGTCTACATTGGATACAATTTTTTGGGACAGGTTGGGGCCACGCTCACCACACCGGAGCTCTATTTTATGCGGTGCATGGTCCACGGAGTCAAGGCGCATTTAGGCTATTGGATAGCCCATACTTGTCATGCGGTCTGGACCCATCCTGATCTCCACTTGTTCACATGTCACCTGCTAGTAGCATTCTTGAAGCGAAACATAGTAATGAGAATTGCTGACACAGTCACTGATCTTTCCATGTGTGACACATCAGGGAGTTTCGACCTCCCTTTCTTCTTTAACAAGGGAGTCACCCTGCTTAAAGATGGTGAAGTCAAATTCTATGGAGATGGAGGTCAGGAGGTGGTAGTTGTGCAGCAAGACAGAGAGGAAGAGGCATCAACGACAAAGGACAATGAGGACGACTGAAGAAAGTGAATAGAAGCAATGCTGATCAAACTGGGTGAAGGTGCTGATTCACAGAGGCGGATTAGCGAGGCTCAAACGAGGAAGATGACCCAAGCCATTGAGGTTATGTTAAAGATAATAGATGTGGTCGAACGTTGCATCCCCTCAGTACAACCGCCTATCGCTACCCCTGATCAGCACATGCCTGTGCAGCCGGCCGGTCCACCCAAACAGAGTAGAAGGAATGCAGCCACACTGACACTACCGAGAGAAGCACCCCAGAAACCTGGACCCCACAGGGGCTAGGGACAGACCCCCCCAAGTAACCAAGTAATTTTTAGTTTTTGTTTTTAGTTTTAGTCTTTTTTTTAGCTTTAGTTTCTTTAGTTTGCTTGCTAGGTTGTTCATTTTTTTATGCTCTCTCCCACTTAGGCCACAGCTTGGCCTAAGTGTGAGAAGTCTATATGCCTAGTATGTTTTGTTTTTCTGTGTTTTCTTGCGTATCTGCTCACACTTAACCCATTGCTTGGCCTAAGTGTGAGAAGATTGTTTTGTACATGTTTTGTTTTGTTTGCCTTCCTACACTTAGCCCAACGCTTAGTCTAAGTGTGAGAAGTTTGTGCCTTGTTGATTTCTGTTTTCTGTTTGCGTTGCCACTTTCTGCCATGCTTTCCACTTCATGAGGATTGCTTGGGGACAAGCATAAATGAAATGGGAGGGGGGAAGGAATTTTGTGCAGTTAGTGTCTTGTACATATTCTGTTAGGTCTAAGAGTTGTTAGTTTTTTTTTAGATTCTGTGTTTTGCATAACTGGTATAATAAATAGCGAAAGCCCCTTAGGGAGAGTAATTGAAGAGGAAATACATGCTGATTTGTGAATCTTTCTTCCTTAATAAATCTAAGTCAGTTGGAAGAAGTAAGGACGATAGAAAATGCCTAAATTTAAGCTTACTGTGAAGCCCTCTTAAAAGTGAGTTATAAGCCTAGAGTAGAATACTTTCTACTAAACACTAAAAAAAGAGAAAAGCTGCCATTGATGCTAGAGGAGAAATGACATAGATAGTAAGGACTAAAGGCAATAGGAATAACCATTTTGAGCTTTATTTTTTCGAACCTGCAGAATCTGCCTCACTGGAAAGACACCCCTTAGTGAACTCTTTGGGCCTGTACGAAAATGAATCCATTCGTTCGAACCTTTAGCCTTCATGCCATGTGAACAAAGGGGCAGGGATGGAGTAGCTTGATGGTAGGGGTATAAGACAGATTGAGAAACAACGGAGAAAAGAAAAAAATATGTTAGAAATAATAAACGGGCAAGGGAAGTTGTGACTTGACATGAGAAAAAAGTTAGGATATGGACAGAAAAAAAGGTAAACATATTACCAGACCTAAGAAAAAAAAGAGAAAACAAAAAATGGGCAGGAACAGTTCTACCTAACCCAAGAAAAAAAAAGAAAAAAACGGGCAAGAAAAAAATTGTGGCCCAGAGAAGTGAGGAAAATAAGGGTAAAAAAGCCAAGGAACATCTCTATAAGGAAGGAAGGATAAAATCATATAAGGGAGTTGTTGCTAAGCTTTGTCCCTGAAGTTCACGTGTCCGCATTATGTTTTACTTATAGTGTTGAACTTAGATCCTTAGGATTCTCGCCAATAAACACTGTAAACCCCTAGCCCCATTACAACCCAGTGAAAGACCTTAAGGAACTATTCTATGGCATCAATCTTAAGGCATCAATGGTAAGGCAGAATGAAGAGCGAATGATCATTACGTCCTTGGTAACGAATGAGTGATCGTGTGAACCTAACAGAGGTAAAAATTTAGGCTGACTTGACGAACTGACAACTGGACTAGATAGAAGAAGGGAGGGGGGAAAATCTGAGACTGTAAATGCTTGGATTGACCTTAAACTTGTGGGGATGACTGCTAGAGAAAAATACCAGTTTATGCCCTTCGGTGTTTTTTTGTTTGTTTTCTGTACGTTTTCTTTTTTCTGTGTGTAAGTCTAGGAGTTTTTGTTTTTTTAGGATGGTTAATAGGGGAGGATGCATTGCCTTATTTCTTTTTTCTTGTCTTTCATACTTGATGACAAGTATGGTTTAAGAATGAGCAGTTTGATAAGACTCGTTTCATGCATCTATTTTATATATAAATTCTGTGATTTCTACGGTGCTAACATGCTATTATAAGTCCAGGTGCGTGAAACAATCTGCCAAACCCAGGAATGAAAGACAATTACCAGGGCAGAAGGAATAAAGGAGAAAAGTGAAGAAAAAGAGTTAAATCAGCAAGGGCACAATCGTCAGGAATACCGTTGCCCTAGGGATTTGAGCCACGCCTATAAATACCAGGAAGCTTACGAAGAAAAGGGAGAATTTTTTAGTTAGAGAATTTCCTTGGTATTTTCGGCTCACTTTTCACTTACTCACTCACTCACGCACTTGGTTCAATGGAGATCTGGAGTAGTTAGTTTATGGTTTGTTTTGTTCAGTTGAAGGTGTAACACCACTCCGAGAAGGAGTGAAGAAAAAATTTTAATTTCTCGCACATACTTTTGTCTCGCCGATTTCCTTGCTGGAAATTTGGCGATTGCTTTGTGACTCGATTCAGCTTATGCTTGATCTAGTTCCGATTTATGTTTTCGTTTGATCTTAATGTTTACAGCTTTGTTTACTGCTCTGTCGATCGGAGTTGAGATCAGTGTTTATCGGAGTTAGTTTTCTGAATTGATATTGAATCGAAGTTAAAATAATGTTGGAAATGGTGGATCTAGTTTGTTTGGTGATGATTCTGGTAGATCTAGCTTAGATTTCTGTTAATCGTTTGAATCTAGAATACGTGTGTTCGGATCTGCATGGAAAACCCTGTTACTGCTTGTTGACTTAACTTAGTAGTTTAGATCTGATAGCTGTTAGTTTAATTGAAGTGTTCATCGTTCGATCTGAAGTGTGCTCTGTTTTGTTCATTTCGTGCTTGTTTGTTGGAGAAGATGAAATCATTCGGTAGTTGTAGTCGCGTTACTTTAGTTTGTTAGATGCAGCTTTTGTCAGTAGCTAATTAAAGTAATCTGTTTTGTTGTTTACTTTTGTTTACCTTGTGTTTGGTTAATTTAGGAAACTCTTTTACTTGACCCAGAAGTTTGTGAATGCTCTCAAGTTACTTTCGGATACGAATCATGCATGCAATTATGTTTACGTACTTTCTGTAATAATGGAGTGCTCATTTCAGTTGGAAGAAGAAGAGAAGAAGAAGGAAGCTCGGCTTTGAGCTCGGCTTTGAGTTCGGCTTTGAGCCGAGAAGACAGTTGGTCTTGAGCCGAGAAGCAAAGGAGTTCGGTTTGTGTACCGAGAAAGGAGTTCGGTTTGTGAACCGAGAAGGGAGCTCGGTTGTGAGCCGAAGAGAGTGCTCGGTTGTGAGCCGAAAAGAAAGTTCGGTCTTGAGTCAAGAATAGAGTTCGTCTTGAGCCGAGAAAGAAGAAGCAACAGTTCGGTCTTGAACCGAGAAGGAAGTTCGGCCTAGAGAAACTAGCCGTTGGAGCAGCAGTTAGTTAGCCGAGATGTAGCAGTTATTCTTCTTGCTTTCTTGATTCTTCTTGTAGTTAGTTAGTAGCAGTTGCTACTTGATTGTAGAGCTTTAAATAGCTCAAAACCATGTACGTAGTGAGTAGTGAAAATCAATAAAGAGTTTTCAAGTTTTCTCTCCAAGATTACCATCTTCGATACTCTAAGTGTGAGTGTGTGTTCTTCTGCATTGTGAGTTATCATACAACTGTGAGTGTGTGTGTGATTCACCTGAGTGTGTGAAAGTCTTGTGCGTATTGAATCCCAACAAGTGGCGCCGTCTGTGGGAAGGGGATATTGAAGCTGATTTGCAGAGTATCAAACGGTTTCAGAGATGGCAGCAAGGCTTGATGCAGAAAAGTTCACAGGCAAGAATGATTATAGCCTGTGGAAGATGAAGATGAAGGCGGTCTTGATTCAACAAGGCTTGGCCGCAGTTCTTGCAAATACTGAAGAGAAAGGAAAGGCTCCAATGCTTGATGATAAAGCTCAGGCAAAGATGGAGGAGATGCAGCTCAAGGCACATTCTGCAGTGATTCTGTGCCTTGGAGATAAGGTCTTGAGGGAAGTTCAAGAAGCCAAGACTGCGGTGGAGATCTTGAACAGGTTAGATGAAGTTTACCTGGCAAAATCTTTGGCTAACCGGCTGTATCTCAAGAAGAGGCTCTATGCCTATAGTTTTTCTGGTGAAAAATCTATCATAGAGCAGTTGGAGGAGTTCAATAAGATCATTGATGATCTGGGCTCTGTGGATGTTAAAATTTCAGATGAAGACAAGGCCATTCTTACATTGAATGCATTGCCTAGCTCGTATGACCAGTTGAGTGATGCAATTATCTATGGCAGAGATAAGCCTATCACCTATGCAGAAGTCTACTCGGCCTTGATGGCTAAGGAACTCCAGAAGACTACCAGCAGAGGCTCTGCAAGCTCCAATGTTCAAGCTGCAGAGGCCTTGAATGTGAAGAAGTTCAAAAAACAGAACTTCAAGAAAAAGTTTGAGGGCTCTAAACCCTCAAGTTCTGATGCTCAGAAGGAAACCAGAGCATGTTTTTGGTGCAAGAAACCAGGGCACTTGAAGAAGGACTGCCATGCCTGGAAGAGAAAACTAGCCTCTGAGGGCCACAACACTTCTGATTGTGTAGAGAGTACTGATCCCCCTGCTCAACTCATGAATGTCAGTGATAATGGGATCAGTCACAGGTGGATAATGGACTCAGGGTGCAGCTTCCATATGTGCCCCAACAAATCTTGGTTTCATGATCTTCAGGAAGCATCAGGGACTGTAGTTCTTGGAAATAACCATGTGTGTCAGATCAAAGGGATAGGGAAAGTGAAGCTAAGTTTGCAAGATGGCTCTATAAAGATCCTAACTGGGGTGAGGTATATTCCGGAAGTGAAAAGAAATCTCATCTCATTGGGAATGCTGGAGGAGAAAGGGTTCACCATATTGATGAGTCAGGGAAAGATGCTTGTGAAATCTGGGAATGCAGTGATGATGGAGGCTGACAGAGAGCACATTCTCTATTATCTGAAGGCTAAGGCTGTTGATGGAGAAAGCAATGCAGTGTCAGATGATTCCATAATGCTATGGCACAAGAGATTGGGCCATCCAGCAGAAGGAAGCTTGAAAGAACTCATCAAGAAGGGCCTGATCTCTGGAGATTTCAACAAGATGGACCCCTGTGAGCAGTGTATACTTGGAAAAGCAAAGAAGGCACCCTATCCTACAGGTATTCACTCTTCTACAGCCCCATTAGACTACATACATAGTGATCTCTGGGGCCCTTCACCTGTAAGCTCAATTGGTGGTGGGAAATACTACCTTGCTATTATTGATGACTACACTAGGAAACTGTGGGTGTACATACTGAAAGAAAAATCAGAGACATTCACAAAATTCAAGATATGGTGTAAAGAGGTGGAGCTAGAGAAGGGAAGGAGTGTTAAATGCCTAAGAACTGACAATGGCTTGGAATTCTTGTCTACTGAGTTTGATCTGTTTTGCAAAGAGAAGGGTATGAAGAGGCACCGCACTGTTCCTGGTAACCCCCAGCAAAATGGTGTTGTGGAGAGGATGAATAGGACTATCCTAGAGAGAGTAAGGTGCTTGTTACTCAGTTCTGGTCTGAGCAACAGATTTTGGGGAGAGGCTGTGTATACAGCAGCCTATCTCATCAATAAGTGTCCATCTACTGCCCTTAAGTCTGAGACTCCTGATTACATGTGGTATGGAGCCCATAGTGACTACTCAAAATACAAGGTGTTTGGGTGCGCAGCCTATGCTCATGCTAGGCAAAGTAAGCTTGAGGCTAGGGCTCTGAAATGCATATTGCTAGGGTATCAGAGGGGTGTTAAGGGGTATAGGCTCTGGTGCATTGAGCCTGGTAGGCAGAAGGTGGTGGTGAGTAGGGATGTTGTGTTCTTGCAGGATCAGATGCCATACTTAAAAAGGAAGCTGGACTCCAATGAAGTTGAGAGTGATTTCCTCAAGGTGGAGCCAGTGGGACTTTGCCAAGGAGCAGGTGGAGCCTCTGACTCAGAAAGTGAGTCTGAACCAGAGGATGATGGTGCTCTAGCTCGAGGTAGAAAAAATGATGAGCCTACAGCAGATTCTGCCAGAGAGTACCAGATAGCAAGAGATAGAGGCAGAAGAAATACAAGACCACCTGAAAGGTTTTCTGATGTGGTCTACTATGCACTTTGTGCTGCTGAGAGCATTGATATTGCAGATCCTCTCACATATAAAGAAGCCATGAAGAGTAAAGACAGAGAAAGGTGGATTGAAGCCATGAATGAGGAAATGGAATCTTTACTCAAGAACAAAACATGGATTTTGGTGGATAAATCCAGACTGACTACAGATGGAAAAGAAAGGAGGCTGATCAGTTGTAAGTGGTTGTTTAAGAAAAAGATTGAGACCACTGATAAAGATAGAATCAGATTCAAGGCAAGGCTGGTGGCTAGGGGCTTCACACAGCAAGAAGGAATTGATTTCAATGAAGTATTTGCTCCAGTTGTTAAGCACACTTCGATTAGGATCTTGTTGGCAGTTGTGAACCAGCTAGACTGGGAGCTACAACAGCTTGATGTGAAGACAGCCTTCCTCAATGGGGATCTAGAGGAGACTATCTTTATGGAACAGCCAGAGGGCTATGTGAAGACTGGAGAAGAAGGCAAGGTGTGCCTGTTACAGAAAAGTCTTTATGGACTTAAGCAAAGTCCTAGACAGTGGAATAAGAAGTTTGATGCACAGATGAAGAAGATTGGCTTCTCCAAGTCAGAATATGATGATTGTATTTACATCAAGAAGGCAGGCAGGACTCCCATTGCCTACCTATTACTCTATGTGGATGATATGCTACTTGCAGGCCCTTCTATGACAGAAATTCAGAAAGTTAAACAAGATCTGAAGTCGAGCTTTGAAATGAAGGATCTAGGAGAGTCAAGGAAGATCCTAGGCATACATATTCAGAGAGATAGAGGCTGCAAGAAGCTGTGGATGCTGCAAACTGATTATATTGACAAAGTTATGCAGAGATTCAGAATGGAGAATGCTAAACCTGCCTCAACACCCTTGTCCCAGAGTTTCAGATTATCAAAGGAACAAGCTCCTAAAACTAAGCAAGAGGCTGATGAGATGGAGGCTATCCCTTATGCTAGTGTTGTTGGGAGTATCATGTACACTATGATTTGTACAAGACCAGATCTTGCTCATGCTATCTCAGTGACTAGCAGATACATGGCAGACCCGGGGAAGGAGCATTGGAATGCTCTTAAATGGATATTGAGGTACATGAAGTCAACTAAGGACTGGGGGATTGTGTTCAATGGCTGGGAAGGTGGATCTGAGGAGGTTGTGCAGGGGTATTGTGATGCAGACTATGCTGCAAATCTGGACACCAGAAAGTCTCAAACAGGTTATTTGTTCACCATGTTTGGAACTGTGATCAGTTGGAAATCAGGTCTGCAGAGTGTAGTTGCTCTCTCAACTACAGAATCAGAGTATATAGCTCTCACTGCAGCTGTACAGGAGAGCTTTTGGATCCAGGGAGTGATTTCTGATTTTGGTTTTGACCAAGAAACAATGGTGATTCATTGTGACAGCAGCTCAGCTATATGCTTGGCTAAACATCCGGGTTTCCATGAAAGGAGCAAGCATATAGACATAAAGTTGCACTTTATTAGAGATGAGATTGAAAGGGGAAGGGTGAAGGTGGTTAAGATTAACACCTTGCACAATCCGGCAGATATGCTAACTAAATCTCTAAGTAGAGACAAGTTTGATCATTGCAAGAAGTTGATCAATGTTTGTGCGAGAACTGAGATGAGCCCTCAGGTGGAGAATTGTAATAATGGAGTGCTCATTTCAGTTGGAAGAAGAAGAGAAGAAGAAGGAAGCTCGGCTTTGAGCTCGGCTTTGAGTTCGGCTTTGAGCCGAGAAGACAGTTGGTCTTGAGCCGAGAAGCAAAGGAGTTCGGTTTGTGTACCAAGAAAGGAGTTCGGTTTGTGAACCGAGAAGGGAGCTCGGTTGTGAGCCGAAGAGAGTGCTCGGTTGTGAGCCGAAAAGAAAGTTCGGTCTTGAGTCAAGAATAGAGTTCGTCTTGAGCCGAGAAAGAAGAAGCAACAGTTCGGTCTTGAACCGAGAAGGAAGTTCGGCCTAGAGAAACTAGCCGTTGGAGCAGCAGTTAGTTAGCCGAGATGTAGCAGTTATTCTTCTTGCTTTCTTGATTCTTCTTGTAGTTAGTTAGTAGCAGTTGCTACTTGATTGTAGAGCTTTAAATAGCTCAAAACCATGTACGTAGTGAGTAGTGAAAATCAATAAAGAGTTTTCAAGTTTTCTCTCCAAGATTACCATCTTCGATACTCTAAGTGTGAGTGTGTGTTCTTCTGCATTGTGAGTTATCATACAACTGTGAGTGTGTGTGTGATTCACCTGAGTGTGTGAAAGTCTTGTGCGTATTGAATCCCAACACTTTCAATTCTCCAGATCTGGTAGTTAGAATAGACTAGATTTCATTTCCCAAGCCTAGTAGTTAAAACTTGACCCTCATGTTGCGTGGCAGCAACCAAACCCCTCCAAAAGTTCTCTTGATGCATTCCGACCCTTCCATCCTCGTGGATTCGATCCCGACTTCTCTATACTAACCAATCGTGTATAGGGTTGAGGTTTTGAGGCGAGATTGTTGCAACAACGACTGCATTCGGAAAGTTCACGATCTCATGGACCATGTGCTCTAGCGAATCCTCTGGACCTAAGAATTAAGCACAAACACAAAAGAATAGCAACATCATTTCGCATTCCTCAAAAGACATGTACGACATTATTGCTTTGTCGTTTACATCTTCGAGACTCGGCCGAGTGATGCACTTTTTATTAGCACTAAAAACTACCTACAAGTATACATGTAGATCTAGTATAGCTAAAGGTCAGTACCGGATATCGAACACATGGAAAACAATCACAGATTGGCTACCTTCTACTAAGCTTCTTTCACTATTTGGAAAACCGAGAGAATTTTGAATTTTTGAAATTAAAAACTTTAAAAAGAGAAATAAACAACTTAAGCAGATAAAACACAGAGATAAATATATGAGATAAGGGAATGCCAGGGATATGCTTTCACAGTTATGGTTATACAAATTCCAACTACAATACCCTAGCACAGTTCTTACTTCAGTAGAACGAGTTACCTAAGTTATGCTCATGCGATACAAACGTAGATTACTAACACTAGGGTTGTCAATCTTAGATCGTAACTCCTAAAAGCTCCTAAGACCCTTGAAAAGTCATCACTCTCAATTTACAATGTCGTTTTAAGGAAAGCTAATTGTAGTGTCTACTAAGCAGATCTAACTCGCCAACCTCCTCTCACGATTATGTAGCAAGTTATATTAAATCATCATAGAATGTGTCACTCAAACGTGAAGCAATTATCCAACACTTAGAAAAGAAACGAAGTTAGAACGGATATTAAATAGAAAAGGAATTGTATAACCAAAGTCGTTACTAACACATCCCTAGAATCCTATGAGTTTAGTTACACATGATAGAATAATCTAAAAACATAGTTTGTAGGGAAAACAAAAAGAACATAAGAACTAAAGCAATAAAACTCAAAGGTTGAATCCTTGTAGCCTTGATCTTCTCTTGAATCCTTCTTCAAACCCTTGCACAAAGAAGAACTCTCAAATATTATGCTTTGGAATTATTTTGCAGAAGATGCTCCCTTGTTGAAGATGTTTGAGGGGGTATTTATAGCCATATTTTCGATCCTCGTCAGTTTAGGCAAAAAGTGGCTAAGTATGGTAAATGTTGGAGATAAAGTAGGTCAAAATCGTGCGCCGCATTTTCCTAGCGGTCGCTGTAGGTTGATCCGTAGTATAGCCATATTTTCGATGTGGGTCAAAATCTTGGAGAGAAAGTATAGCCATATTTTTTATCCTCGTCACTTTGGCCTGCAGCCGCTGTGGGTTGATCCATAGCCTCTGTCTCTCGAACAACGGTCGCTGCACTTTGTTTCAGCGGTTGCTGGCAATTGTCCCGTAGCTTCTGGATCGTTGGGAGCGTTCGCTGCGCGTACCCCAGCGGTCGCTGGGCGTGTTCCCCTTTTCAGCCTCTGTGGGTTGATCCATAGCCTCTGTCTCTCGAACAACGGTCGCTGCACTTTGTTTCAGCGGTTGCTGGCAATTGTCCCGTAGCTTCTGGATCGTTGGGAGCGTTCGCTGCGCGCACCCCAGCGGTCGCTGGGCGTGTTCCCCTTTTCAGCACAACTTTTCCGGACCGAACCGCTGCTCTGTTTTGCAGCGGACCGCTGGACGTCTCGAAAGCTCCAGATTTCCAACTTCGACTTTTAGCTATCTTTTTAGGCTCAAATATGCACATTTCTCACAAAACATGTCAAAATACCAAAATAGATAAAATATGCAATTAATGGACGTGAAATGGAACTTTGACACTCAAAACAGACCAAATAAGGGCCTTAAAACAGTGCAAAATCCTAGCGTATCACCAAGAACCAGTTAACCTCCTACTTGACACGATCCCAGTGCTTTCGGAGTTGATCCTTCTTGCACTTGTACAAGGTTGCCAGCTTATTTGCGTTGAAGCATTCGGTAATGCACTCTGATACAAGCATATCTTCAATAATATCTCCATATCTCTGTTATTTAGTCCACTAATGATTAACCATATCTTTCTATAAACGCTTAGGATTATTTCTTGTTCATTAAGTTAGGTTCTAGCATTATAAATAGGGACGTTGTTATTCATTCGAATCATCCAAGAAATATCAAATTATCTATTTTTCCTTTTATGTTTTTTTCTGCACTTTATTTCAATCTCAATTCTCAGTTGATCGATAAACATTGATTCAACGACTTCCTTTTTTTGTTCGACGTTCTCGTTTAGGGATTTACCCTTAACAATTGGTGCTTTCATCGTGATCTCTTCCTCCCAATCACTGTCAACATGTCATGCACCTACATCAGATATCATCTCCTGCAGGCGAATTACCACCCATGACATCCCGTACATCAACCCTACACCATCTGATCAGAGCCTTAGATCAACAACCATCATATCCACATGATGGGAAACTCCACCCACAACATCATCCATACCAGGCCCGCCAGCCCACTTGCTAGGACCTGCCATGGCTGCGGCAGACCACCACATATCAACAATCATCGTCCTATGAACAATACATACTTTCCAATCACCACCACCGCCCTCTTGTTTGGACCTGCCTGCTGGGGTTTGGTGCCCCTAGCACAACAGAAGACTTGTACAAAACAAATAAATCAGATAAAGATCTATTTGACCGATTATGCGATTAATTAATTCACATGTTAAACAGATAACTGCATGCTAGAACACAAATAATTCATGCTTAAAGAATATAAATCCTAAAACATGATTTCTACGATTTATGGTTGCCGATTTGATTCTCCAAAGAATCATCGATTGCTCGCGCCTTCTCCACGCGATGGTCTTCAATACTAGACCACAGATCTTCTGACTGGTTCCCGGACTGTATCTCGATATCAGGGTGGGCTGATCTTATCAAAATACTAAGACTTGAATAAAGAAGACAAAAATTCCTCACGGAGGTGAGCTGAAGAATTTTTGAGCTCCTCTACTAATTAGAGAGGGGGAAGAAAATTTCATAGAATAATAATTGTATTTTCTGTCTCATTTATTCTCATATTTATATTAAGTTCTTATTGGGCCCAGTCAGGGATCTATGGAAGGTTTTGGATATGGCCTCACCCAATTAGCTTTTTTCTAATTAAATTGAACCCACAATTTAATATAAGCTTATATTGGAATATTACGAGCAGCCACTACAGAAGTAATATTGCACTGTCCATCCAAATCCGAAATTACAAGTAATCCGAATTTTCATTATATTTATTGTTTATTTCCCCCGCTTAAGATATAAATGTCCATTAATTAATTAATGTCTTCTATGGACTTAATTAATTAACATCTTATTTATTCCAAGAGTGGACTTAGCAAGAAACATTTATTTATTATTCATGGAATAATAAAATTCCAACAGGCAAGTTTCCGAATAATAAAAACCTTGTTCAAGCTCCTCTTCATGACATTATCAAACGAGACTCACCTCGCGCGCGATTCAACATAATAGCAACCCTAGCACCGCTAGATATTAATTGCCACTACCCAATATATCAGGATTATTGAGTTGCGAAAAACCCACACCATTTGATAAGTCAAAGTAGTGCATAACCAATACCGTATGCTCAATGCTAACATATGTAGATTAAGAAATAGTCATTTATCAAGACCTAGTCTTTCAGTAGATAGCATAAAGACACGTCTTCCTGTTAGATCAATTCAGTGCTATACCACACCAACGTCATCTTATTTCAGAAAGGCTTAGAAATAATCGGATTGACATTGCAACCTTTCACGATAGGTAGTCTAATCCTATCTGGGTTGTGAAATTCTTCTTTCTCTTTTGCAAAGCATTGCATAGAACCGACTGTGTTACCTTAACGTGGACGACGCGCACAACCAGTCTAGTAAGCAAAAGACTTAGACTTTGTTTGCTTATTATACGTTTAAATGTTTATAAAACTTCTTATAAATGCACAAGCAAACACAATGTAATAATACACTGATCCTATTCGTGCGATACTGCTTGAATAATACTGAATCGGGTTAAAATTGGATTGTAGAGTTTTTCGTATACAAGCAATATTCTATTCGCACGAACTTGCTCGAAACATGCTTTTTAGTATACCAAACCTAACAATCTCCCACTTACACTCAAAAGATGCTTTCGAGTATACCCACTGCCAAAAACTCTCCCACTTATACACAAAGCATGTCTTGGAGCTAGATATATCAAACCACCATTCATTTCACATCATGTTTGAAACATGTTGCCACAAAGGCATATTCTGTGAAAAATCTGCTTGGTTGTTCTCTGATCATATCTTTTCCACCATAGTGTCTTGTTGTGTACTTGATCTTTACTTAATTTCATCTCTCTATGTGATTGCTTAGCTTTATTAGCTCATGTGTCCCTTGAGTTAACCTTCATTAGAGTAATCATAACCAAATGTAATACTTATAGGCATACTCCTAAGGTAAACACATGTTCAGAGGATAACTCACTTGGTCACTGATTAGTCATAAAACTAAGTCAGTGTAACCCAAAGGACATTACATGAATGACTGGAAAACTAGAATATAGCGATTAGTCTTTCTCAAGCACTATGGTATATTCTTTACCCCAATAATAGTCTTTTGCCATGGTTAATATGATATACACTTGCTATGCATAAGCACAACTAATATCTAACTTAGTACATATCATAGCACATATGAGACATCTATCTTCAAAACTAGTCTCGTTGATAAGGCTCGTTTCATGCATTGGTTTTGGGTGATATTACATGATTTTTGGGGAGATAATGCTTAACGCTATCGTAGTTTAGGTAGGAAGCTCTCATAAGCGCTTAATGTTATCATAGGTTAGGTAGGAAGCTCTCATAAGCGCTTAACGTTATCATAGTTTAGGTAGGAAGCTCTCATAGGCGCTTGACGCCACTGCTCTCTTAGCTTTGTTTAGATAGTTAACTGCTTTCTTAGCTTAGTTCAATGGTTTCGACGGGGGAATTGATGACTCCGACGTTGGATCATTGTTTTCTTTACCGCTTTTGAGACGTTGTAGTTAGATCTCGAGTTTCATCGGAGGAATTGACGACTCCGCCTTTGGATCTCGACTTATTTCTAGTTTTATGAAGCTTTGGTGTTTATTTTCATGTTGATGATGCTATTTACTCATGTTTCTTGGATGATTTTCACAATTAGTGGCTTAGATGTTTAGATCCATGTTGTTTACATGATTTCCAGTAGTTTAGAGGTTGAGATCTAGTTGTTCACGTGCTCGATTTCTGAGATCTTTTAGTTTAGGTGATGCATGCAAGGTTAATCTGTGTTTATTCTGCTTTCTGCTTGACCCAGGAAAGTAGATCTGGTAGTTATAGGTTGAATTTCATGATTACGTTTCGTTTTGACGCATGCTCTATTTTATTTCGTCAATGGTGTTGAAGCTCTCTTCCATGCTCTGTTTTTACTTGGTTGTTTGGAGAAGATGAAGTAGAAGTTAGTTAGAAAATCAGATCTGCATTTTGCTTTTGCTTTTGCTTTTTGCTTTTCACAGCTTTTCTGCAAGCCCCAGCCAGTTTAGGAAAAATGGTTCCCACTTGCTTTTGCATCTTTGTCTGCCTATTTTGGGAATGTTTTAGCATGTTCCTTCAGTTACATGTGTTCTAGTTAGTTTAACTCCAGTTTACAAGTTGTCTTGAGTTTGATTGTCATGCAAGTGTCCGTACTTTTCCCATCCGCTAGGTCCAATAGATAGAGTCCAGTTTAACTCCACCAGGTCAATTAGATTAGAGTCTTCACCCACTTAATGAATGCGTGGTAGCAGCCGACCCCTTTTCCGATTATGTCGTAGAAACAATCTCGAGTAGGTCCATAGTCTCTGTGGTTCGACCCCGCTCTTGCCGCTTATACTTAGTAATATTTGTTGCATTAGTGGGAAAATTATAAATCTTATTGAAAGGAGGAACACGTGCATGCGACACACGTGCAAAAATCCTCTCTTCACTCATAATTCTTGATCTTACTAAGCGTCAAACGACACTTGACTAGAGATAAGACAATTCCATCTTGAAAGGTATAAACCTTTTCATGGAATTTTTAATGCTAAAATGTTCCAAGCAATGTATAGATATAGGATTCCTAAGAGAATCTCAACATTATTTCTAGCAATGTTAAAAGGACTTAGATGCTTAGAATGTAATTAGTTTTTCTTAAATCATTTATCTTAAACTGGGTAGACAACCAATTTCCTACGCTAGATGTCAATCTTACTTGTTTGGAACTTTTGTAGATTTCATCATCGTAGAGTACCAATAATACCATATTTAATGCACTTTCAATTTCCTTGTGCTTACAACACTGTTAAGGGCACAAGTCAAATTCAAAACATTTGACAATTTTGATAAAACATATATACTCTGATTTAGATGCATACCTAAGACCACAAAGGTCTTCATAAGATTCTAATCATGTGTTTCTTGCCCTCTAATACATACCCATTAGGATGTTCCATATAGATGATTTCCTCAAGACTTCTATTAATAGAAAGTTGTCTTGACAATCATAATACATACATTCTAATTTATGTAAGTTTTAATAGACAATAGGATCGAATAAATCTTGGCACAACGATAGCGAGAAGATAATTCTCTTTGGGCATAACCCATTGTCATTGTCTAGCCATTTAAGATCCACATTTACACTTGCAAAGATACTTGCTCCCACTGACTGACACAGCCTGTAGGTAGTATTGCAAGTCTTGTAAAACATGTAGTCTATCTTAGATTGTAATATGGAATCTATCACCTTTTCAAAGATGATTATCAAAATTAACCAATGCTACATTGTAGTTAAATGGATTATGTTCAAGTTAATCTAAGACTGAGTCTTACGACACTCTTAGACCCATGAACTTGTTGTGTTACATAGGAACGCTCCCACTACGACATGGTTCTTACAATCTAAGGTACTGAAGTTGATTTTATTAGTGCAAAAGTTTCTAATGG
The DNA here is from genome assembly GCF_004379255.2 of Salvia splendens. Classification (NCBI taxonomy): domain Eukaryota; kingdom Viridiplantae; phylum Streptophyta; class Magnoliopsida; order Lamiales; family Lamiaceae; genus Salvia; species Salvia splendens. The sequence goes on from NC_056034.1 coordinate 21,973,895, forward strand.
TATGACTTCTTGGTAATGTGGAAAATCCGATATCTCTCTCTTTATCTTGAGAATTATCACGCTCTTAGGCTTGTAGTTCCTCTCTTGATCATCATACAAGAATTCTATCTTTGAAGATTATAGAACTTATAACCTTACATCATTTTTTGGACTGTTAGGGTTTGTATACTAGAAATCACCTTTCGAGTGATTGAATACTGTAAAACTCTAATTATTATTTTCCAATGAATACAACAGATTATTTTTGTCATAATGTTGTTATGTTTTACATTTAATGGATGTTTGTTGCATATTTAAATGTATAAGCGAACGTAACAAAGTCTAAGTCTTTGTTTTAGTAGACCGGTTGTGGGCGTCGTCCAATTTAAGGTAACACGGTCAGTTCTGAACAAAGAAAAATAAGAATTTCACAACCTAGATAGGCCTAGACTACCTATCGTGAAAGGTTGCAATGTTAGTCTGATTATTTCTAAGTCTTATTGAAATAAGATGACGTTGGTGTGGTATAGCACTGAATTGGATCTAAACGGCAAGACGAGTCTTTATGCTATCTACTGAAAGACGATGTCTTGATAATTAATTTCTTAATCAATGTACGTTAGCATTGAGCATACGATATTGAGTATCTACTATTTTGACTTACCAATAGGTGCGGGTTTTTCGTCACCCAATGATCCTGGTATATTGGGTAGTGGTGATCATTATCTAGCGGTGCTAGGATTGCTATTACGTTGAATTGTGCGCAAGGAGAGTCTCGTTTGATAACATCCACAAGAGGATCTCGAAACAATGTTTAATTATTCGGAACCTAGCTAGTTGGAGTTTGATTACTCTATGAATAATAAATAAGAGTTTCTTGCTAAGTCCACTCTTGGGGATTAAAATATGTTAATTAATTAAGTTCATAGCAGACATTGATTAATTAATGGATGTTTCTATCTTAAGCGCATGAAAAAAATTAAACACACAAAAGGAAACCCGGAATACTTGTAATTTCGGATTTGGAAAGGCAGTGCAATATTACTTCTGTAGTGGCTGCTTATAATATTCCAATATAAGCTTGTATTAAATTGTAGGTTCAATTTAATTATTAGAAAGCTAATTGGGTGAGGCCATGTCCAAATTCGTCCTTAGATCCCTGACTGGGCCAAATATGTGACTTAATATAAATAGGAGAATAAAGGAGACAGAAAACACACTTGTGCACATCACAAATTTTCGTCCCCCTCCATTAGAGAGAGAAACAAAATCTGTTCTCCTTCCGTGAGTAGGATTCTGTCTTCTTTATTTAAGTCCTAGTACACTGGTGAGATTTGCCCACACAAATATCAGTCTACAGTCCGGGACACCAGCCAGAAGATCCGAGGTCGAGTTCTCAAGATCTTCACGTGGAGAAGACGCAAGCCATCCTCGATTCTTAAGTGAATCTACAAGGTAAATTGGCTAACTCCGTAGTAAGCATGTTTTAGGGATTATTTGTGCTAAAGCATGTTTAAAATTCAAGTTATGAGTATGATACATGTGATAATTACACGAATAGAATTTTTCTAAATAATCTGCTAAATAGATCGATTTTATGTGATCCGTTAGAACGCAAACTTCCGCAACCAACCCCTTCAATTGGTATCAGAGCCAGTCTTTGGCTCTGATTATTTGGATTTAAATTTTGCGAAATTCATGTATGCATGTATTATTTGATTACGAAGCATGTTATTGTTGTTTTTGTTTATATTTTATGCATGTTGAACTCAAGAACTATCGAATCAAAAAACTTGAATTGTTCAATCGTACGAGACGTGCGATCCGACGGCGCTTGCGCTGAGACGGATCGCACCACGCGCGATCGAGATAGGGTTGTCGATTGAGTGGCAGCCGAGGGTGCATGATCACGGGGCGACGCGCAGACGAGCGAGGGCTCGTACGCGCAGCCGACCGAGACCGCGAACCCTAGGCGGCTCTCGCCTGAAGCCTCGACGCACCCCATGGCGCTACGCTGGCTGAGCCAGTGGGAGCGGCGGATCGAGCCTGGCCGAGATGGGTCATCACGGCTGGCCGAGAACAGCGCCACCGACGTGCATGCTGCTGGCCGAGGATCGCGGCACCCGACGAGCCAGGGCACCGAGACGGAGTCAGAGGCTGGCCGAGAGCGGTGACGCCTGTGCGCGTCTCGCTGGCCGAGAGCTGCCGAGACACCGACGAGCCGGTGTGCAAGCCAGACGGCCGAGAGCATGCGCACAATTGTGCGCTGCTGGCCGAGACGTCGTGTTCCGACGATGAACTCGTCGGATTTTCATCGTTCATCGTTCGTACGAACCTCGTGCGATGAGATAACGATGAAAGATTATTTTAATGATTATTTATTTTTTTAATAGATATCATTAAAATATTATTATTTAATGGAAACAAAATCTTTTTATAAGATTTCCATAGATTTTAGGAATATTTTTATTATTATCTATACCTATGGAAATAAATAATATTATTTTATTCCTAGATGATATGATAAGAATAATTTAATAGTTTCCTAATATTTATATATCTAGAATCCTGATACGGATAGATATGTATGAATACATTAAATAATAAAACTTATCTTCCAAATCTTGAACATGGAAATAATTTGAATTTAATTTTTCATGTCTTATTAAGAATTAAATAACTTAATTATTTTAGATATATCTTATAGTAGACATGAATAAGAATTAAATTCTAGAACAATAGTTTCCTAAAGGAAGATACCATTGAAAATAAAAAATTTAATTATCCAGCAAATTAATTACCAACAGAATTTAATTAAGCCTTAATCTGCCTCAAGGCTAAGTATAATTAAAGAAAAACCATAACCTAAATATCTAAGCAATAATTACGAACTCAATGTTTGTATATGGCCTCCATCAATTGGTCTGCAATTTATGAAGTTTTTTTTCTAATATTATCGTCACCCATGCTGTAGGGACAATAATCCTAAGAAATAACGAGTTCATGAGGGTGGACTTCTCAAAAATAAATAGTATGAACTAGAATGTGGTTTCCAATATTATCGCCACCCACAATGTGGGGACAGTAATCCTAAGAAACTGCGAGATTCAGAAGTTCAAACAGGATTTATGAGATAGCTTGATCTTGTTAGCAGCACATGAGCATTGTTATGGAAGTGTGTTGTAGAAATGAGACTCTGTAATGCTAAATTCGGTGGTCTTGCTTAGGCAACATTAGGCGGCCATGCCACTCTGTGGTCTCTGGACTATTCGTCGGTGTTGTGACCAGTAAAATTGTAAGATTTTAATGAGTATTGACTTCCTCTGGAGGGTACAAAATTTTAATTTACAGTTGTAAGATTTTGAAAAGTTTTATGGTTAATCTAATCAAACATCTTACATAAGTTTATGACAAATAGTAAATACTCTGTTTTGCAATGCAAATCAAATCGTCAAGATGTCATTCAATCCTCTTCTGCAATTCTTAAAGAAAACAAACTCGAGGGCCAAAATTACATAGAATGGAAACAAAATTTGGACATCGTTCTTACAGCAGAAGAGTACAGCTTTGTGCTCACAACCCCGCGACCTCCAGTGCCGCCGGCTAACACAGCGGCAGGAGTTAGAGATGCACACAGACGGTGGCATAAGGCGAATGAGATGGCTAAGTGCTATATGTTGGCATCTATGTCATCAGCGCTCAAGCATCAGCATTCAGCCATGGAAACAGCAGCCGAGGTCATGCAGAATCTCAAGAATCTTTTTGGTACTCAGAATCAAACGGCTAAGTCTCAAGCCTTTCGGAGTATCATGTCGAAGACGATGAAGGAAGGCCACCTCAACCAGATTGAGGTCTTGGGAAGGACGATCGATCCCAAGTCTCAAGTGACAATTATCCTTCAAAGTCTTCCCCCTAGCTTCCAGCAGTTCAAGCTCAATTTTGAGATGAACAAGAGGAACTACACCTTGGTAGAGCTGTTGACTAAACTTCAGTCGGCAGAGGACCTTATGGTCCAGGCTAAAGCGGCCATGATGACTTTGGCGCCTCGTTCCTCATGCTCCAAGCCTAGCAAAGGAAAAAGGCAGGCACCGAATTCAGAAGCGGCCAAGATGGCTAAGGGAAAGAAGTAGAAGAGGGTAAACAAGAAGCCCATGGGGAAGTGTTTCAAGTGTGGGGAAAAGGGGCATTGGAAGCCAGACTGTCCTAAAAGGGTCAAGGCTACAGGTATGCACCAAGCTTTAGTAGTCGAGTCATGTTTGGCATCGACGTCTACTTGCACTTGGGTTATTGACACAGGAGCCACTGATCATATTTGTTTTGATCCTGACTTAATGCAGGTGACAAGACGGCTACATGATCGTGAGATCGAAGTCCAGTTGGGCGACGCTACAAAGCGGTCGTTGCAGTGGGAGACATTTATTTGCGTTTTAGTAGTGATAGATTTTTTATTTTGAAGAATGTTTTATTGATACCTTCTTTTAGAAGAAATTTAATTTCAGTTTCTAAATTGGTTTTTGATCGATATTCGATTTCTTTTAATGACAACTGTGTTATTAAGAAAGATGGTTCTTGTATCTGTCGTGGTATCATGGAAAACGATCTGTACACAATCACATCTACATAGTTTAATAATCGCAAATCAGAACTCAATACAACATCAAAAATTTCAAAGAAACGAAAGGAACCTTCAAGTTCAATGAACGAAACGTACTTATGGCACCTTAGACTTGGTGTCACGACCGCACTTCCTAAGGATAGAAAGCACGGTGGATCGCGACTAATGGGGGAATTAAGAAGCGGGGAAGAAGGGGTGAAACAATCAAGGGGGTACGATATGTAGATCAAAAGACGAAACTTCATTATCAAATCATAGTCTCAGATCACGAAGCAACATAGTTTGAATAAAAATAATCCAACGGAATAAAGAAAACATCAGAGTTCTAAAACTTGACGTAGCGGAAGCATTTGAGAGTTAGCTACTACTATGTATGAAGACACAATAGCAACCGGAACATTTATTGAATATTGTCTTTGTCCAAATGCTCAACATCCTCCGTCTCCCGTCCACGCTCAACCTGCACATAGGGAAAACATATGCAGGGGCTGAGTACTTGATGCACTCAGTGAACTCATGCCCAAAATACATTTTTAACAATTAAGTAATGTCACGCCATCGTTGAGTGAAACTCAGGTTTTACTTTAAAAAAATACCGAGAAACACTAAAATCATTTCCATCGTAAAACATAGCTGATCAGCCCATTATCATCATCATCCCCCATCATGTACCATATCTGAACCATCATGTGAAACGAGAATGTGGCCACAAACTCGATCACTGGACCGGCCGACCACAAAGGACGGCTCACGATCCCCATCAGTGCACTAGTCTGAGTAGGGACTCACTCCCTAGTCAGACCCGAATTCGTTAACCATCAAAGTCTAGTAGGATATTATCCTAGGAGACAATCAGATAGGCAATTCAAAACATAAAGTACGGCATGACATAACATTCAAACCACCCTTATCTCTCCATAAACATACCATTGCAATTAAAAGAGTTTAAGTAATAGAGCCCACCTCAAAAGCTTAGATTTTCCTTAAATAGCTTCTCGTTCCGACTTTAGCTTGCGTGCGAACCACCTTTTCGGAAAATACATAAGTTCACATCAAATCTTGGTAACGAAGATATTTAGAATGCATGCACTCTAATTAACGTCTTTTATTTCGTTTTCTCGGTTTTCGTGCATTTTCAATTATTCGGCGGCCGCCCAAGGCGTCGCGTGCGACGCCGGTTGGCCGCTTACGCCCATTCTTTCCTCCGTTGGCTCCTCACATTTTTCCATGACTTCGGCGTATAATTAAATTATCGCAATTATTTTCCTTCGCATTTATTTTATTTCGTACTTGGGATAATATTATTCGCCTTTCGAAATATTCTGGGATCTAATTAAATCATTCTTTACGATTAAATTATCGCCCCAACATCAAATTATTTCCCCACCTTATATCTCCATTTTAATTAAGAAGCCCCAAATGAAATAAAAGAGGGCGCAACTTAAATAAACCTCCAATTAAAATTAAAAGGCCAAATCCATTTTCCTCCACCATTTTACTCGTCTCTCTCATCTTCTTCTCTCTCTCTCTCTTCTCCTCTTCCTCTCTTCTTCTTCATTTAAAATTTCCGCCGCCGTCTACCCGGTGAGAGGAGTGCTACCGCCGAGCGTCGCTCAGCGTCGTTGTACTCCCGATGTCGCCTTCGATCCGTCACCGTCGCCGTCGTGGTGGGGGTCCAGCCGCCGGCTTACTCAGCCGCTGCACAGTGCCATCGTGGCTGTTCCGTCGCTGCTGCTATTCGCCAACTGGAGCTGCTGCCGCGGGGGGGGAAGGTGCCGCTGCTGTCACCGGCCGCTCGCTGCTGGAGTCGTCGGGAGCACTGCTGTCCGCCACTGCCGGCGCCTCCCTCCTCTGCCGGCAGCTTCCTCTTCCCCGGAAATACTCCGAACTACCCCGATTCAACCCGCAAGTTATGTTTTCAACACAAAGTTAAGTTCTTTCGTGTGTTCGGTTAAGCACGGCGATGTTCGATTAGTTCTTTGTTGTTACGTTGTTTGAATTGATTATGGGAGCGAATATATGAACAACATATATGCATAGCTACTATCTAATCATGCTTTGTGATTGAGAAGGGAGTATACCTCCAAAATGGTTGGACTTGGTGGTGAATGGACAAGAATGGTAGAATTTTCTCCTCTTGCTTCCTCTCTCGGCTCTCTCTCACTCTCTCCCCTTTTTTCTTTTGTGTAGTGTAATGTGAGGAGGAGAGTTTGAAGGGCTAAAGTAGTGCTTTGGGGTGACTCTTGGATGGAAGCATTGATGGTGGAAGAGGGAAGGTGAAAGAGTTGGAGATTTGGAGGGCCCTTGGTGGAAAACCGTCGACCATGCTTGGAAAAGAAGGAGAAGGAAGTTCTTTGGGCTTGCTCCCATGTTTTTTTCTTGGAATGGATTGGGCTCCCATTTGATTTAATTGATTTGGGCTTATTTAGTTGCAAGCCCAATTTGTATAATTATTTAGTTGTTAGGCCTTTTTGATTGTTATGGCCCAAGGCCATTCTATATAAACAGTTGGACTCCCATTTTATTTGAGAAGCCCAAGTATAAAACTACTTTGCATTCTCGCATTTCTTCCAACTAATTAAAATTCACGGAAACTTTAATTAATTCGTTATCTTATCTTCACAACGATTAAAATCGTCCAACGCAACCACTTATATTTGGTGTTGTTCCAAATATAAATTCCTCGACCGTTCCTCGATTTATGCGCGCCAAGCACTCTAAAAAGTACGGGCGTTACACTTGGTCATGCTAATGAAAGGAGGATCCATTCTCTTGTTAAACAAGACCTTATTAAAGGTCTAGAGGAGGAACCCTTTCATAAGTGTGAATCATGCTTAGAAAGCAAGATGACCAAGAGGCCTTTTCAGGCTAAGGGCAATAGGGCCAAGGAAGTACTTAAGCTCGTTCATTCCGATGTATGTGGACCAACGTCTACTGAAGCAAGAGGTGGTTTTCGATACTTCATCACTTTTATTGACGACTTCTCGAAAATTGGATATGTCTATTTGATGCGCCACAAGTCAGAGTCTTTTGACAAGTTCAAGGACTTTAAGGCTCAAGTGGAGAAGTATCATGGAAAGAGTAACAAATGCCTGCGATCTGATCGTGGAGGTGAATACCTCAGTGCCGAGTTTTTGGACTACTTATCGGAGTCAAGAATTGAATCCCAACTGACTGCGCCGGGTACGCCCCAGCAGAACGGCGTGGCTGAAAGAAGGAACAGGACCTTATTAAACATGGTCTGGTCGATGATGAATTTTGCACGGCTACCTATTTCGTTTTGGGGTCATGCCTTGCTTTCTGCAAGCCACATTTTAGAGGACTGGGCGCAAGCCAAATCTAGCACATCTTAAGATTTGGGGTTGCCCGGCTCATGTATTGGAAAAGGATCCAACTAAGCTAGGATCAAGGACGGAGGTATGTTTGTTTATAGGGTACCCTAAAGGAACGAAAGGTTATGATTTTTTAGTCTCCGAGACAAGAATGTTATTGTGAGTACTCACGCGACATTCTTAGAAGAAGACTATGTAATGAATCATAAACCCAGCAGTGAAGTGGCTCTTGATGAGCTAACTTCTGTCACAAGTTCCATTAACCAAGAACCCATACCTAGTGTACAAACAATTCCCAAAACTTCAACTTCTACTCCAAGTATTGTAGTGACGCGCCGCAGTGGGAGGGTCTCTCATGAGCCTGAAAGATACATTGGTTTGGAGGAATCTATGGATCACTCCCCGGACAGCAATGCATTAGATCCCTGGAACTTTGCGGAGGCGCTGGCAGATGTCGATCATTGCGAATGGGTCAAAGCAATGGATTCAGAACTACAATCTATGATAGACAAAGACGTCTACGATTTGTCCGTCCTGCCCGAAGGCTGTACTGCCATTGGGAGTAAGTGGATATATAAACGTAAACGTGGACCCGATGGACGAGTTAAAGTCTTCAAGGCAAGACTAGTGGCCAAGGGATATACCCAAAAGGAAGGTGTCGATTACGACGAGACTTTCTCCCCGGTGGCCATGCTCAGATCGATCCGGATACTATTGTCTATAGTAGCTTATATGGATTGGGATGTTTGGCAGATGGACGTTAAGACTGCGTTTCTGAACGGCGGTCTTGAGGAGACCATCTACATGGAACAACCCGAGGGATATGCCATAAAGGGCAAGGAACACATGGTTTGGAAGCTTAAGAAGGCTATTTATGGCCTTAAGCAAGCATCTAGATCGTGGAACCAGTGTTTCGATCAAACTGTTCGCAAGTTTGGATTCGAAAAGTGCTCAAATGAAAGCTGCGTGTATAAGAAGGCTGAAAAGAGGAATGTAGTGTTCTTAATTTTATATGTAGATGACATTCTTCTAATTGGAAACAATAAAAGGATGTTGTCATCAGTACGAAATTGGTTGTCAAACCAGTTCGAGATGAAGGATATGGGAGACGCGGGATACATCCTCGGGATCAAGGTTCTTCGGAATCGAGAAAAGAAGATGTTGTGCTTATCTCAAGAACCTTAGGGCACCCACAATGGGGCGCCCGATGGCGGCCATCGTCCTCGGGTGCGGACGATGCCTCCATTGTGGGTGCCCGCCATCATCCGCGCCCTACGCCCATGCCCGATGCATCGTCCGCGGAAGAAGCGCGGACGATGGCCTATCGTCCGCGCCATCGGGTACCCCATTGTAGGCTAGGAGGATGATGGCATGCGTTTTTGATTTTTTTTTTCTGAATTTTATATATTTAAACCTCATTTCTCATTCACTTGTTCATACGAACATCTCGCCTATCTCATTTCGCTCATCTCTCACATTTCTACCTCTCTCGCATACCAAAATAAACCACGACGACGACACCACTGGTTCTAGTTCCTCGGAGTCAGGTAGTTCGACCTCGGAAGCCTTAGATGCAGCCATTCAAATGGCAGAATGCTTAGTCGAAATGCAGCGCGAGGAGGCGGCAGAGGCGGCGGCGGCGGAGCATATCTGCAGGCCTATTCGACGTCGGACGTCTGTTCGACGTGACCACGCGGCAGCTCACCAACGTCTGGTTACAGACTATTTTGCCGATCAACCATGGTGGGGACCGACTGTTTTCCGCCGCCGGTTTAGAATGCCGCGTTACCTTTTTCTTAGCATTGTCTGGACGTTGTCGTCACGTGATGAATACATGACGTATTAGGAAGACGGCATTAGCAGGCCCGGCCTTACACCGTTGCAAAAGTGCACGGCTACAATCCGTCAGTTGGCCTACGGCACCACAGCGGACATCTTCGACGAGTACCTCCACGTCGGGGATACAACAGGCCGGGAGTGCCTGAGGAGATTTTGTAGGGGAGTTGTGGAGGCCTACGGTGACCCATATTTGCGCAAGCCGACTGCCACTGATTGCCAGGGCCTGATGAAGATGCACGAGACGGCGCACGGCTTTCCTGGGATGCTAGGGAGCATCGACTGTATGCACTGGCAGTGGGAGAATTGTCCGACGGCGTGGAGAGGCCTATTCACTAGTGGATACAAGGGCAGCCACCCGACGATGATCCTCGAAGCCGTCGCTGACCATCGGCTCTGGATCTGGCATGCTTACTTCGGCATAGCCGGGTCGAACAACGGCATTAACGTCCTCAACTCATCCACCCTCTTCACCGAGCAATGCAATGGCAACGGCCCGGCCATCGAGTTCACTGCCAACAGGTGCCAATACCACATGGGGTACTACTTCGCCGATGGCATATACCCACGGTGGCGTGTTTTTGTGAAGACGATCAGCTGCCCAATTGGTGAGAAGATGGTTTTATTTGGGCAATTGTGAAAGGGTCGTCTCGTCTCTGGTTCAAGGAAGTCTTCGCCAATGCCATGTATGCGTGCATAATCATGCACAACATGATAGTCGAGCATGAAGGTGGGAGCATCACCGAGTGGAACGATGATGACGGTGCATCTAGCTCGTCCAGCATGGCGACCGAGCCCCCCGCTAGAGGATTACCGACGGGCTTCAATGAGGTTCTATCTAGACAGGCCTTAATGCGCAACCAACAAGACCATGCTTAGCTCATGAACGACATGATTGAAGAAGTGTGGCCCCGTAACCGCCGTCGCTGAGTTTGCGTATTTTTTTATTCGTATTGTAATGTATTAATTTTTATAAATGAAATGAAGTTTTTTCCCAATTTTTGTAGTTATTTAAATATTCAATTAAAAAAATGCATAGGGCGCGCCTTAGGGTGTTCCATTGCAAGTGGGGGGTAGGAGGATAAAACTAATGATGTGGCGCGCCTTAGGGCGCCCCATTGTGGATGGCCTTACATCAACACAGTACTTAGTCGTTTTAGCATGCAGAACGCCAAGAAATGTTTCTTACCTTTTAGACACGGCTCTCAAGAGATGTGCCCCAAAACGCCGTATGAGATACAAGCAATGAGAAGGATTCCATATGCTTCGGCAGTTGGATGTCTCATGTATGTTATGCTTTGTACGAGACCTGATATTTGCTTTGTTGTTGGGATGGTGGCAAGATATCAATCAGATTCGGGCCAAGGACATTGGACTGCAGTAAAGAACATACTCAAGTACCTTAAATGGACTAAGGACTATGCTCTAGTTTACAATGCAGTCGAGCTTTGTCCTTTGGGATATACTGACTCAGACTTTCAAGCTGATCAGGACTCGAGAAAATCTACTTCAGGATATGTGTTCACCTTAGGAGGTGGAGCCGTAATTTGGAAGAGTGTGAAGCAGAAATGCATCGCGGACTCGACCATGGAAGCCGAGTATGTGGCCGCTTCGGAGGCTGCAAAAGAGGCAGTATGGTTCAAGAACTTCTTTATGGATTTAGGTGTGGTTACGAATCTGCCCAAGAGCATCACCATTTATTGTGACAATTCTAGTGCTGTGGCAAACTCGAAAGAACCAAGAGCTCACAAAGCGAGCAAACACATAGAGCGGAAGTATCATATCATCAGAGATACAGTGCAAAAAGGAGACATACATGTGGTCAAGATTGCGTCAGAGAACAACATGGCAGATCCTTTTACAAAGGCATTGGAGGTGAAACCGTTTGAGCGCCACGTTGAAGGGATGGGAGTTCGACACATTCAAGACCTCAACTCGCTTTCAGTATAAGTGGGAGAAATTTAGACGTGTGCACTACTATTTTGTATACTCGAAAGCTGTTTTGAGTATGTGGGAGACTGTTAGGGTTTATATATTAGAAATCACCTTTCGAGTGATTGAATGTTGTAAAACTCTAATTATTATTTTCCAATGAATGCAACAGATTATTTTTGTCATAATGTTGTTATGTTTTACATTTAATGGATGTTTATTGCATATTTAAATGTATAAGCGAACGTAACAAAGTCTAAGTCTTTGTTTTAGTAGACCAGTTGTGGGCGTCGTCCAATTTAAGGTAACACGGTCAGTTCTGAACAAAGAAAAGTAAGAATTTCACAACCTAGATAGGCCTAGACTACCTATCGTGAAATGTTGCAATGTCAGTCCGATTATTTCTAAGTCTTATTGAAATAAGATGACGTTGGTGTGGTATAGCACTGAATTGGATCTAAACGGCAAGACGAGTCTTTATGCTATCTACAGAAAGACGAGGTCTTGATAATTAATTTCTTAATCAATGTACGTTAGCATTGAGCATACGATATTAAGTATCTACTACTTTGACTTACCAATAGGTGCGGGCTTTTCGTCACCCAACGATCCTGGCATATTGGGTAGTGGTGATCATTATCTAGTGGTGCTAGGATTGCTATTATGTTGAATCGTGCGCGAGGAGAGTCTCGTTTGATAACATCCATAAGAGGAGCTCGAAACAAGGTTTTATTATTCGGAACCTAGCCAGTTGGAGTTTGATTACTCTATGAATAATAAATAAGAGTTTCTTGCTAAGTCCACTCTTGGAGATTAAAATATGTTAATTAATTAAGTCCATAGCAGACATTGATTAATTAAGGGATGTTTCTATCTTAAGCGCGGAAAATAAATTAAACACACAAAAGGAAACTCGGAATACTTGTAATTTCGGATTTGGAAAGGCAGTGCAATATTACTTCTGTAGTGGCTGCTTGTAATATTCCAATATAAGCTTGTATTAAATTGTGGGTTCAATTTAATTAGTAGAAAGCTAATTGGGTGAGTTCATGTCCAAATTCTTCCTTAGATCCCTGACTGGGCCCAATATGTGACTTAATATAAATAGGAGAATAAAGGAGACAGAAAACACACTTGTGCACATCACAAATTTTCGCCCCCCTCCATCTAGAGAGAGAAACAAAATTTGCTCTCCTTCCGTGAGCATGATTCTGTCTTCTTTATTTAAGTCCTAGTACACTGGTGAGATTTGCCCACACAAATATCAGTCTACAGTCCGGGACACCAGTCAGAAGATCCGAGGTCGAGTTCTCAAGATCTTCACGTGGAGAAGACGCAATCCATCCTCGATTCTTAAGTGAATCTACGAGGTAAATTGGCTAACTCCGTAGTAAGCATGTTTTAGGGATTATTTGTGCTAAAGAATGTTTAAAATTCAAGTTATGAGCATGATACATGTGATAATTACGCGAATAGAATTTATCTAAATAATCTGGTAAATAGATCGATTTTATGTGATCCGTTAGAACGCACGCTTCTGCAACCAACCCCTTCATGGACAACCTTAAAACATGCCTCAGTACTCAACTCCAATTTCTTGGACACCTTTCCAACACGTGTTGGAACAACATTACACCTTGAGATGTGCTAGAGTAGAGACGCTCTAGTCCACAACTCGTGTTTTGTAGAAGATACTGATGTTGGTAGTTTCTTTAACATTTATCCCGTCAATGATAAGATTTTAATGAGTACAACTCATCACTTAATCAAACTTGTCTTAGAAAGACTTCAATTCCTTCTTACATAACTATCTCATTCATTTGAAGAATGTTTGGATTCGTCAATGGAGATTAGACTCCCACTACTGATCATAACCATTTGCTCGTCTCCTTATGGTGTAAACCATTGAGACTTGCTAATCTTTCTATGTCGCCCTTCTATAAGTATTCTGAATCTCTTGAATAATCAAATGATTCTAACTCGTAGTGCATCAAACAGACATTTTCAACTCTTTAGCTATTTAACAAAATGTTAAAATCTTGATAGTTTAGATCAGTTCGAATAATTGCTAAGTATTTTCTTGGCCTTAAGACTAAGAGCCATAAATATTTTATCATTCATTGTTTATGAAGTTGATGTGTTGTTTTAATACTCAATCTTCTTGCACTTATATTGTTTTAATACTATGATGCCTTAAACATTAACCATAAAACAATAATTGAGCATTAATAGCTCTCACTGCAACAAAAGCCTAACTGGATCAAGATCTCTTACTTAGAAGTTGCATTGTCATGTAAGTCATTGTCCTTCTCTAAAAGAGGTCAATCCAGCTTACAAAGCATCTTCACTTTGCTTTTAAAACAAACATTGATGACAATTCAGGCTCCCCGATTTCCATATCTAGTCTTTAGGAAAAATGCAGCCTTTATGAATTTGTCATCTGTCATGTTTGTTTTCCTCTAACAGTAATACAACGACTATTATTCTGAAGATTTTCAACTTTTCAGTTAAACCTTCTTGTAGTCATTTCTTATTACTTTAGGCGATACACTTGTGTCAGAAACTATTTGAGTGATTAAAAGATCCTCAATGTTGAGTGATCAAAAGATCCTCAAAACATTCTGTGACTCTAGGATATTCCAATCGAATCATTTTGACAGATTCTATTGATATCCATCTTTCATCGTCATTAACCAAGACTTTTCGTGCCACTTAAAGGAAAATAGCTTGACATTATTCCTCAAAGAGCTTGTCAAGTACATGCATAATGCATTCTCGAACATTCTTCGTGGAATTATGTCAAAAAAATGGAGGGCATGAATCGGTAAGTATAAACTCCAAGTTTTTAGCGATGAGAATCTTATCCATTTTCGTTTCCGGTCTACATAATTTTGGCATTCGAGTTTACTTTCTTTAAGGATCGCAGACTAAAATTGAATGACATAATGAAGATTTGGCAAATAAACTTATTATCACATATTATGCTCAATACATAATCGCAAATAACCACAAAACAATTATGTATCTTGCAACTGTAAAATTAAAATTTTGTACCCTCACGCAGAGGTCAATACGCATTAAAATTTTTGCATTTTTACTGGTCACAACATCGACGAATAGTCCAGAGACCGCAGCACGGCATGGCCGCCAAATGTTGCCTAAGCACGACCATCAGATTTAGCATTACAGAATCTTGTTTCAACAACACACTCACATAACAATGCTCATGTGCTGATAACAAAATCAAGCTATCTCATAAATTCTGTTTGAACTTTTGAAACTTGTAATTTCTTAGGATTATTGTCCCCACAGCATGGGTGGCGATAATATTATAAACTACTTTCTAGTTCATACTATTTATATTTGAGAAGTCTGCCCTTATGAACTTGCTATTTCTTAGTATTATTGTCCCCACAACATGGGTGACGATAATATTAGAAACTGGCTTCATAAATTTGCAAACCAGCCGATGGAGACCGTATACAACGCACTTATTGTAATTATCGCTTAGATATTTTATATGGTTTTTGCATAATTATCACATAAGCAGTAAAACAAATAATCCAGTTAAAAAAGATAAACACCAAATAAATAGATAAATCCATTTAATGCATGACATTTAAACACACTGGATAATTAAAGACAATTATTTAATCTAGTCAAGGGAGAAATAATTATATAATTCAGTTTTATCTTGGATAATAATTATCCAAATTCATTTATGATTTATCAAGATAGAGTTAACTATCTAAATCCACTTAGAATTATTCTAGATTTTATTTCGATAAAATCAAATCCTACATCAAGATAACGTTGATTTAGGATTATCATTATTTAAATCGTACTAGGATATTACTAGATAGAAACAATTTCATCATAATCCATAAGATAAAAATAAAATCCAATCTACCAAGATTTATACAAATCTTAATTCTATTTAGAAGACATCTAGAACATATCAAACATTAATTAGGATTTCTTATATAAATAAATTTATCTAAATCCAATTAAATAAGGATTTTCTTATGTATCATTAACATCCTAATCTATCTAGGACATAAATCCAAAAGATAAGGATAACTTGGGTTAGTGCTTATTTTAATCTATCTAAGATTTGTCTTAATAGAATTAAAACTATTCAAATCCATAGGATAAAATAAATAAATATAAATGTTTATCCTAATTCATCTAGGATTTATCTTGGAGTAAATCCATATAAATCCATAGAATAAGATAATATTATATTATAATTGTTCAATCTATCCAAGATTTGTCTAGGAACATATCCATATAAATCTATAAGATAAGAATAAAATATTATATTATCACTATCCAAATTCATCTAGAATTTATCTATGAATAAATTCATATAAACTAATGAGATAAGAATAAAATAATATTATCATTATCTAAATCCAACTAGGATTTGTCGGATAAATCCACATTAATCCATAGGATATAGATTAAAATTATATTATCATTATACAAATTTAACTAGGATTCATCAAGGAATTAAATCACTACAAAGGATAAAATCTATAATTAATCCATGATTTAATTCAAAAATTAAATCTCTTACCATAATATATAAAATTCAAAGATATATTCAAATCTAATTTCCAAATTAATCTTGAATGCTTTCAAAAATTAATTCCAATGGTTAGGAAACCTAATTATTTTTGGAAGGCGGAGTTACGAGACGAGACGTTGCGACGTCGGACTCCCACTGCTCCGCAGCCGCTGCTGTCCGTCTGCTCGCGAGGACGCACCCGGCGCTGCGTCGTCTGAACGTTGACAGCGCTGCTGCGCCATCGCCCCCGAGCCGGATCACCGCTGCTCCCCGTAACTCCACCGACGTTGCGCTGTGGGATGCCGTCGCTGCTGTCGCAGCGTCGCCGCACCCACCGCCGTCCGCTCGCCAACAGCTACGCTGTCTTGCCGGATCGCCGCTGCTGTCGCGATTTTCCTCCAGCGAGCTAACGCAGCGGACAAATTCAAAAATCACGCACCGCGAATTGATTCAATGCATTGCCAAATTCGCGAAAGCAACATTCAATTTATAATTCATGATTACAATTGTAACCATACATGCAATGATAACATATTTAATTGAAAAACATTATCGCACAAGAGATAGAGTGGTTGTCATGCGTGAGAGATAGTCCTTATCTTTTTCTCCGTACTTTGTGTTTTCCAGATTGACGAAAAACAAAAATACAAACCAAACAAAGAAATTTATACGTTAAAGAAAATCATATAACATGGAACTAATCCACATAATCAGAGTCAAAAATTGGCTCTGATACCAATTGTTGGGGTTTGGTGCCCCTTGCACAGCGGAGAACTTGTATAAAACAAATAAATCAGATAAAGATATATTTGACCGATTATGCAATTAATCAATTCACATGTTAAACAGATAATTGCATGCTAGGACTCAAATAATTCATGTTTAAAGAATATAAATCCTAAAACATGATTTCTACGGTTTAGGGTTACCGATTTGATTCTCCAAAGAATCGTCGATTGCTCGCGCTTTCTCCATGTGATGGTCTTCAATACTAGACAACGGATCTCCTGACTGGTTCCCGAACTGTATCTCGATATGAGGGTGGGCTGATCTTATCAAAATACTAGGACTCGAATAAAGAAGATAGAAAGTCCTCACGGAAGAGAACTGAAGAATTTTTTAGTTCCTCTACTAATTAAAGAGGGGGACGAATATTTCATAAAATAATAATTGTATTTTCTGTCTCATTTATTCTTCTATTTATATTAAGTTCTTATTGGGCCCAGTCAGGTATCTATGGAAGGTTTTGGATATGGCATCACCCAATTAGCTTTTTTTCGAATTAAATTGAACCCACAATTTAATATAAGTTTATATTGAAATATTACGAGCAGCCACTACAGAAGTAATATTGCACTGCCCATCCGAATCCGAAATTACAAGTAATCCGGGTTTTCGTTATGTTTATTGTTTATTTCTCGCACTTAAGATATAAATGTCCATTAATTAATTAATGTCTGCTATGGACATAATTAATTAACATCTCATTTATTCCAAGAGTGGACTTAGCAAGAAACATTTATTTATTATTCATGGAATAATTAAATTCCAACTGGCCAGTTTCCGAATAATAAAAACCTTGTTCAAGCTCCTCTTGAGGACATTATCAAATGAAACTCACCTCGTGCGCGATTCAACATAATAGCAATCCTAGCACCACTAGATATTAATCACAACTACCCAATATATCAGGATTATTGGGTTGTGAAAAACCCGCACCATTTGATAAGTTAAAGTAGTGCATAACCAATACCGTATGCTCAATGCGAACATATGTAGATTAAGAAATAGTTATTTATCAAGACCTAGTCTTTCAGTAGATAGCATAAAGACACGTCTTGCTGTTAGATCCATTTAGTGTTATACCACACCAATGTCATATTATTTCAGAAAGACTTAGAAATAATCGGACTGACATTGCAACCTTTCATGATAGGTAGTCTAAGCCTATTTGGGTTGTGAAATTCTTCTTTCTCTTTTGCAAAGCATTGCATAGAACCAACTGTGTTACCTTAAAGTGGACGACGCCCACAACCAGTCTACTAAGCAAAAGACTTACACTTTGTTTGCTTCTTATACATTTAAATGTTTATAAAACATCTTATAAATGCACAAACAACCACAATGTAATAATATACTAATCCTATTCGTATACAAGCAAGATTCTATTCGCGCGAACTTGCTCGAAACATGCTTTTCAGTATACCAAACCTAACACTGCCATGGTTGTGTACGCAGCAGGGATAGTCGCTCTATGGTCAGCAGCCGCCATGCCCGCCTAGTTGTTGGGATCCACCGTGCATTGAACATATCGCCAAGCCACTAGCTGGGACCTGCCCAACCAGCACCAGTCGATTGAATTCCAGCACTTGGATCAGCCATTATCCAACCAGCTTTCAAGTGGGGTCCCACCACAGACATAACAACCCTCTTGTTGGGAACCACCAGTCAACTGGGCACCGCAAGGATACTCATCTTACCATCAGCCACTCACGCTGCAGCCATCGCGTTGGGCTCTGCCAACCCACCGTGCACCGCAGCAGCCAATCCCAACACCACTCTCTGCATTGCAACCCTACACTACCTTCGAGCTGCCTCTGTACGCCGCGTGGGAGACCTACATCCCGTTGCACAATACACAATCGAAACTTCATCCTTGGTAGTCAGAACATTGCTCATCGACTTATGTTCTGCTCAAGGCTTCATCTTAGGATGTTTTGGAGTGTAACCAGAGAGAGAATTTGATTTGTTACTGTGATCGAGTTGAGGAAGGGTTTGATGATTATACCGAGGAGATTCGAGATTCTTTTGCTGGTTTTTGTGGAGTTAAAAAGGCAGAGAAGGAAAAGAAGCCCAGTCAAGATCACAAACGAGAGGAGGAACAAGTTCAAGGGTATATTGAGTGCTCGATGCAACTGAATGCTTTTTCAATCAAGGTTCATTACGCAAAGGTTGATTTGGGCATCCATGGGGGACAACGTGTCTATGGAATTATTGAGTGATTCATCGTATGTCAAGAATTTTGCAAGTATGAATCATCTATCATCATCACTCGACGCCGATGCACAATTGATTCTTTCGCACAATGACACACTGTGTTTGAGCATTCATGGACGCATTACTAAGATTTGCATTTTAGAACTAAATTATCACGTCCATAAGGGTCCTCCCTTGGTGATTTTTTATGGAGATGATGAAGGATGACTCTCAACTATTCGGTGCATGTTTGACCCAAGAAGATTCCTCGACACTCTTCATTGCATCTTGGTTTCCACCTTGAGGACTTGGTGAATTTCAACGGTAGGGGAGTTGATACGAGCATATCTTCAATAATATCTCATATCTCTATTATTTAGTCCAATAATGATTTACCATATCTTTCTATATACACTTTGGATTATTTCTTGTTCATTAAATTAGGTTCTTGCATTATAAATAGGACGTTGTTATTCATTTGAATCATTCAAGAAATATCAAATTATCCATATTTCCTTTTACGCTTTTTTCGCACTTTATTTCAATCTCAATTCTGGTTGATTGACAGACTTTACTTCCACAATTTCCTTTCTTTGTTCAGTGTTCTTGTTAAGGGATATACCCTTAACACTCTCGCAGTACGCGACTTGTCTCTGGTTATTGGAGTAGATTGGGTCCTCCATATATCAACAACACTTCGTTAGAAGCATGGTCTCCTTGTCAGTGTAGTTCTGCCTCCCTGGGGCGTATTGTTCGTTGACCTGCACAGGCTACAACTTCTTGGCTTTCGCCTTCATCCTCTTTTTTCTTGACTGGGTTTTGGGGATCGGCTCCATGTCGTTGTGTACTGGGTGTTCGGGTCCCACTTGGACTCCACAGAATCCAACGTATCGAATAGTCGAAATTTGTGAGGTTCATGACCCTGCCACCAGACACCGCTGATCAGCGTGCCATCAGGGCTATTCGGGTTTGGGAAGCTGCCAGGATTCATCCTTGAATTACTATTGAGAGAGAAAATGAGATAGGGGAAGATAGTGGAATGAAAGGTATGAGAATGAAGTAAAATGGTGATATATATAGTGGAAAAAAAATTAAAATTTGAAATCATCGTCCGGACTCCAGCAATGGGTCGGAAAATGATTGTCCGACCTTAAGGTCGCAGACTATGTCTCGGGCGTGACCATCGGGCGGAGTTTCATCCTCCCACCTGCAGTAGCGGACGAATTGTCCGCCCCATTGTGGTGTTACAATGCTCTAATTGGTTAGTGCGTATTAAGATTTTAGCATTTCAAAATATTTTATTTTAAAATAGTTATATATAGAATATTTTTGTATTATTTTTATATTAGTTTTATCAATCTTCTTAATATATTATACTATAATTTATTATTTTATAAGTATTATTTTTTAACTTTTTTCTTTAAATATAATAAAATATAAAATAATTTAATGTCGTTAAACTTAGTCGTATTATTTAATGAATTGGAGATTGATCAAAATATATTAAATTTGAAACTAATTAAAATATATTAATTATTTTAATTGGATAAATATAGGATGAAAACTGAAAAAATTAAATCTTTGTTTGCTATTTAACTTGTGAATTAATTCGGAGAAAAGACATTGCAATAAGAATAAAATTTTACATAAATAAAAGACAAATTAAACTCTAGCGACTAGCATAATGGGAAAAGATTGCCTAGTCTAGACATACTATTCGGCATAATGAGTTGGTATGTCCAACAAATAATTGTTTAACAAGTGGATATTTAAAAAAGTCATGTTCCAACTATACATAAATATACATGGAACTAATGGATATAAAATCTAAAATTAATTAATTCCTTAAATTATGAAAAAAAAATTCAAAATATTTTAGACTTACGCCATATACATACTCCCTATTGTACAATGGAGAGTGTTATATTGCTAACTCAATACTGAATTGCTAACTACAATTAAATAATAGTAATTAGATACTCAAATCAAGAGCCTAGATCATCAGCCCCGGAATGTCAATACGATCAACAAAAAGATTCAATAAGGATATTAAGGTCGATTTACAACAAATTAGTTGTAACTAACTTTTGAAAAATATCACATAACTTTAAAACGCATATAACTTTCTTTATTTAAATTATTTTTTCGCACAACATATATCAAATTAAAGATAATTTCATAAGGATTCTAACGAGATCTCACTTGCATATGTTCCGATATCAAAATTTGAAAAAAAATCAAAAATTTTCAATTTTTTTCGTATAGCAACAAATGTCAACATAGTATATAAAATATGTCAATATAATGCACGTAGAATGTCATTCTTAAAGCAATGAGTTGACATTCTCAAAGCATTGTGTTGATATTTTTAAAACACTATATTGACATTTTCATCAAAAACCCTAATTTGGTAGTTTTTTATGTTTTTCGATTTAATTAATAAAAATGAAAATTACACGTGAAAAATTTTAGACACTAGATTTCTAAAATCATATGGTTTTAAATTAGTTGTAGTTAACAATTAAGTGGTGAGTTAGCAATTGATCACACCCCATTGTACAATATTGTATCTAATGGGAGTAATATATTCGTACAATTATACATATTTTTTGCTATTTTATTTTATTATTTTAAAATTTTCTTATATTTATATATGCTATTAAAAAAGTAGAAAAAAATTGAAAATTATTAATAATGTATCAACAAAATTTAAATTAATAGCGTAACTTTTGTATTTATATGGAATATACGTTTAGGGGTGGGAATACGGGTATCCATGGATACTCGACCCGAAAAAACCAAGGTACCCATACTCGAAAATCATCTAAATGTCTATCAAAACCCGACCCGATATATTTTCGGGTACTCCAATACCTGCCCCGGGTATCCATACCCGACGTATCGGGTACCCAAATACCCGACTCTTTACATGTGTTAATAACTAATAAAAAAATTCAAAATTTTATATATTAATATAAATATAGAAATCTTTAAATTGATTAATATCTTTAATGTTGCATTTATTTTGTAGTATAAAACTATAAAAAATGGGTCACTTTTATTTTAAAGTACTCCATATGATTATATTTATGGAGATTGGTTATGCAATCTGTAAGTAAAATAATAAAAGTTACTCATTTAATTAAACAATACTAGAAACAACCAATAATATAACTCAAAAGTCAAAATAATTAACTAAAATATAAAAACCATATGAGTTGGTTATGCAATACGTAAAACTTGAGAGTTTGGAGAAGCTGTGACCTAGAGTAAGAGAGATTGACTTATTTATATAAGTTTAGAGAAAGTTAACCTAGTAAGTTTTAATTAGTAAATAAATTAGCCTAGCCCTTGAAGCCCAAAATGGCTAAACCTAATTTAAAAATTGCTTTAAATTATAAATTGGATATTCGGGTAATATCCGATACCTATTCGGGTTATCCAATACCCGATTTATCTTATATTTCAATATCCATTCCCCACCCAATCCCATAAAATTGGATATTGGGTATCCAATACCCTACGGATATTGGGTCGGGTACGGGTAAACCCAATACCCCGATATCCGTATTCCCACCCCTATATACGTTTTTGTATATAATATCACGTGTGGTCTACATAAATAATGAAGTGCGGCTATTAACTTAAACTAGTGTTAACCTCCGTGCTATGCACGGGACATAAGAGTTTCAATTAATAAATACAAAATATAATAAAAATATAGAAAACAAGAACTCAAAGCAATGTGAAGAGATAAAAAAATGTACTACTCCTTAATGAATGTATTATTTATATACAATTTTAATTTATGATCCAAGTGGAGTAAAAACAATAAAATTAATTACAAAAAGAATATGTGTAACTAAGGATCAAAGAATATAAGTTAATTAAAATAAATATACAAATAAAGAAAATATGTGTGAGTAAAGATCAAAGATTAGAAATTGGAATAAGAAACGTACAATAGCAGTATACTCATATTAAATAATTCAAAAAATATTTTACTTAATTAACTATAAATTTCAAAATAAATACTAACTAAAACACTTTAAAATATATAATACATATAGAGCAATCACACTTCAATGACATACTACAACTTCGTATAAAAATAGTAATATTATTTAATATTCAGTTAAACTCAAGAATAATTAAAACTTTCAGTCATTCAATTGAATCGAATATAAAAAATGTCTTTATTTTTATGAGGATGAAATATTAAATATTTTAATTAAATAAATATAGCATGAAAATTAAATTATATATTTGTGTTGCCATTTAGTTTATAGATTAATTCAGAGAAGAAATTATTACAATTGTTTTGTCTAATTCCGGGGATCCTCTTAGAACAATTGTTTCAACGATATATCCGTCCTATATGAATCATGAAGAGTTGAGTAATTGTTTGCATGATCGTGTCATACTTGCTCCTACTTTAGAGGTTGTTGATGAATAAAATTTTAATTTTAACCCAAATAGAAGGCAAATTAAACTCTTTAGCACATTTCCAATTTTAAACTCTAGCACAATTCCAATTTTAACTCAAATAAAAGGCAAAATAACAATACATAAACTTAATTACAAAGATGAATTTAAATTAAAAAATATTTATACAAAGTCCAATAAATTAATAGTTCAAAATTAAAACCTAATTTTATAAATATAATGATGTAACACCCAATTTAAAACTATATTTTTATAAATTTTTTCAAAATCATAAAATCCAATACAAATAAAGCTCAAATAATACATTCCTTAGACTAAAATTTTAACACAAATAAATCTAAATAACAGTATACTCCATAAATTAATATTCCCTACAAACCCTATAGAAAAATGCGGCGCCTCCCTCCCTTTCTCTTTCTCTCAGCGCCGATTGCACTCTCCCTTCCCATCTCCTCTTTCTCTCTCAGGCCATCTCCAACCATTTACACTAAACTCAAACCCATTTTTCCAGTTCTATCACATCAAACAATAATTCTACTCCAACCATTTTTACACCAAACTCAAACCCAAAAGAATATTCCATATTCACCTACTTTTTTTACTTTTTCAATCTTGCCTACATATTTATTTAAATTACACATTAACCCATAACACTTTGTCAAAATAATTTTCCAAATATAATTAAATAATTTAATACAATTATTTATATTAATATAAAATATATTATACATTCAATAAAAAATACATTAATAGTTAGTAGTAACTATTAATATTACGATTATATATGTATCAAAAGTTCAGTGTATTACTAACTATTAATATTACGATTTAATCAAAACTTTTATTTCAACTAATTATTTCAAAATTTGCAATTTCATAGCGTAAATTCTTATTGGATCATGACTTGTACAAAAAACAAATACATAGTATATGATTAGCCCAGCTCATCAATATATTATACTACTAATTGAATTTTAAACCTAATTTTATCTTCCCTTGCGCCACAATCTTCTTCTTCTTCTCTATTCTTCTTTCTCTATTTTTTCGTTCCCTTCTCTGGTTCTTTCTGCATCTCAAAATTTTCTGCCCAAGCTCTTCAACCATCAACAATCCTCCATAAACCAGGTAAGCCCTTGCTTTCCATTCGAAAATACAAAAGCACGAGGGAGCCAAGTGCAATTTCCAGGAACTTCAAAAGGTGGAATGCAGTAGCTACATTTCGGTTTCATCTTTGGAGTGATACTGTTCAAAAACGCAAAAAAAGACGATTTGGGATGCATTTTGGAGTATGATTGGAGATGTTTTTCACTGCAAAGATGCGTTTTGCCGCATCGTTGGAGATGCCCTCAGTCGGCATCGCCGCTGCAACCCTTCCTCCGGCGTCCTGCTCCTTTCTCTCTCACTCTTTTTCGGAGCTCTCTCCTTCCTCCGTCACGCCTCCCTTCCTCGCGGCGCTGCTCTGCTCTGCTTCCTCCCTCCGTCACGCCGTCCACCTGGCTTCCCTGCCGCCGTTCCCGGTAAAGATCGGATCTTTGAAGTCGCGGCTCACTTTCTCGTAGCCAGTCGCCTCCACTGCACCGCCTCCATCAGCCTTGCCGCCTTCGTCACCCATCATCGGAGCTGTCGCAGGCTTCCAAGATTCATGCTACGCTGCAATCAAAAATAAAATTTTCAGTAAATCAATCAATAATAATGCAGATTCAATTAAATGTGTGTGTATGTATATGTGTTTTATCTTTTTTGAGAAGCTAGTGTTTCATTAGACTAATTTTTTGTCCAATAATATCGGCCTCTTTTCTGTCCAATGTTGCCATTTTTTAAATGACCAAAAAGGTAAACCAAATAGTTTTGAATTTTCCAGCCAAAAAGGGCAAATAAGTCTTTTCATTAAACTGACATTTTAGATTAGTATAAATTTTGTTAACATATACTCCCTCCGTTTCACTATAGTTGAGGCGGAACTTTTGGGCACGGAGTCTAAGAAAGGGATGTTGGGTGTTAAATAAATAGTTAAAAAAGTAAAAAAGAGAAAAAAGTAGGGAAAATAAAGTGTAAAGTTAGAGTAAAGTAAGAAAGAGAAAAAAATTACCATATATGGAAATGACTCAACTATAAAGAAACTTCCCGAAATGGAAAAATGACTCAACTATAGTGAAACGGAGGGAGTACTAATTATTTTCAATTTTTTATACTTATTTTATAGTTAAAAAATGTATGAAATTTTAAACAAAAAAATAGCAAATACTGAAATGCATATACATTTGTACGCTGTACGCCATATATTACTCAAAATATTAAAAACTTTTCCAAATAGTAATAGAATTCAACTCTCAATTATACTATACTCCGCCGCTCCACCGCGCTGCCTCGTCGCTCCACCGCCTTTCCTCGCCGGATTCTCGCCGGTCAGCTATTCCTCCTTCTCAATTTCTGAAACTTTGATTTATTTTAGTTGGATTGTATAAAAGGCATCTAAAGTCTCACATTATATTAGTATAGATTGCTGTTTCTCCTTCTTCCATGGCTGACAGCGTGAGTAGTAGCTCATCTACCAACGCCACCATTACCCCGCCGGAGACGAAGTCGTGGGCGGATGTCGCTGATGAGGAGGCGGCTGCGGAGAAGCAAATCGACGCTTCGTCGGCGACGGATATCAAATTGGACTCGTTGGTTGTCGACGAGTCCAAACAAGGTCCACTCGGCCTCACTAATCCCGACGATTCCACCATAGAAGCGGTAATTTTCTACCTTTCTCTCTACTTTTTGCCTATAATTTGTCCTCGATTTTATTGATTTAAGCTTTAGGTTTTTATTGTGATTTTGCAATCGATGATAATTGTAGGGTTTTAATTGGGATTTTGATTTCCTGCTTTTTGAGTTGAATCATAGGTTACGTCCGGGGACACTCCATATACCTCGGCTAAGAGATTCGAAGACTTGAACTTGTCACCTGAGCTGCTAAAGGGGCTTTATGTTGAGATGAAGTTTGAGCAACCTAGCAAGATTCAGGCAATCAGTTTACCCATGATCTTAACTCCTCCTTACAAGAATTTAATAGCTCAAGCTCATAATGGATCCGGGAAGACCACTTGCTTCGTGCTTGGTATGTTGAGCCGAGTTGATCCGAATGTCCGTGAACCTCAGGCTCTCTGCATTTGCCCCACCAGGGAGTTAGCCATTCAGGTTTGTTTTGCTGCTTGCTTATTTTCAGTTGTTCGTCCTTTATAACTTGGAATTTTTTCTAATCTATGGTCATAGCCTTTTGTTTGGCTGGGGGATTCATATAGGTCTATATTTTGTTTGGGAATAGCTAAAGAGGATGAAAAGATCCTTGCAAGATTGAGTGTGAACTCGTCTCTAATCACTATTAATCGAGTTCCTGTTATTAATGAGGATTGTAAATGATAGTTGATGTAGTAAAACGGAACGACTGCTGTTTTGTTGTGGCTGCATAGTTGTATCTTCCACTTAATTAATTCAATCAAGTGCTTATAATTATGTAATTACTGCAATCCTGACTCGTTTCATATTTATGTTATGGTCTTTGAGCAAACTGATTAAATTGTGCAGAATATGGAAGTGCTTCTGAAGATGGGGAAGTTCACTGGGATAACCTCAGAATTAGCTTTACCACCTGATCAAGCAAACTACATCCCAATACAAAAGAGGCCACCTATTACAGCGCAAGTAATCATCGGCACACCAGGCACATTCTCTAAATGGTTGCAGCACAAGAAATTGGGTTTGAGTAAAATGAAGATTCTTGTGTTTGATGAGGCAGACCACATGTTGGCAATGGTGAGTTGTGCAATTTCATTTTCCTGTTCTTATTGAGCTCTTATTTTTATGGTGTTAAAACTGTTAATTGCACAATTACCTTTTATTATGGTGTACTGTATGTAAAGTTTGTCTAGTCACCTGCTTTTTCTTTTTCCTTTTGGTTGACCTGTATACTCCATTCTCACTTAGATTCTTCCATCCAATTGACTATCTTGGTCAAGTAGGTCAATCTATCCTTGTCAATGCCTGGTCTCATTATGTTGGTCCATGCTGTGGTATAGGGAAATTATCTGTCTGATTAGATCCCATGGAAATTAATGATACATGCACTCCTGGATCCATTTCTATTGCATCCAAGTAAATGGATGGATCATAAATTGAGAAATAATCTTTTATGCATAAAGTATTTTTTGTTATGGTTCCCTGATGAAGTTAAGTTCACTGTATTGCGTATATTCTGATTCGTAATTTGTGAAGCATATAATATCTCATATTATAAGTTTATTGAGTGAATTTATTATCATATGCAGAGTGGATTCCGAGATGAATCAATCAGGATAATGAAGGCTATTGCTAAATCCAGTTCCAATTGCCAGGTTGGTTGTTTAGTGTACAAAGTAATCATGTTTTTTTGAATGTAACTTCTCTTTTGCTTTTAGACAGGATGCGTTTAAACCACTTTGCATTGCTTACTGAATTTGGAGTTATAGTTATTAGCATAGGGTAAAATACATAATGCAAGTGCCCAGAAGATGTTCCTTTCAATTTTATCTCTTTACTTCAGTAGGAGTCTTTTACTTCATTTTCTAGTTATATATTTCCTCGTGTATCATAATTGTGCAATCTGGTCATATGCTGCCATCTATTGGCCATGTTTGGTGTGAGGGACATTGGTACCGAAGTGAAGGAATATCTTGGAGCTATATGTTACAGAAATGGAAATTATTTAATCTCAGAGTCAGATTCAATATTCGTTGTCGACTGAATTATATTTAACTTTTGTTGTGTTGTGGAATATTGTTCAGGTCCTGTTATTCTCGGCTACCTTTGATGATGATGTGAAGGACTTTTCAGCCAAAATAGCTGGAGAGATCTTTAAAAGACAACCTAACCAAATGTTTGTCAAAAAGGAAGAACTATCTCTGGAGTCTGTGAAACAGTACAAGGTTCATTGTCCTGACGAGCTTTCAAAGATCATGGTGATTAAAGACCAAATACTTGAACTTGGAGAGAAAGTGGGGCAGACAATTGTCTTTGTCAAATCCAGGAATGCTGCATCTATGTTGCACCAAGCTTTGGTCAAACTTGGCTATGAGGTCACTACGATTCAAGGTGCACTGAATATAGAGGACAGGGACAAAATCATAAAAGAGTTCAAAGAAGGTCTGACCCAAGTTCTAATCGCAACTGATGTTCTTGCTCGAGGTTTTGACCAGAGCCAGGTGCTGCTGCTCATCTCTTTTTACTATTTTACTTCAACGTCTATTATAATAGCAGTTCTTTGCTTAACTTGGATCTTAACCTGTTATAATAATTCCATATTTTTTTTATGTAGGTTAATTTGGTTATCAATTTTGATCTTCCTGTGCAATATGGTCGTTATTCTGAGCCTGACAATGAAGTTTACTTGCACCGGGTTGGTAGAGCTGGGCGCTTTGGCCGCAAAGGTATTTCATTTTTAATTATGCACATTGTTTTCTGGTATGCCCTTTGACTTCAATCATGCAGTGTAAATCCTGGGGTAGTTACTGTAATGGAGGACTATTGTGGTTGTTAGTGTCAATATTTACTTGTTTACCTATTTGATTTGTGTGGATGACTATTTGTCATTTCATCATCTGAAATGGTATTTGCTTGAAATATTTAAATTCATCAAAATCCTTGGGAGATGATTGATTTAACTGCTGAAACATTATTCACGATTCAATAACTCTGGTTTAAAAAGCAACTATTTTGTGTGTTTTAGTCCGATTATTTTTGTTTGAAGCATGATTATGATTAACCTGCTGGATAAAACTTCTATTTTGTGCTGGACAGGTGCTGTGTTCAACTTGCTTTGTCTTGACAGCGATGATATGATTATGGACAAGATTGAGAAACACTTCAACTCTCAGATTACTGAGGTAAAAAACATCCACATAATTTGCCTTGATTTTGACTTGTTAATAACTTTTCTAGATGATAGTTTGATGACTCTGTGTATGACTTGATCCTTTTCAATGCAGGTTGCTCCTTGGAATAGTCGGGAAGCATTCGAGGATGCTCTATGGCGCGCTGGGCTATTGTGATTATGTTTTGAGTAGACGTGTTTGGATCATCTTATCTTATTATCGAGGAGAGAGTTTTTTTTTCTCAATTTTCATAGTGAATGTGTTGAAAAGAATAATGCTTTTCTGTTTGTCATGTTTTGTGTGGTGTTACATTTGTCAAAACATGCTACTACTTTAGTTTCCTGGATATTGTCTCAGACTGAAAATGAATAGAATCTGTGGACATTGCGGCTCCTGAGAGCCCCTGTAAGAAGCCGGAATCGACATATCTAAGTTATATCTGAATATGTAGTTGCAGCCCACATAAATAAACAAATAGATAGGGATCAAGCAATAAGAGAGAGCAGTGTGCTCTGTCTGATTACTCCATCTACTATATTATTGCTTAACACATTGCTGAAAAAGCTTATCAGAAGTGGATGATAAATAAACACATCATCAATACATGTCGAGCAAAATTAACCAAAGAGAGTCGAAACCCAAAAGTGCACTGTAAGTTAATTTGAAAATATTCATCACAACTAATGCTGCAATTGGACAAATTTCAGATTAAAAAACTGGCTACTGCAAACAAAAAGGACATAACAGTAATCATAATAATATTGTTGAGAATCTAAAAAAGAAAGGAAATAATCCTGATTACGTGTTAGGAAGTCCAAAATCCTATGAGACCAACTCCAATCATGCACTAAAATTCATTTTTGGTGTAAAAATCATCTCCAATCATACACAAAATTCAAACCTATTTTTGGTGTTTTCTACGAATTTACACCAAATTTGGTGTTTATGCAAAAATTTATGAGATACTAGTGTTAACACCTGTGCTAGGCACGGGCCATAAAATTTTCATATAACTCTAAGATAAATGAATTAAAAAAATTTAGATAATAAAAATTATATAATTATGTTTATAGTTAAGAATAAATGTTTAATAAAAATACAAAACATTATACTCCATCCGTCCATAAAAAAATAGTCACATTTGTGAACGGCACGCATTTTAATGAAAAAAATTGGTAAAGAACAAAGATGAAATACTGATGCTTATATTTAAGAATATGTGTACATTAAAATAAGATATAAAAAAGAAAGAAAAATGTGCGAACTAAGGATCAACGATGAAAATAATACTAATAAATATGTATTTCAAATATATAAAATTTAGTTACAGTTAAAATGATTTTAACAAACATTACTCCCTTCGTCCCACAATAAGAGGCTTATTTTCCGTTCCACAAAAAGATTCATATATCAATTTTACCATAAATGGTAAGTAGGCTCATTACTCCATTCGTCCCACAAAAAGAGACTTATTTTGTCATTTCATTCTGTTCCACAAAAAGATTCATATATCAATTTTACCATAAATGGTAAGTAGGCTACATATTCCACCAACTTCTTCCACTCATGGGCGGACACAGTAGGAAGAATGGGAGGGCTTAAGCCCCTACCCAAATATTTTTTTGTGTTTTTCTATTTATAAAATTTTTGAAATCTTATAAAATTTAGCTCAACCCTCACCAATTTAACGATATTGAAGGTTACATGCATGGAAATTGAAGGATAAAAAGGGCTGAAAATTAAAAATTCTTAACTAGCAGAGAAAACATTAAGAAACAGTGTGGTGTTTTAAGGAAGAAGATGAAGCTGACTGATAAAAAAATAATAATATTATAATATTATCATTAATACAGTAACTTTTTTAAGTGTTAATTAGTGTCTCTGTAAACGTGCAACACTACTATCAGTTAGTTTTAAAACTATTTTAAAAATTAAACTAACTCACTAGTTGATCATTTTAATTCTTTATCTATCATTTTCTACATTGGAACCTTTAATTCTTTTTAGGCGCTGTTTTTTTGTTGTTACTATTCAATTTTCTAATTATTTCTTTTCTCTGTTTTAATTAAATTATGCAGAAATTTATTTTTTTTATCATTCTTTATTTCTTTATTAACATTCGAGGATAAGAAAAGAATAGGTACATATGAATTGTTTCATTCTTTTGATTAGGTATTTGTTAATTAGTTTCTTGCAATAAAAAAATATTTATGAATTTTTCATAGATTTTATAATTGTGATTTTTTTACTATGCTATTACTTCACATATTTTTTGTTATATGTTTTCTTTTTAACTCTGCATTTTTAAAAAAAAATATAAAGAAAAGTTAGCGAATTTTTTTGGAACCAGAGTTTACTTTTTTAGAATGAACGGTCTATTTACTAAAAATAATAAAAATGAAATGTAAGTGCAAACATAATAAGTAAAAGTATTTTTTTATAAACCCATGTCGGACCAAAATAGGACATTGGGTAATGAAGGGATCGTATATATAATGGAGCCCCAACTGAAAAAAATTCCTGCGACCGCCACTGATTTCACTCACATTTTCTTATAAAACTAATACTGTATAAGTAGAACTCATATCACAAACTTATTCAATCCACTTTTCTTTATATTTCTTAAAACTCGTGCTATAACTATATAGGACTCTTATTGCGGGAGAGAGGAGGTACTAAATGTTGCAAAACTATGATAAGAAAAATATTATAAATATATTTATAAAATTAAAGATATTTAAAATAAAAAGTGATAAAATATACCTCCATTCACATTTAAAGTCCATGTAATAGAGTTACTATGATTCATAATAGATGAAGTACCTTCACCAAGAACAACATTACTTATAACTATGGGATTTTCATAGGATCTACCCACATTTAAAATTATTGCTTTCTATGCTAAGGTACTGAATGCTCTGCTTGAATTTTTTTTTTGCAGGGAATTATCTTAATGGATTGCAAGTAGAAGAGACATAATTAGGGTTGGGTAAATATACCCAAAATGCGGTATATCGATCGTATCGTACTGAAAATATCGAAAAATATCGAATTTTCGGTATATCAAAATTTTCGGTACGATACAATACCGTATCATAAGTTTTCGATACAGTAACGATATGGATTTTCTTATACCGCGGTATGCCGAAATATATCGAAAATCACTACGTATTGAATTATCGGCACATACCGTTTATACTGATTATAATAATAATAATATAATTTTTTTAAGATTAAAAGATTAAAATAATAAATAGATATCCATTTAATTTATTTATATATTCAAAAAATATTTATTGTAAACCCTAAAATCATAAATAGATATCCATTTAATTTCGATATACCGTTCAGAACGGTATACCAAAGTTCGGTACGATATATCGAAATTTCGATACGATATACCAAAATTTCGATACGGTAACGGTACTGATATTATCCATACCGAAAGTTCGGTATACCGAAACTTTTGATACGGTAACGATATGAAATTCTTTCATATCGATATTTTCGATACGATAACGATACAAAATTTTCAGTACAATATAGCGTATCGACCCAACCCTACCTACACATAACAAGGATTGCATAAAACTAAAAAATGAGGTCAGTGAATAATTAACTGAAAATGCAAATTCATATTGAATAAACATGCAGGTAAATACAGAAACAGTAACAAATAATTCCACATTTTAAATGCAAGGACAAACTGTGCATTAATCTCAAATTAATGAGGCATTCAAGGTTTCAAGGATATGAGAAATGGATGCAACGACAAATGGTTAGAACACTATATTAATTTGCATGAGTGGTTTTTGTATTTAATAAGCTGCCCCATCTATCCCCCTGTCTCCCTCTCTCTCTTGGTCTCTCTCAATCATTCTCTCTCTGTCTTATTTTTCATGTTCGAAAACTATGATAATATTCTCCCTCTTATTTTTCATGTTCTAAAACTATGATAATAGTCTCTCTCTTATTTTTCATGTTCTATATATGCGATTTTATTCTCTAACTATTCATATCACATGTACTTACAAAATTCTTAATTCCAAATATATATTCCACAATATAGGTTTTACATATGAATAGTAATACTCCCTCCGTCCCTAAAGAGTATGCAATATTTTCTTTTTCGTCTGTCCCCAAAGAGTATGAACATTTCAATTTTGGAAACTCTCTTCTCTTTAATGTGGTGAGACTCATTCTCCACTAACAATACTTAAAAAACTTTCTCTATCTCTCTCTTTTAATTTACCAATAATGCAATAAAACCCGTGCCGAACCCAAAGTTCATACTCTTTGGGGACGAAGGGATTATATTATTAATCTTTGTTCAAGTATTAATTGCATTGGAAACAGCATCAGAAATGAATTTCACTCAATTTCTCTCTCTCTCTAAAACTGCAGAAAATAAGAATATCTATCTCTCTTGATTACTAACATATCAACAATTTTTTTTCAGGAAAAACTAGTTTGGAAACTGTGAATGTACAATAAGTACTCCATTCGTCCGCCATTAAATGTCTCATATTTGATCGGCACAGGTTTTAAGAAATTGTTTGACTTTATGAAATAAAGTGGGTAGAAAAGTTGGTGGAATGTGGACCTACTTTTATATATTGGTTTTATAATAAAATGTGAGTGAAATGAGTTAGTGGAATGTATGGTCTACTTACCAAATATGGTAAAAATGAAATGAGACATTTATTGGCAGACGAACGAAAAAGGAAAAGTGGAACATTTAATGGCGGACAGAGGGAGTACTCATTTGCAGATATAAATTGCATAATATTTCCAAGGTAAGATGATATTTACTAATATTTAGTAGGTTGTACCCTTTTCTCCAAATTACTATACAAAGCAGATTTCTTATTTGGACTGCAAAAATCTTTATCTTATTACGTACTCCCTCTGTCCCAAGAAAGATGACTCCATCTTTGGGCGGCACGAGAATTTTTGTGTGTGAAGTGGAGAGAGTAAAGTAAGAAAGAGAATAAAGTAGAGAGAATTGTGTTACCATTTTTAGTAATGGGTCATCTTGGTTGGGACAAACCAAAAAGAAAAGTGAGTCATCTTCAATGGGACGGAGGGAGTATTTAATAATGTGACAGCCTATCAAATGTTTGCATTGCCAAATGAGAATTTACGTGGGCTGATAACTGAATTAGGGGATATTCATTATATTTGGTAGATATAAGATGTCATAGATACTGAATATTTTACTTAATTCAAAAAATCTTATATTTAATAGATTGCCACACTTTTTTCTAGATTTCTTTATAGATTTTTTGTGTTTTGTCTTGAATGTAATTTTAAATATAATTACTAATATATCAATATTTTTTTTCAGGGACAAAGAGCATTGGAAATTGATTAATGGATCAACAACAACTTTAAAATAATAAAATAAATATATATATTGTAATAGAATAATTTTTTTAGTAAAAACCGCAAATCTGACAAATTTAGGTTGAAAACTACAATATAAAATACATCTCGATACACAAGATAAGCTCCAAATTGAGCTAACTGGATTTACCAAAAGAACCATCCACATGGTATATTGTTTTCCGCCCAAAAAGGGTATTATAGTAACTTCAACCAACTGTCCCTTTTAGGTAGTATAGATTGGAAATCAATCCATTATTATTTAATTATGTGAATTAAAATACGAAAAATAAATTACAATAACAAATGAAGATGTTCGATTTCAAAAGTATTTGACTTTATATGACGCAATAAGAAATAAAATGCTCCTTTAGACTTGCGCTAGTTGATTAGTTGTAGGAACATACAAAAATTTCGAGTCTTGGATTTTTTTCAGTTTTATATGCATATTGTGGTAGTATGTTTTTTTGTAATTGTGATATTTTTGAATATGGTTTTATTTATGTTTTAATTTTATCATATAATGTGAAGTGTTTAATAATATTCATGTTAGTGTATGTTTTTAATGTAAAGTACATTTTTAAGTATATAATAAGAAAAGATATTAAACTATTGTATAATTGTGGGATTAATCTGTAATTTAAATAAGTATGTAGGTGTAATTGAAAAAGTATAAAAAGTAGATGGATATGGAATATTCTTCTAAGTTTGAGTTTGGTGTAAATGATTGAAGTAAAATTACTTATAGTGTTAACATATACAAAAAAATGAGTTTGAATTTGGTGTAAATGGTTGGAGATAACCTGACATCAAAGACTAAAATTCCTGAACAATTGGTCTTGAAACCGTCCTTTTCACCGATAGAGGTTGATAAACAAAAAAATATCGGGAATTATCCAATAATCATGGCATCGAACATGCTTCACTCATTGGTAGGTCACTTAATTCATTTTAGCAATCAAAACGTGCTTATGGACATCTATACACAAGGTTTTAACCATTTATTCAAACATAACCTAAAACCTACGCTCTGCCCCTTAAATGCCATTTCTTCCTCAATTCTAACTCTACATTTATCCAACTATAGCCATTAAAAATGGTACTCCATCCGTCCCACAAAAGATATCACACTTGTGGGACGACATGAGATTTTAGGAGGTTTTGTGTTGTGTGTTAAATGGAGAGAGAAAATATAATATTTATATTATTGTGAGAGAGAACTTTTTCCAAAAATAGAAATGTGACATCTTTTGTGGGACAAACTAAAAAGAAAAGTGAGACAATTTTAATGGGACGGTGGGAGTATAAGTGAAAAGGCCTTACTTGAATTATTGTAGAATTCGCGATCGGATTAACGAAAGACGAAGAATCGAGGGATAGAAGCATACATGAAGCTTATGGCTCCATCTTCTCCATGGAGGCCGAGCTCTCTCTCTCTCTCAAAATGTGGAAAAAAAATAGTTTATCAACTTTACATAATCCGTCGCGAATAGGAGTCTCGATTCGTAATTACCATAATTGATACAAACGTCTTACATTTCACCAACTCATTTCACTCATATAATATTTAAAACTAATATATACAAG
Organism: Salvia splendens; assembly: GCF_004379255.2. Classification (NCBI taxonomy): domain Eukaryota; kingdom Viridiplantae; phylum Streptophyta; class Magnoliopsida; order Lamiales; family Lamiaceae; genus Salvia; species Salvia splendens. Next base: position 22,010,444 of record NC_056034.1, read on the forward strand.
TGAGACTCATATTCCGCTTTCTTCCATCCACTTTTTATTAACATTTCTTAAAACTCGTGCCGGAAAGAAATGAGACTTCTATCCGCGGACAGAGGAAGTAGTAGCTTCTAAAATTATTTTAATATGTGGTTTAAGTATGTGAGAAATGGCAACATATTATAAGATTTCACTTTCTCGTTCTTTCTATTTTCTTTAAATTTCTAGGCTTAAATTGCAGCCATTTTGCTTCTTCCTAGATATTTCTATAAATTTCTAGGTTGCTTCCCAATTTATGTATATATATATCAGCCATAGAGAAATAGAGGAAGGAATTAATTTATTTAGTGTAAAATAACTATTTTTCGTTTTTGCGTACTATTACACTAACTCTTTTAAACTCTAATTCTTTTCTTAAAACCTAATCTAAATTATACTTATGATACTTAAAGTTTTAATACTATGTTAATCAGGAGTGTATTAAAATGACAACACCTTTTAATATGACACCAGACCATCAATATCAGCCCTAGGTCCTGGAAATCGGACGGTTGATAGGCTACCACATGGCAGCTCATTTTAATTTTTTTAATCAAATTAAAATGCTGAAGGGCAAATTAGGAAATCTTTTTTTCACGCCAATCTCGATTCTGCAATCAACCTAACCAATTTGACGCCATTTTCCATACAATTCTCAATCCAAATTTACACTAGATTCTGCAAATCACACAACCAATCTCGATTTTTGATACTCGATTATGCAATGTCCATCTCAATTATGCTTGAATTAATCTCAATTCAAGCTATTCAATCACATGATAGGTTCAATTTTGTCACGACCGCACTTTGCTAATGATAGCAATAGCGGGAAACCCGTGACTAAAAGCGGAATTAACGAAACGAGGAAAGAACTCAAGGGACTTGCCGGAAGGCCAATCAATTGATACCACAAATTGGAAGCCAAGTATTTGATTACAAGATCTCAAAATAGAATCATTCACCATAGCAACTAAATCAGAGTTCGAAGGTGAGACTATAAGATTCTCACTTAACAAAAAAAAAATAATATGCAGCGGAAAAGAGGTCCCTATTAAACGACTTCGTGTATGAAGACACGAGTCGTCGAGAAATTCACATGCTTTAGTAGCATCGACTCCGATCAATTCTTCTCCATCTTGACGTTCAACCTGCACATTTATAAATACATGCAGGACTGAGTACAGGAGTACTCAGTGGACACGTGCCGAAAACAAAACATACAAATATAAGTTGTCATCCATCAACAGTATCACACGAGGGTTTTTCTTAAAAAGGCCCGAGCATACTAAGTTCTTTTGTGAGCTAAAAGTACATCTACAGACTAAGTTCTTTCATCATTCATCGTTCATCATTCACCATTCATCATTAATCGTTCATCGTTAATCACCGAATTCGTTCATCACCGAATTCGTTCGTCACCGAATTTGTTCATCACCGTATTCGTTCATCACCGAATTCGTTCATCACCGAATTCATTCATCACCGAATTAGTTCATCACCAAATTCGTTCATCACCGAATTCGTTCGTCACCGAATTCGTTCATCACGGAATTCGTTCATCACCGAATTCTTTCGTCACTGAATTTGTTCATCACCGAATTCGTTCATCACCGAATTCGTTCGTCACCGAATTCGTTCATCACCGAATTCGTTCATCACCGAATTCGTTCATGGTTTGGCATCGCCAGAACCCAAGGCATATAGCCCCAACAGACAGGTCTCAACAACAAATGTTTTATGGCATGACAACAACTTAAAAAAATAATCACAGTTCCATTTTGAAAAAATATGATATTTCATAACTTCAAAGGTATTTGCTTTATATCCACACTATAGTGCTGGATATTAAAAGGAAGCCCACCTGGTATGCTTATCTCCAATTAAAATCCTCGTTTGGCCTCACTTGCCCTTGAATAGTTTCTCCTTTAGAAATAAATAGCGTGACACGCTAATTAGTACTTGAACTATTTTTCCTGGTAAAAGAATGCATGCATCCTATAGGATAGCACCTACGTCTTAGTCTTGGCTTTTATAGGATTTTTCTTAAATCCTAACTCGGCTTTATCGTGCGGCCACATTTAATTATTCGCTTTACTTATCTTGGAGAAATTCTATTATCTCTTAATAAAATATGGATTCTTAAGATCTCTCCTTAAATTCCTTCTTCTTCGGATTTTTCTTAAGGCCGCTCATGGCGTCGCGGGGTGACGCCGGTCGGCTCTCGCGTCCCAACTTCAACATTTCCATCTTCGGAAACTAAATAATTTATTCGGGAATTAATTCATCAAGCTCCATCTTGATTCTTAAAGTAATCTTATCCAAACAAAATAAATTCTCAAGCCCAACAATTATTCTCGGCCCAACTGCCAATTAAAATTGGTCCATGCTCCATTCTCTTTTAATTCATTTATAGCCCAATTTCTTATCAATTTGGGATGGCCCAATTCATAAATAGTGACAACTCATTATCCCAATTAATTATTAGGGCCCAATCACAATTTAATTAAAATGAGTACCAACCCATTCTTCATCACTTACGACACCTACTTCTTTTCTCCTTCCCAATTTTGCAAAGCCCTAATTTCGAAATGAGAATTAAGGAGCTGCGCCTCCTTCTCCTCTCTCACGGTCTCTCCGGCGAATCGTCGGCGATGGCTCGTCTCCACCGGCCCTTGCTGCCGGCGTCTTCCCTATCCCTCTATTGAGTTCTCTCGCTCGACGAAGTCACCGACAGAGAAGGTGTTGCCTGCATCCAGCGTCGCTCCCCCCGCGAGCAACCGTCACCCACGGCTGCATGTACTTCCTCCGGAGAATTCTCACCCTCCATCAGCATCTTCCCCTTGTCACTCGACTCCCCCACATACCGCTCTTCCCCGGTGCTCGCAGCACCGCTGTCGGAGTCCGGCAGAGGCCGTCGCTGCTTCGGGAGGCTCCTGATGTTGCTGCTGTTCGGGCGAGACTTAAGGCGCGCCACCGCCATTCGTGCTATTGTTCCAGCGGCGTCGCCGCCTCCTCGTAATAAAGCAAGTCCCCTCCCCCTTTCCTTAACATTCCGATTTTTTTGTTGTTCTACATGATGGCAGTAGCTATGTGATGATTGAAGGCCTTGTCTAATTGTTTTGGTTATGATTGCTCAAGTCTTGATTTTTCCTTGGCATAATTAGCTCACTGGAATGAGTCCCACATTTTGGCTATTCTGCTATTGTTCTTGGTATTGATGTGAAGATCCTAATGAAATTCTAAGTTCTCATTCTATATATTGGCTTGTTCTAAAATCGATCTTGTGGCTGTACGAAGCTTCCTATATGATGCGTGGTTTGTGTTGGGAGATTACCTTGATTGGTGAATCCTTGCTGTGTTCTTGCTGCCAATTCCTCTCCTTGCTCCTCCCTCTTGCTGCTCTCTTCTTATGATATAATGTGAAACTTGTGGTTACCGAAAAGTAGGGGAGAAGGGGAAGGTTGTGGCTCCTTATATAGCTCTCAACTGTTGGCAGCTTGTGCCTGAAAACTTGGGGACATATTCTCTTATTTTTGGCTGCCAGCTTGCTCCCTTTTGAGCTGTGATTCTGTGATTATGCTATAATGGTGAAATTCTTGGGAGAAAACAGCCCCTCCTTGGCTGTTTCTCAAGCCTCAATAAGAGAGTTCCATTCCTTCATCCTTTTTGGCTTGTGGTTGGGTTCCCTTACCTTGTGGCAGCTGGGTTTGATTCCATATTGGTGCAAGTTAGGGATGGGCAACTGTGGCTGATCTCAAAGCAAATTCTGCAGCCTATTGGCTGTGCTATTTGCCTATTACTTCCACCATCTTAATCGAGCTTGCCTCTCCTTCTCCCTTTCTTGTGTGCCTATTTTTCTAACCCCAATTTTGTGTTGATTTGTAGGTCTAGGGCTGCCTCTATTGGAGTTTTGGTGGAGGTGGAAATCGAGAAAGATAAAGGAAGAGAAGAGAAGGGATTTACTACATTACTCACTTTGTCTTATTGCTAAGTTTAGCAACTGTTTAAGCATTAGACTTTGAGTAGCTTTTGACCAAGTCCCAATTTAGCTACTAGTTTGATGTTAGCTCCTCTCAAAGTTTAGAGTAGGGTGAGTTGTTATTTCGTTCACACTGTGTGGGAATCGAGGCATGTACTACTTTGTATTTAAATTTTCCTCCAAGCCCTTTTTTGTATAAATATCTCCTCTACTCTTATCATTGAAGTAAAATTTCCTCGCACTTCAATTAATTTATTCCAATGTCGGAAATTTCAACAGAAATTCTTCGTCCACACGCCTTCTAAATGAAATTTAATTAAGCTAAAAAAAATCCAATTTATCTCGAAAGAAAGAGATAGAAATTCTGGGGCGTCACATTTCGCCCTCCTTAAATGAAATTTCGTCCCGAAATTTGTATAGCTCTACTCGAACAGCTCGGGATAACATTCCTCCATCTTATCCTCCAACTCTCAAGTGGCTTCTTCTTGCCCGTGGTGTTCTCACAGTATTTTCACCGAAGTGATGGATTTATTTCTTTATTGTTGCATCTTTCTGTACAAAATTGCTATTTGCTTTTCCTCATAGCTCAGATCCGGGTTTATTATCATATCATTCTGGTGAATCACGTGCTTTGGATCAACCACATACTTTCTAAGCTGGGATACATAGAATATGTTGTGAACGTTCCCAAAACTTGGCGGTAGCGCCAAATGATAAGCTATTGGTCCGACCGCTTCCATAATCTCGTACAGTCTGATTTATCGGGCTGAAGTTTTCCCTTGACTCCAAGCCTGGTTATTTCTTTTGAGGGCAACGACTTCAAGAAAACCTTTCTCTCACGTTAAATCGTAAATCGGTTCGTCGGGTGTCCGCATAGGACTTCTGCCTATCCTGAGCTTCCTTGATCCTCTCCCGAACGAATTTTTCCGACAACTATTATCTTCTCCTCGATAGCATCTGGGCCCAATATTTTCCTCTCACCAACCTCGTCCTAATAGAGTGGTGATCTGCTCTTTCTTCCGTACAGAGCTTCGTACGGAGCCATATCAATCGTTGCCTGGTAGCTGTTGTTGTAAGCAAACTCTATCAGCGGCGGTACTTGTTCCCAACTGCTCCCTCTATAGAGCACTACTGCCCTTAACATATCCTTGAGTGTTTGAATTGTTCTTTCCGACTGTTCATCGGTCTGTGGTGAAATGCCATGCTAAAATTCAGCTGCGTTCCTAGCTCTTTCTGTAGACTATTCCAAAATCTGGACGTGAATGTCGTATCTCCATCTGACTTGATCGTTGCCGGTACGCCGTGTAGGTGGATGATTTCTCTCACGTACAACTGAGCTAACTTCCCTGACTCGTACGTAATCGGTATTGATACAAAGTGAGCGCTCTTGATAAGACGATCGATACGCGTAAGCAATCACTTTCCCATTCTACATCAATACGCATCCAAGCCTGCTCTTGGAGGCATCCGCATAGACAACGTAGTCCGTTCCTGGCTCGGGGACTGCTAAAACGGGTGCGCTGGTCAACTTCTTCTTTAACCGTTGGAAGCTTGCTTCGCGCTCGGGAGACCAGGAGACCTTGGTTCCCTTCTTGAGTTGCTGAGTCATTGGCCGTGCAAACTTCGAGAATCCTTCAATGAATCTTCTGTAGTAGCCAGCTAGCTCTAAGAAACTTCGAATTTCGTTGGGCGTAGTTGGCATTTTTTCCAATTTCGTATTGCCTCCACCTTGGCGGGGTCTACTCGGATTCCTTCTGTCGTCACGGTATGTCCAAGAAAGTTCACCTCGTCGAGCCAAATTCACACTTGCTGGACTTGGCGTATAACTTCTCTACCCGCAGCGTCTCTAGTGTAGTCCTCAAATGCTTCTCGTGCTCCTTTCTGTTCTTGGAGTATGTCAGCACATCGTCGATGAAGACTAGTATGAACTTATCGAGGTATGGGTGAAAACGTGATTCATTAGATTCATTGATCAGTCCAAACGACACAACTGTAACTCGTAGTGACCATACCTAGTTCGGAAGGCCGTCTTGGGCACATCCTCTGGCTTAATCTTCAGTTGGTGATATCCTGACTTCAGGTCCATCTTGGAAAACACACTGGCTCCCTTGAGCTGGTCAAACAGGTCATCAATTCTGGGCAACAGATATTTGTTCTTGTGGGTTAGCTGGTTAAGCTCTCGGTAGTCCACACACATTCTCATGGTCCTGTCTTTCTTCTTGACGAACAGTACAGGTGCTCCCCACGGCGAGACGCTGGGTCTGATGAATCCCAGGTCCAGGAGTTCTTGCAGCTGTACCTTCAGTTCGTCCAGTTCCTTTGGGGCCATTTGATATGGTGCCTTTGATATCGAGGCAGATCCTGGTTCTAGATCTATGGTGAATTCTACTTGTTTGTTTGGCGGTAGACCAGGTAGTGTGTCAGGAAACACATCTGGAAAAATTGCGAGCGATTTGGACATCCTCCAGTTTTCTTTCTTCTCTTTCCTCTTTGTTCGGGTACACAAGGTACGCCGGGCATCCTTTCTTCATCAGCCTACTGGTCTTGCAGCATTGAGATTACAGATTCTCGCATTCCCATGGAGATTTCGTGAAAGCGAGTAGCTTCACCTTCGGGGGTCCTAAAGGAAATTTGCCTTTCCTTGCACAGGATCGTGGCATGATTTTCAGCCAGCCAATCCATTTCTAAGATTATGTCCACATACTCCGGCGCGTGTCGAGTCGTATTCCGTCACTGTTTTTCGTCCTTGTTCCATACTATGGGGACTCCATTTCTCTGTTTTCTCTTTCTTCCCATACTTGTTTCTAATTCTCCAACTCTCTTGTCGTCGACATTTAATCGCTAACACATAAGCTGTGAGGCTACTTGTACTTCCTTTATAACTACCCTTGCATAACCACGGTGTGAATCTCCATTTCTCGCAGCTCACTTATTTCTATTCGTTATACGCGTATCCGCCGATTAACTATTCTTATCTAACTCGTGCGGCATGACATGGTCGTTAGGTGTATCATCTTTACTCATGTCTGTCTATCAGGACTTATTTCTCATATGTATTTGAAAAGGATCAAGGCATCGCCTTTGTTGAGAGTCTTGCATTGGAAATTTAGTCAAACAGACTTAACTTGGATGATACAGATTTCAGCATGAAGAAGTACTGAGAAAAATTCCCTCGTCTTGGAAAAAGTTCTCAAATTACTCAAGGTGACAAAAATAACACCTCCGGTGTGACTCTGTGAATTAAAATCACCAACTCGCACGGATTGGTTTACAAGGATAGCCGGACTAAGCTCAAGTAAATTTGAAGATTTCTTTGGTTTGACTCTGTGAATTAATCACATTCTTTCAAAAGATCATACTGGTTAAGAGGTTTCAAGCAAACCCATAGAACTTGGGGACTTCTCGAAAGAAATGAAATGTGCCACGAAATAGGACGAAACGAATTAGAGTTCTCATAATAGGCATCAAATAGTATGGTCCAGTTGACCGTTCAGACTCAAGAGGATCTTGCTATCAATAGATTGATGGCTCAAATGTGTTAAAGCTTGGAAGAGTCAGTCGCAGTAGTACATGAAAGTGTAGGCAATTGCCACGAAGTCGCGCTGACCATCCTCTGAAAATGTCAAAGCTAGTGAAAATAGAATCACATTGAAGAATTCGTATGTTGTCAAGAAAATTCTCAAGAAGATAAACCTATGGGGTAACAGCCAAAGTAACTCGTTAAGAATGAAGTGGGTATGCTAGTCTTAACGGAAATTGAAGACATGGTAAAATTTCCCCAGATGGAACAAACGTGTAGTGGAATTGAACATGAGAAAATCTCATTCTTGCAAGAAAGAACTTGTCATATACATGTTTGCAAAATAACAAGAGTTGACAGGAGTTCCAAGAATAACACGTCATTCATTAAAGACGAGGTCTAGGAAAATGAGCTTAGTCCGAAGGTTTCAAAGACAAACAGCTTTAGAATAACCATGCGGTTGGGCTTACGAAGTCAAAATATCGCTCATACGAATGAGGAGTAAGAAAAGTTGTTATCAATCGACATATCTGAAAAACATTAGAGCAAGCTCGTGCTCATAGAAACTGGAAGTGACTAGAGAACTGATGTACCCAAGATAAGAAGTGGCACATTGATTTGCATTGCCAATTGCTCAAGGTGTTTGAAATTTAAATTTTTAACCATGATCTGGAAATGGGTCACAACCTTCATGGGAAAAAGGAAAGTATTGACACTCTACTTTGCAAAACGTAGGTCGATCTATAATGTTAAACAGACAGGAAGGCATTTCCGTTAAGGATGTTCAAAGAAAGAGATTTTCTGGAAATCCAAGTAAGTACTGCTGATTAAATTTGTCTATTTCATCCATGTGGTGGGGGTATCTTGAGTCCGTCGAAGGTATTCGAAGGAAAATGAATCGATGCACGAAAATCCATGTAGGGAAAGTCATCAACTAGAGCCACTTATTGTGTGATCTAACGTCATCAGACTAAGTTCTCATCTCAACACTATCGTTCTACAAGGTCTTCGTTAAACGTGGTGAAAACATCAATCTTTTTCGGGTCTAAACGAGTGGCTTGGCTACAGTGAGGATTTATCTTGTGCTATTCCCTTATAGCATCGTCCCTTGTCCTTTCGTCTCAACCGTTGACCCTCTCGTGCTCTTATGCACTGGGCGTTGGCTCTTCTGGCTAAAAGTCGTGTTTCCTCTCGCTTTCATACTCAACTCTGTCTTGTCTCATTTCGAAAACAAATTGCTCGGGAAAGCAATAATAGGATTTATGGTTCATCCTTCGTAGTCCCAGTTTGAACTACATTCTTTTGGGAGAGTACTTATTCCCTCTCGGTTCTTTCTATTTTCTTAACTAGGTAAAACATTCTTGTCACACTTTGTTTTAGTTATCTCAAAATTTCCCACTTCTTCATCTTTCAACTTGTTTGGTTGAACGTCTTGGAGTATTGATCGAGTCGATTACTTGGAATGATCTAGTGAACAAGTCTAGATCTTTACTGAAAAAAAATGTGGATCTCAGAGCAGGAAAGAAACTAAGGCTCTGATACCCCTCTGTCACGACCGCACTTTGCATGATAGCAATAGCGGGAAACCCGTGACTAAAAGCGGAATTAACGAAATGAGGAAAGAACTCAAGGGACTTGCCGGAAGGCCAATCAATTGATACCACAAATTGAAAGCCAAGTATTTGATTACAAGATCTCAAAATAGAATCATTCACCATAGCAACTAAAGCAGAGTTCGAAGGCGAGACTATAAGATTCTCACTTAACAAAAAAATATATGTATATGCAGCGGAAAAGAGGTCCCTATTAAACGACTTCGTGTATGAAGACACGAGTCGTCGAGAAATCCGCATGCTTTAGTAGCATCGACTCCGATCAATTCTTCTCCATCTTGACGTTCAACCTGCACATTTATAAATACATGCAGGGCTGAGTACATGAGTACTCAGTGTACACGTGCCGAAAACAAAACATACAAATATAAGTTGTCATCCATCAACAGTATCACACGAGGGTTTTTCTTAAAAAGGCCCGAGCATTTTAAGTTCTTTTGTGAGCTAAAAGTACATCTACAGACTATGTTCTTTCATCATTCATCCTTTATCATTCACCATTCATCATTAATCGTTCATCGTTAATCACCGAATTCGTTCGTCACCGAATTCGTTCGTCACCGAATTCGTTCTTCACCGAATTCTTTCGTCACCGAATTTTTTCGTCACCGAATTCGTTCATCACCGAATTCGTTCGTCACCGAATTCGTTCATCACCGAATTCGTTCATCACCGAATTAGTTCATGGTTTGGCATCGCCAGAACCCATGGCATATAGCCCCAACAGACAGGTTTCAACAACAAATATTTTATGGCATGACAACAACTTAAAAAAATAATCACAGTTCCATTTTGACAAAATATGATATTTCATAACTTCAAAAGTATTTGCTTTATATCCACACTATAGTTCTGGATATTAAAAGGAAGCCCACCTGGTATGCTTATCTCCAATTAAAATCCTCGTTTGGCCTCACTTGCCCTTGAATAGTTTCTCCTTTAGAAATAAATAGCGTGACAAGCTAATTAGTACTTGAACTATTTTTCCTGGTAAAAGAATGCATGCATCCTATAGGATAGCACCTACGTCTTAGTCTCAGCTTTTATAGGATTTTTCTTAAATCCTAACTCGGCTTTATCGTGCGGCCACATTTAATTATTCGCTTTACTTATCTTGGAGAAATTCTATTATCTCTTAATAAAATATGGATTCTTAAGATCCCTCCTTAAATTCCTTCTTCTTCGGATTTTTCTTAAGGCCGCCCATGGCGTCGCAGGGCGACGTCGGTCGGCTCTCGCGTCCCAACTTCAACATTTCCATCTTCGGAAACTAAATAATTTATTCGGGAATTAATTCATCAAGCTCCATCTTGATTCTTAAAGTAATCTTATCCAAACAAAATAAATTCTCAAGCCCAACAATTATTCTCGGCCCATCTGCCAATTAAAATTGGCCCATCTTGATGTGAAGATCCTAATGAAATTCTAAGTTCTCATGCTATATATTGGCTTGTTCTAAAATCGATCTTGTGGCTGTACGAAGCTTCCTATATGATGCGTGGTTTGTGTTGGGAGATTACCTTGATTGGTGAATCCTTGCAGTGTTCTTGCTGCCAATTCCTCTCCTTGCTCCTCCCTCCTGCTCTCTTCTTATGATATAATGTGAAACTTGTGGTGACCGAAAAGTAGGTGATGGAGTACGTACTAAACAAGCCCAACAGCAGTAAAGCCCATCAGCCTAAAGCCCAAGAAAGAGTATCAGTTCGGCATGACTAAAGAGTATCAGTCCGGCATGACTAAAGAAGTTCAGTTCGGCACAACCAAAGAGTTCGGCCCCAGCCTACAGCTCGGTAAAAGCCAACCAATCAAACTCTGCTCTCAGGTCGGCATCAAGCTCTACTCTCAGATCGGCAAAAGCTGCTCGGCAATAATTCAGCAGTTCGGTCTCAGTATTCGACCGAACTAGGAGATAGTGGACTCATGCAGGATTTCCACCTCCACTACACCCACGATCTATTTAGTGGTGTCAAGCAGTCATTAACTCATGCAGGATAGTGGACCCATGCAAGATCGCCACGATCTCCACGACATCCACTACCTAGTAAATGATGCTGCATGCCACGATCTGGTTCAATGTATAAATAGAACCTAGATCAGATAGATAGGGTTAGCTTCTAAAGACTGTCTCGCTTTCTAGAGATAAAATACAAAATAGCAAGTCTGTATTGTAAGCTGTAGAAAACAGATCAAGCAATACAACTCTGCCCTCTTTTCTTCTCGTGGACGTAGATTTACCTCAGTAAATCGAACCACGTAAATTCTCTGTGTCGTGATCTGCGTTTTTCCTGCATTCATCACCACCAGAAATTCGCGGACTCATCACTGGCGCCGTCTGTGGGAAACAGAAAACCAAAATTTGTGATAAAGCGAATTTTTGACCCTTTTTCCACCCCAAAAAAATGCATACCAGATCACATAACACCCATAATACCGTTCGTGATAACCGTGAGGAAGCTAGTCCAGCTCGCAGGTCTGAAAAACGGCCTCGGGAGACATCTACCTCCGGTTCTCACGAAGAAGGAACAAGCCACTCCAGGAGTCATCGCACCGAGTCTTCCCAGCAGCCCGATTTAAATGAAGCTGTCAAGCTGTTCTTGGCCGAGAAGCAGGAGGAGTTCTTAACCTTCCTGCAGAAGAGCCAACAGCCGGAGAAGACAACGGCGGATTCTCCCTCCTCATCCAGACATGAAAGTCACTACCGCAGTAGTGACGTGTCTTCCAGGAGAAAGAATCCTCAACCCCGACATGTTCCTGTTCCTCCTCGGTACCGGAACCACAGGAGAACTCCATCTCCTCCGTACCGAAGAGATGTCGGGTTCGCCATGTACGGAGCATTAAAGACTCCGTTCTCGGACGATATCACCCGAACTCCTTTGCCGCGGAACTACCGGACACCGTCAATGACTTATGACGGGCTAGTGGATCCTCATGACTTCTTGGGACGCTATCAGTATAACATGGCGAACCAGGGTCTCAATGAGGTCCATATGTGCAAGCTGTTCCCCGAGCTGCTCATCGGGAACGCCAGAAGGTGGTTCGACAGCCTTCCTCAAGGCAGCATTAGATCCTACCGAGATCTAATGGATGCTTTCCACAGGAGGTTCTTTCAGAAAGCGGAAGCCCGGATCACTTCGGCTCAGCTGCTTTCCATTCGTCAAGGTCGCGACGAAAGAATCAGCGACTTTATGACAAGATTCCACAAGGAATGCCTACAAGTAGACGATCTCAACGATCTGCTTGTCATCTCGGCATTCCAAAATGGAATCCTGCCCGGAGCTCTCTACAGGAAGCTCGTTGAGTGCGGTCCGCAGACAGCTCAGGAAATGTGGGACATTGTGGACCAGTACTCCCGGGCCGATGAGGCAGACCGTCGCAAACGGTCGTTAGACAGCTCATCGTCCCGAGGAGACAGAAGGAAGCCCGATCATAGCGATCAGGGGCATCCTCGCCGGACTCCATTTGAAAGAATTCAAAGGGCTCCGGTGCAAGACAGATTAGGACCCCGTCTCAATCCCGAGAAGCCGCCCGCTCAGTTCGTACCGCTGAACAAGTCAAGAGCGGAAATTTTCGAACTACATTCCGATATGTTCAAAAGACCAAAGCGGATGACGAAATCAGCCGCGCGGCGACCTCAGGATCAATATTGCTCCTTCCATCAAACCCACGGTCACGATACCGAGGAGTGCCGAAATTTGGCTGCAGGTATTGATGTTCTTGTGAAAACAGGAACGTTAAAAAAATACCAAAGCAAGCAGCCGAAAAAGAACAAAAGGCAGAGAGGTGCGAACTGCAATCCTCAGGATCCGAAAAGGCATGAGGATCCCGAAGACGACGACGAGCCGCAATATGATGGAGTAATCCAGACTATTGATGCTCTCCCTGCCGGGAAGACTAAGTCGTCCCTAAAAGCAGAACGCAGAGGTTCCAATCAAGAGGAGCCAACACATAAAAGGCTGAAGAAAGACGAAGTGATTACATTTTCAGATGCCGATCCCGTCCCAGCCATCTCTCCTCACCAAGACGCTATTGTCATTCAAGCCGGAGTGGCAAACAAACTGATCCACAGAGTATTTGTGGATACAGGAGCGTCAGTCAGCATTCTTTTTAAAGAATGTTTCGATAAAATGGAAGTGGATCCAGCTCGGCTCAGTCCGGCTCCACTTCCTCTGAAAAGTTTCGCCCAGGAGGACACCCGCCCTGAAGGTATTATCAGCCTTCCGATCACGGTGGGAAAAGCGCCTACAAGCTCCAATACGATGATCGAGTTCTTTGTGGTGAAAGCTCGGTCCCCGTACAACATCATCCTGGGGAGAGACTGGCTCAACACAGTTCGGGCCGTTTGCTCTACTTATCACCTCACCATCAGGATCCCCACTAAAGGTGGGATAGCGGTCATCCGAGGTGATCAAAAGAGAGCAAAAGAATGTCTGCAGATTGCGCTTAAAAGTGCCGAGCAATCAGTTCGGCACCATCAAGCATAGCAATCACAGCAACCGGAGTCAGAGGCAAGCGAGATGACCGAAGTCACTTCAGAGCCGAACTCAATGACCGTTCAGTTATACGAAGATGATCCATCCAGAGCGGTCAAGATCGGCTTCGCAGGAACGCCTCTACTCCGGGAAAAGACCATTCAGCTCCTCAAGGAGTACAAAGATGTCTTTGCATGGTCTCCGTTGGACATGACCGGAGTGCCCCCCGAGGTAATCACTCATCGGTTAAATATTGATCCTTCAATCCGGCCAGTAAAACAGAAGCAAAGACTCTTTGCGGCAGAAAGAAGCCAAGTCATCCATGACGAAGTCCGCCAATTACTAAAAGCGGATGTACTATTCGAGGTGAAATATCCTTCTTGGGTAGCCAATCCTGTGATGATCAAGAAAAAAGAAGGAGGATGGCGGATGTGCATAGATTTTACCGATCTAAACAAGCACTGTCCTAAAGATTGCTATCCCCTTCCGAATATAGATAAAAAAGTAGAAGCTTTGATCGGCTTCGAAATTTTCTGTTTTCTTGATTTATACAAAGGATATCACCAAGTGTTGATGGATGAGAGTGACGCTCCGAAAACAGCTTTCATTACCGATTTCGGCATTTTCGCTTATAAAAAGATGCCATTCGGTTTAAAGAATGCCGGAGCCACTTATCAAAGGATGGTAGACAAGCTTTTTCGGCACCTGATTGGAAAGGAGGTCGAAGTGTATGTTGACGATATAGTCGTCAAAAGCAAAAGCACTTCGGAGTACGAGCACAACCTCAAGTCCACTCTCAACGTGCTCAAGAAAGCCAACCTCAAACTTAATCCCCAAAAGTGTACCTTTTTGGTAGATTCGGGAAAGTTTCTGGGTTGTTGGGTTTCAAAGGACGGACTCAAGGCAAACCCCTCAAAAGTTCAAGTCGTTCAGAACATGGCAATGCCGAAGTCCATACATGACGTGCAAAGGCTAACCGGATGTCTAGCCGCACTGAATCGATTCCTTTCCCAAGCAGCCGAAAAGCAACTGCCGTTCTTCAAGGTGTTGAAAAAGGCACCAAAGTTCGAGTGGGGAGCCGAGCAGAAAAAGGCCTTTGACGAGCTCAAAAGTTATCTAGCCGAGCTTCCTATTCTCTCTGCTCCAACCGAAGCCGAAGTAATATTCTTATACTTAGCGGCATCAGATCAAACCATCAGCGCGGTGCTTGTACGAGAAGAAGGCCTAAAGCAGTTTCCCATCTATTTTACAAGCCGAGCATTAAGAGGTCCAGAAACAAGGTATCAACCTCTGGAAAAAATTGCTCTGGCGTTAGTAAATGCAGCAAGGAGACTGCGGCCATACTTCTATGCTCACAAGGTATGCGTCTTAACCGATCTGCCTCTTCGGCAAGTTTTGACCAAGCCAGAAGCATCAGGCAGAATCGCCAAATGGGCCATAGAGCTGGGAGAACACTCAATCGAGTACCTACCTCGGAAAGCCATCAAAGGACAAGCCTTGGCAGATTTTCTTGCAGAGGCCAAGTTCGATCAAGCAATCCCTGTCATTGCCGAACAGAAAAATTCTGCCAATGCCGAACTAGCACAGCCCTTGGAATCCGAAGTAGAGCCGCCAGACTGCTGGAGCGGATTCGTAGATGGAGCTTCAAACAAGATGGGAAGCGGAGCTGGTATTTTACTCGTCGCTCCCGACGGACACGAGGTAACCTATTCACTTCGGTTCCTATTCCCCACCACTAATAATGAAGCCGAGTACGAAGCCCTCCTGGCCGGACTCCAGTTAGCGCAAAGTCTGCTCGTCAAATCTCTCAAAGTCCATTGTGATTCACAAGTCATAGTAAATCACATGTTGGGTACAAGTGAAGCTCGTGACGAGAGAATGAAGAAGTATTTGGACAAAGCGCAAAGCATCAGCCGAAGTTTCTCCTATTTTCGGATAATCCGCATTCCCAGAGCGGAAAATAGCCGAGCAGATACTTTAAGTAAGTTGGCCTCAGATCCGAGCTCAAAGGCGGAAGAATTAATGCATCGAAGCATTGATGAAGCCGAGGTACATTCAGTATCCAGCTCGCCGAACTGGATGACGCCGATCTTGCAGTATCTGGATCAAGGACAATTGCCCGAGGATAAGAGAGAAGCTCGGAAGATCACGTGCCGAGCACTTCGGTACGAACTTCATGAAGGAGTCCTCTTTAGAAAGTCTTACCTCCAGCCGTTATTGCGGTGCGTAGGACCAGAAGAGACGGACTACATCCTCAGAGAAGTTCATGAAGGATCGTGCGGCAGCCACATCGGAGCTAGAGCTTTAGCTAAAAAAGTTCTAAGATGGGGATATTATTGGCCAACCTTGGTACAAGAAGCAGTGCAGCTCGTCAAGACATGCCCGAAGTGCCAAATCCATGCAAATGTCCCAAGGATGCCGCAGACCGATCTATCCACTATGCAAAGCCCTTGGCCTTTCATGCAATGGGGCATAGACATAGTGGGACCACTTCCTCAAGCTCCTCGGCAAATGAAATTCCTTATCGTTGCCGTGGACTACTTTACGAAGTGGGTGGAAGCTGAACCATTAGCTACGATAACGAGCTCGAAGGCATTGGATTTCGTCTGGAAGAACATAGTGTGCCGATTTGGCATACCCCACATCCTCATCTCGGATAACGGGACTCAGTTCACCGACAAGACGTTCAAGAATTGGTGCCAAGAGCTGAATATTCAACAGCGGTTCACTTCGGTCTCTCATCCACAAGCAAACGGACAAACGGAGGTAACAAATCGTATCCTGGTGAAAGGGTTAAAAGCTCGGTTAGAACAAGCCAAAGGACAATGGGTAGAAAATCTCCCTCAAGTCCTATGGTCCTACCGAACTACACCCACAACCTCCAACGGTGAAACTCCGTACAGTCTGGTGTACGGCACTGAAGCCGTAATTCCGGTGGAGATCGGCGTACCCAGTCCCCGAACTCTAAATTTCTCCTCAGAAATGAATGACGACGGACTGAGAGCCGAGCTAGATCTTGCCGAAGAAAGAAGAGAATTGGCATGCATAAAAGCAGCCAAGTACAAGGAGCAAGTAGCCCGGTATTACAACCAAAGGGTGAAGAAGCTGCAATTTCAAGTGGGAGATCTCGTTTTGAGAAACAACGAAGTAAGCCGAGCAGAAAAGCTGGGCAAGCTCGAACCCACATGGGAAGGTCCGTATCGGGTGTCAGAAGTCCTCGGCAAAGGGTCTTACAAATTGGCTCACATGTCAGGAGAACAGGTACCCCGAACATGGCACATTTCCAACCTCAAAAAGTTCCATTTGTAAGAGACAGTCCGGTCAGTCAGTCTTGAGTCCTGTTCGGTCAATGTGCTTTATTTGGTTTGCTTGGTCTTTGTCTCTATGTGCTTTTTATTTGTCTATATGCGTTTTGTCTGTCTATGTGCGTGTCGTCTCTTACAAATGTTACTGAGGTATCTTGTTCTTCGAAGGCTGATCCCCTTCTTAGAACATATACAAGCCAACGATTGTGAGTCAAAGCTTCTAAAGAGGATACAAGACCACAATTCAGCTTAAACAAGCAGTTCGTCCGAAACGAGCTGCAAGCTAACGATTGTGAGTCCAAGCTTCTAAAGAGGATACAAGACCACAATTCAGCTTAAACAAGCAGTTCGTCCGAAACGAGCTGCAAGCTAACGATTGTGAGTCCAAGCTTCTAAAGAGGATACAAGACCACAATTCAGCTTAAACAAGCAGTTCGTCCGAAACGAGCTGCAAGCTAACGATTGTGAAGTCAAAGCTTCTAAAGAAGATACAAGACCGCAATTCAGCTTAAGAATCAAGCACTTCGTCTGAAACGAACTGCAACGAAAGTCCGATTCTCGAGATAAAACTTGCCTGAATTAGGACAAGGGAAAGTCCGATCCACGCGATAAAACTCGCCGAATTAGGACAAGGGAAAGTCCGATCCCCAAATTAGGACAACGGAAAGTCCGATCCGAGCGATAAAACTCGCCGAATTAGGACACAAGACGAGTCCGGTCAAAGATGTTTATTTCATCAGACCAAAGACGAGTCCGGTCAAAGATGTTTATTTCATCAGACCAAAGACGAGTCCGGTCAAAGAAGAGTTCACTTCATAAGACCGAGGACAAACATCAACTTACCCCGTACCTTTATCCAGAATGCCGAAGTAATTCACTTCGCTTTCCGGGGGGGGTAGTGATGGAGTACGTACTAAACAAGCCCAACAGCAGTAAAGCCCATCAGCCTAAAGCCCAAGAAAGAGTATCAGTTCGGCATGACTAAAGAGTATCAGTCCGGCATGACTAAAGAAGTTCAGTTCGGCACAACCAAAGAGTTCGGCCCCAGCCTACAGCTCGGTAAAAGCCAACCAATCAAACTCTGCTCTCAGGTCGGCATCAAGCTCTACTCTCAGATCGGCAAAAGCTGCTCGGCAATAATTCAGCAGTTCGGTCTCAGTATTCGACCGAACTAGGAGATAGTGGACTCATGCAGGATTTCCACCTCCACTACACCCACGATCTATTTAGTGGTGTCAAGCAGTCATTAACTCATGCAGGATAGTGGACCCATGCAAGATCGCCACGATCTCCACGACATCCACTACCTAGTAAATGATGCTGCATGCCACGATCTGGTTCAATGTATAAATAGAACCTAGATCAGATAGATAGGGTTAGCTTCTAAAGACTGTCTCGCTTTCTAGAGATAAAATACAAAATAGCAAGTCTGTATTGTAAGCTGTAGAAAACAGATCAAGCAATACAACTCTGCCCTCTTTTCTTCTCGTGGACGTAGATTTACCTCAGTAAATCGAACCACGTAAATTCTCTGTGTCGTGATCTGCGTTTTTCCTGCATTCATCACCACCAGAAATTCGCGGACTCATCAGTAGGGGAGAAGGGGAAGGTTGTGGCTCCTTATATAGCTCTCAACTGTTGGCAGCTTGTGCCTGAAAACTTGGGGACAAATTCTCTTATTTTTGGCTCCCAGCTTGCTCCCTTTTGAGCTGTGATTCTGTGATTATGCTATAATGGTGAAATTCTTGGGAGAAAACAGCCCCTCCTTGGCTGTTTCTCAAGCCTCAATAAGAGGGTTCCATTCCTCCATCCTTTTTGGCTTGTGGTTGGGTTCCCTTACCTTGTGGCAGCTGGGTTTGATTCCATATTGGTGCAAGTTAGGGATGGGCAACTGTGGCTGATCTCAAAGCAAATTCTGCAGCCTATTGGCTGTGCTATTTGCCTATTACTTCCACCATCTTAATCGAGCTTGCCTCTCCTTCTCCCTTTCTTGTGTGCCTATTTTTCTAACCCCAATTTTGTGTTGATTTGTAGGTCTAGGGCTGCCTCTATTGGAGTTTTGGTGGAGGTGGAAATCGAGAAAGATAAAGGAAGAGAAGAGAAGGGATTTACTACATTACTCACTTTGTCTTATTGCTAAGTTTAGCAACTGTTTAAGCATTAGACTTTGAGTAGCTTTTGACCAAGTCCCAATTTAGCTACTAGTTTGATGTTAGCTCCTCTCAAAGTTTAGAGTAGGGTGAGTTGTTATTTCGTTCACACTGTGTGGGAATCGAGGCATGTACTACTTTGTATTTAAATTTTCCTCCAAGCCCTTTTTTTTATAAATATCTCCTCTACTCTTATCATTGAAGTAAAATTTCCTCGCACTTCAATTAATTTATTCCAATGTCGGAAATTACAATAGAAATTCTTCGTCCACACGCCTTCTAAAGGAAATTTAATTAAGCTAAAAAAATATGATTTATCTCGAAAGAAAGAGATCGAATTCGTTGATTTCTCTACAATCAGAGATTTCTCTACAATCACACCACAAATTCGTTCGAATATGGGTGAATCGATTATCAACTTTGATCTGGATGCTTTTGCAGAAGGTGAGCTTTGTTATATTATTAATTCTCGATCGATTTTTCATGTGTTGTCATGATATGGATTATTGTAAGATTCAGTGATGGATTGTTTGCCGATTTTGTCAGATTGTAGCGATTTTTCTATTTAGATTGTTTTGATTATGTTTGGTTTGCGAGTTTTTTTTTTATATTGGTTGAAGAGTAGTTTGTGATTTTGAATGATGAGAAGTTTTTGGTTGAGTATTGTTCCGTTTCTGTAGCTTTAAGGAATTATGCAGAATATGTAGGCTATGATTTTATGACAATACTATGTTTCTGTATTACGTATTTTCTATGTAGTAATTGCTATTTTACGTATTACATTTTGCTGTTTATACAATTATATATTGCAGTCTGAACTAATTCGGCTTATGTTTTTTTTATATGGTTGCGTAGTGTTCTTTTTCATAAGGTGTAATGCATAATATTGACCTATAATTTTATGGTAGTGTTCTGTTTCTGTATTTCGTATTTTGTATGCAATAATTGTTGATTTATGTATTGCATGTTGCTGTTCACCTAATTGTTTATTGTTGTAATACCCCAAATTTACATAATAGAAATAGAAAATAGAAATAAATATAAGAATTAGAAGTTGCAATATTCCAACTTTAGAAGACTAGATATTAAAATTAGAGGTTTTATACAAGCTTTTACTTATTTAGATTAGAGGTAAAAGTAAATAGAAAATTTGCAAAGAAGATAAATATGTGATAAAGAAAAATAGAGAAGAAAAAGAACGGGATGTGGATGACCTACATGGGTTAAAGAAAAATAGAGAGAGAGACGTGTCTTAAGTGGGTTAAGGGAAAAAGAAAGATAATTAAAAAATAGTGGAGATTAGAAGTTGGGGTGGGTCGATACGATATATCGTATCGAAAACGTTGTATCGTGTATCGTATCGAAAGTTTCGATATATCGAACTTTCGATATGGATAATAACAATATCATTATCGTATCGATATTTCGTACCAAAATTCGATATACCGTTCACAACGATATATCAAAGATCGATACTTGAATATCGTATCGAAATTTCAATATATTTCGACATATACGATATATATCGATAATTCAATATGTATTGATTTTCAATATAATTCAGTACATCGAAAATATTGATATATATCGTATATTCGATATAAAACGATATATTGCGGTATAAGAAAATTCATATTGTTATCGTATCGAAAACTTAAGATACGGTATTGTATTGTATCGAAACTTACGATATACCGAAAATTCGATAATTTTTTGATATTTTTCAATACGATACTAGCGATATATCATTTTTTAGGTATTTTTTCCCAGTCCTAATTAGAACCAAAGTTTATCCCTCTCACCCTTCTTTCTTTCTCCACGTCATTCCTCCCCCTCCCTACTGCCGCTCCTGCGCTCCCTCCGTCCAGCCACCGCACCACCCCCGAGATAGCAACGGCGACTCCTCCGTGAAGCATGTAACACACGCCCCCAACCGGAACTCCTTACTCCTACTAAATTAACTTAATTTTAGGACATATGCTCTAACCCACATCCACACAATTATCAAAATAGTTGTAAATTAGAGGTTAGATTCTTCCACAGCTTCCTTAATCTTGTTTCTAAGTATAGTTTTGATTTGAATTTCTTGCTCAAGTGAAATAGGAATAAGAACCATTCTTGTCTTTTTGAATTTCGAATTTTGATAGAAAGTATTGATGAAATAGGATCTTATTATTGATTCTCTATATGTTTTAAGCATGAAAATTGATCAAATTGGGGTTTTATGTTGGGAGCCGAATTTTAGGGTTCTTGGATTTGGGGGTTTTATAGTTTTGATATTTTGGTGTAAATTGGCTTTGAAATTATGTAATTGAGGTTTTGTTATGATATAGTTTGTATGAAAATGAAGGAAAAATTATAGTTTTGAGGATAAAATGCGATCTTATGCTCTTGGCATGGATTTTAAGCTATTCAATTGACAATTTTTATACTATATAATATTGGGGCTGATTTATGGTGAAGTTTGATGTTGTATGTTGATGCTTATGTAAACTGAAAATTCTTAAAAAGGATATGGTGAAAGAGGTTTAGTTGTTGATTGTTATCAAAATGTTTTAAATGGAAGTTTTAGCTTTAAAATGTCAAAAGTTTGAGTTTAACTTTAAAATGAAGTGGTTGTCTCATATTTGCAAAATTAAATACGTATGTTTTATGGGAAGAAAATGGAACTATGAGGTTTTTTTTGGGACAGCCGGTTATAGCTTCCTTTTTCCGGAGTTTTTGTATAGTATTATCAAATTATTGTTCTCCATTTTCGCATAAAAGTAGTTCAAGATGCTTTAACATGTATATATGCTTTTAATAACTTGTTTTGTGATGATGGAAATAGTATAGAAATGGATAGATGTGATGATTTGGTTTTTACTTGTGTTATAATGTTTATTTATGGATCGAAAATGTGGTTGCTTGAAAACTTAGGCGAACCTGGTGCGAGCAGGCAAAAAAGGCATGGTTGAGTAAGCAAGTAAAAGAGTTTTTGTTGACGTGTACAGGTAGTGTACGCGTATTTCATAATTTAAGCTTAAGAAAATATTTGGAATATATGAGACTTCTTAAATTCTATGTGACAATGTGGAATAGTTGAATAGTGATCAAAGTTTTTGTGGAGTGTTTAATTTAATGTGATATGATATGAACAAGGATATTGAAAGGTAAGATGGTGGAGATTGTCGGTTTCATATATTGAATATATTGAAATTGTGAATAGGCATATGATATGCAAAGTGATTTAAAGGATTATGCGTGTTGAGCAATGTGAAAAGAGATAGTTGGCATGCCATAGGACAGCAGTACTGCACACATGGTTGATCATTCGTCTTCTGGATAACCGAAGCGATGATCCATATGATATGTTGATAGAGAGTATGTGCCCTATATGGGTTATATGTGACAGATGTCTTATGATAGGCCATATGGGAGATGTACAACATCTGATAGTATCCGATACAAATGTATATGACAGATGCCCTCATCGGGCTACTTATAGTGTCTGTGTACTCGTGTCCACCACTAAGCAGAACTAGGGGTTGAATGTGTTATCTATTTGAGAAACAATAGTTGTTCTTTAACATTAATTAAATGGTTATGATTATCTTGTAGTATATATATTGCGTTGACCGATGAAAAAAGTGACAGAGATTATGTGTTATACTGAGCTATATGTGTTATTTATATGAGATTCAAAGAAGATATGTGTCTAAATGATCCAAAGTGAAGTGATTATTTCAAAAACTATAGATTGTGTTGATTGGTATATAAAGTAAAAAACTGTCAGAATGATATGTCAAAAACTGGGCTCCCACTCATCTCGCGAGCTCACCGAGCCTGACGCCTCATAAGGCATCGCGCTGCTGCGCGCTTACCGCCATTGAGCACAGCCTCTACAGCCCGGAACTCCGCAGCTGTCGCGCTCCTCCGGAGCTGCTGTTCCGCGGCTGAACTGACACCGCTGCTGCTGGACATCTCTGACGCTGCTGCGTCGATGTCCCACCGTCGGGGTTGCTGTCTCTGCGTTGCAGCAGCTGCCCCTCGGAATTGCCCAGCCATCCATCTATTCGCCGCCGCGATTTGAATGCCGTGATTCTCAAGTCGCAAATTGCATTCGCACAATACATATAAAAATTGCACGCCAAGAAATCACAAATTGAAACATTGCAATCATTATATGGATGTAATGATCACATACCATGAATTAAATGCTAAACAAAGTCAAAGCTTCATAGAAGAATTGATTCACGCAGCAGACATAGCGAATAAAAATATGCATTCAAGCAATTCACATAACATGAAATTTTTCCACATAATCAGAGCAAAAAATTGGCTCTGATACCAATTATTGGGGTTTGGAGCCCCTTGCAGAGCGGAAGACTTGTACAAAACAAATAAATCAGACGTATGATCTGTTTGACAAATTATGGGATTAATATATTCACATGTTAACACAGAATTGCATGCTAGAACGCAAATAATTCATGCTTAAAGAATATAAATCCTAAAACATGAATTCCACGGTTTAGAGTTACCGATTTGATTCTCCAAAGAATCGTCGATTGCTCGCGCCTTCTCCACGATGATCTTCAATATAGACCGCAGATCTTCTGACTGATTCCCGAACTGTATCTCGATATCAGGGTGGGCTGATCTTATCAAAATACTAGGACACGAATAAAGAGCCAGAACTTTCTCACGGAGGAAGAGCTGAAAAACTCACGGAGGAGAAAATTAGAAAATTTCGTCCTTCTTCAAAAAGAGAAGGGACGAAAATTTCATCTTTAAAAATTGTGTTTTCTGTCTAATTTATTCTCCTATTTATATTAAGTTCATATTGGACCCAGTTAGGGATCTATGGAAGGTTTTGGATATAGGCTCCCCCAATTAGCTTTTTACTAATTAAATTGAACCCACAATTTAATACAAGTTTATATTGGAATATTACGAGCAGCCACTACATAAGTAATATTGACCTCCCCAACCAAATCCGAAATTACAAGTAATCCTGGTTTCCATTTTGTTTATTATTTATTTCCCGCGCTTAAGATATAAATATCCATTAATTAATTAAAGTCTGTTATGGACTTAATTAATTAACATCTTATCAATTCCAAGAGTGGACTTAGCAAGAAACACTTATTTATTATTCATGGAATAATTAAATTCCAACTGGCCAGTTTCCGAATAATAAAACCTTGTTCAAGCTCCTCTTGAGGACATTATCAAACGAGACTCACCTCGCGCATGATTCAACATAATAGCAATCCTAGCACCGCTAGATATTAATCACCACTACCCAATATATCAGGATTATTGGGTTGCGAAAAACCCGCACCTTTTGATAAGTAAAAGTAGTGCATAATCAATACCGTATGCTCAATGCTAACGTATGTAGATTAAGAAATAGTATTTTATCAAGACCTAGTCTTTCAGTAGATAGCATAAAGACACGTCTTGCTGTTAGATCCATTCAGTGCTATACCACACCAACGTCATCTTATTTCAATAAGGCTTAGAAATAATCGGACTGACATTGCAACCTTTCGCGATAGGTAGCCAAAGCCTATCTAGGTTGTGAAATTCTTCTTTTTCTTTTGCAAAGCATTGCATAGAACCGACAGTAGTTACCTTAAAGTGGACGACGCCCACAACCAGTCTACTAAGCAAAAGACTTAGGCTCTGTTTACTTATGCATTTAAATATTTATAAAACATCTTATAAACGCACAAGCAAACACAATGTAATAATATACTGATTCTATTCGTGCAAACTGCTCGAATAATATTGAATCGGGTTAAATGTGGATTGTAGAGTTTTTCGTATACAAGCAAGATTATATTCGCGCGAACTTGCTCGAAACATGCTTTTCAGTATACTAAACCTAATGGATGGGTATAATTGAGCGCTATGAGCTTCTTGATGTCGAGTGGTTTGTAACCATGTTAGATAATAGAAAGATGTGGGTCCCCGCCTATTTTAGAGACTTTCCCATGGATCTCTTATTAGGACGACGTCTGTTTCAGGTATGAGAACAGCTTCTATAAAACATTCACCAAACCTCGCTCCAATTTAGTTGAATCCATTATGAGTTTTGATCATACATTGGTTGCGCAGAGAAATTCTAGCTCGAAGTTAGATTGTTCTATCATTTGATTGGACAATATTGAATTTTAATTTATTTAGCAATTTTCTACAGCTTTTTTATGTGATTGTTAGTGATGTTAATTTGGTCATCAGGGTCATTAACTTTTTTTAGAAATAAGGTAATTT
Organism: Salvia splendens; assembly: GCF_004379255.2. Classification (NCBI taxonomy): domain Eukaryota; kingdom Viridiplantae; phylum Streptophyta; class Magnoliopsida; order Lamiales; family Lamiaceae; genus Salvia; species Salvia splendens. The sequence continues at coordinate 22,035,756 of NC_056034.1, forward strand.
TATAAATTTAAGATGTTTCTTTGGATACTACCTACAAATATTTTTGGGAATAAAGTTTACTCCTACAAAGTTTGGACTTGTAGACTATAAGTGGGTAACACGATTACAAGCTCTAGGGATGAATTGAAAATCGACGACGTCAACTCTTCTCGCAATAGCCAAGATGTCATCTTTCACAACCTCACTGTAGGAATCAAGATCCACATCACCATGTAGTCCCCTAATCAAATTTTGGTTATCACATTGCACATATACCTTAGAGATATTCTGCAAAAGGGCCATATTCAAACCATATCGAATTACGATACCTTCCATCAATGTCGTTGACCCATCCACTCTAAGTTCAGTCTTACAAGGGAAGACAACCATCCTCTTTTCATCTCTAAAGATCACCCCCAATCCAACTCGACCATTCTGGATAACATTTATATCAATATTCATCATAAGAGTGCCCGATGGAGGAGGTTCCCATTTCTGCAAACTACAATATTCAATTTTATTTCCAGCATTCTTTTCAAAAGTGTTAGACATTTCCATCCAATTTTTGTATGCAAATAAAGGATTTCTTTCCTGTTAAAAACCTTTTGCTCAAAGTAAAATTCGTTTCTTCTCTTCCAAATATTCCATGCAATACAAGCAAAAAGTGGAAAGGCTTAAAGGGATAATAATGTGAATCTTAAGGATTCAAGACACATATGTTTGCCCCGAACTTGCTCTTGTAAATATTTCAACAACCCAAACAAACCCAACTAGAAATGAAACAATAAAAATGGTGGAAAATGGAGAAGGTGAAGGTGTTATGATTTAGATAGATGCTTGGAACCTATGGACCTTCTACAAAACAATGAAGACAACCCAAGGCAACTTTCATCAAAGCAAGAATCTAATGGCTCCACAAAACTAGCAACACAAGAACTAGAATTGCATACCTTGACATTCAATCTAAGCCCGGCAATAGATTAAAATGCAACACAAGGAGTGAAATTGGATGACAACCACGACGAAACCTTCGTTCGATAGCTAGAATGAGATACGTCCACCTTCTTTGGGGAAATACTCCTTTGGCTCGTGTCACCACCACCAAGTCGGGGGTTAAAGCCTTTCCAACTCAAAGTAGTGTTTCTTGGATGAACTTGCTTGTTTATAGAGACACTATCTTTAAGCATGGTAGATGTACTAGCTTGCATTGTGGACACACGTGTATCAATCTTGTCGACCTTATTTATCAAAGTGGCCAACATCTCCTCAATTGAGGACTCGGCATACGAACCCATATTGATGTACCTACAAAACAAAATGTACAAAACTAGGGACAAGTCCCTTTTGTTAGTAACACAAATAACACACACACTCGAGAATTGATAATTTAGTGAGGAGCTCACATCCTATATTTTGTACCCCTTTTCCCCAAAACACACACCCAATGTCACTCGGAGGGCTTAGAAATTTTGGTGGCTAGGATACTCTCCCTCACTTGCTCTCAGGATGATAATCCACAAGGGTAGCACAATTCACAAACAAAATATGCAACTAGGCAAGTAATTACTAGTTCTAGAAGCCAAAAGATAAGTGAAAGTAAGGTGCTAGGCCAATGGGACAAATCAACAAACACTTTGTGTGCACAATTTCACCCAACAACAATAGACCCAACAATTGATGCAATTTTGGTCTACAACTTTGTAATAATCAATTTGACATACCCAACAATTTATATACCGATATATAGCTAAAACCCATGGATATATTTTGAAGTATCTCTTTTTTTCTTTTTTTTTTCTTTTTTTTCTTTTGATAAGTTTCTAACAATTACAAGAACAAGAACCAATGGCTCTTGATACCAAATAATGTGAATCTTAAGGATTCAAGACACATATGTTTGCCCCGGACTTGCTCTTGTAAATATTTCAATAACCCAAACAAACCCAACAAGAAATGAAACAATAAAAATGGTGGAAAAGGGAGAAGGTGAGGGTGTTATGATTTAGATAGATGCTTGGAACCTATGGACCTTTTACAAAACAATGAAGACAACCCAAGACAACTTTCACCAAAGCAAGAATCTAATGGCTCCACAAAACTAGCAACACAAGGACTAGAATTGCATACCTTAACATTCAATCTAAGCCCGCGCGTTTTGTTCTGCACTGCGCGGCTTTCTTAAAACGATCATAACTTCCTCATTCGGGCTCCGATTGAGGCATGCAAGATACCCACGCGAAGCTCTTTCGACGATGAAGTCAATGATGGTCTGAGGAGAGGATTTGGAATTTATCTTCATAGGAAAATTCCAGTTTTAATCAGACCTCCCAATCCGGCTAGGCTCCTTGCCATGTCTCCACCCTATTCTCGGACCCCAATCAACCCATGACCCTCGACATCGTTGCAATCTATGATTGTGAATACCTGGATTCACATCAGATAAGTTTTCCAAAAGAGGCCAAACCATTGTTTTACATAGATACTTGGGAATTGGAGAGGTTATTGGTACGAAGTTAGGGTGGCCGGTGACCGGGACGACGACCGACCGAGAGAGTACCTATGTGCAATGCACTACGAGAAGAAGAAGGGGAAGAAATATTTTGCATTAATTCACAAATGATCCAATTAGAATGAAATGACAGCTCATATACGCTGCATGTACGGAACAACAATGCTCATAACAAATCTAACTAACTACATTCTCTCACACTTCACGCACATCGCCATTTGATCCTGTATTTCTTGTGTGTTGCGTGCACCCATGCACTACGTTATTTAGCTTCCATCTTCCGCGCTTATTCAAGTTGCACTTCACGTAACAGATATCCTCTCCCTTTGGCTTAAATGAAGAAGGTAAAATTTGTTTTTCTTAATGTTGGTTTAGACTGTTAATTTTTTTATGTTTCAGAAATCTTTGATATTTGGGTGATAATATTGAGGTTCAAGAAATGATCTTTGATTTGGGTTTGTTTTTGTTGTTGTAGTGTTAAACTTATATTTGAAGAAATGGTCGTTGTTTTGTTTCTCTTTAACACATTTCTTATGTTTCTAGATAAATTTGGTTTGTGTGTGTTAATGTTGCAGTAAAGCTTGTCAAAGATCTTAGGACCCAACAGCCTATAGGTTTCGATTTCGTCAAATTTGTGCGTAAAATACATGCTAAATATATGCCCCAAGGCTATGAACGACTTTAGTAATTAAAGTGTAATATACTTTGATTTTTGTTGCACCTCATGGATAGAGTTTATCTAAAAATGGTCATTCTTTTCCTAAGCACAATGACGTGTTTAGTAATTTTGTCAATTAGTGATGATTATAGAGCTTATTTTACCTAGCATTACAGTGCTTGATGAATGCTGGACAATTTTTTTATAGCACCATTATTTTTTGAAACGTCAATGTAATGACTTGACTCTTAATTGCATGTGTTGATGTTTAAAAATTAAAAATCTGAATTTTCATTCGTTTCCACATGTCATTTTGGATACTACTATAATGAAGTTGAGGAAGTGGAAATATTTAATCTCATGAATTTAGCTTTCTTTTATTTTCCCTTTCTATTTTTAATAGTGTCTCTTAAGAATTCAAAATAATTTAATAAACAAATAATTAACAACATTCATATTATTATGTATAGAAAAAGTAAATTAAGACGGCTTAATCTAAAATTTTGGTTTGTATATTTATAGTGACCTAGATAATTATTGTGTTAAACATTTAATAAACAAATTATTAACAACATTCATGTTATTTAAGTATAGAAAAAGTAAATTAAGACGGCTTAATCTAAAAGTGGGTTTGGTTTGCATATTTAAAGTGACCTAGATAATTATTGTGTTAAACATTTAGAATTATATATAATTCAATACTATATGGATTTATAATTATGATACAAATAATATATTTATAAAGTATTTTGAATTTAAGTTAAAATTTACATTTATATACAAATATTTTTATTATAATTTTTGATTATGTTTATATGACTTTTAGCGGTGGTTTTATTTAATCCTATATTAAATCTCTATGCTGTTAATGTGGAGTTTAATGAATGTATTATTAATTATTAAATTATTTAGCTTATATGATATTATTTCATAATTCAAAGAAAATATAATGGTTCGTGAATAGCACGGGTGTGGTACTTAGACAACTATAATTAGAAACTTTTCCAAATACTGATAGAATTCAATCAATTATAAAAGGAAATCAATTATACTGTATAAATAATTAAGAAGTAAATCAATTTTAATAAGAAACTTTTCCAAATACTTTCCAAATACTAATAGAATTCAATCAATTATAAAAGGAAATCAATTATAATGTATAAATAATTAAGAAGTAAATCAATTATAATAAGAAACTTTTCCAAATACTTTCCAAATACTAATAGAATTCAATCAATTACAAAAGGAAATCAATTATACTGTATAAATAATTAAGAAGTAAATCAATTATAATAAGAAACTTTTCCAAATACTTTCCAAATAATAATAGAATTCAATCAATTATAAAAGGAAATCAATTATACTGTATAAATAATTAAGAAGTAAATCAATTATAATAAGAAACTTTTCCAAATACTTTCCAAATACTAATAGAATTCAATCAATTATAAAAGGAAATCAATTATACTGTATAAATAATTAAGAAGTAAATCAATTATAATAAGAAACTTTTCCAAATACTTTCCAAATAATAATAGAATTCAATCAATTATAAAAGGAAATCAATTATACTGTATAAATAATTAAGAAGTAAATCAATTATAATAAGAAACTTTTCCAAATACTTTCCAAATACTAATAGAATTCAATCAATTATAAAAGGAAATCAATTATACTGTATAAATAATTAAGAAGTAAATCAATTATAATAAGAAATTTTTCCATACACTTTCCAAATAATAATAGAATTCAACCGATTATAAAAGGAAATCAGTTATTATAAATTAATATCTCACTCAATTTCGCCTTTCCTCGCCGGCAGCGTCGCCATGGCTCACAACATGAGTAGTACCATCGCCACGATTACCCCGCTGGAGACGAAATCGTGGGCGGATGTCGCCGATGAGGAGAACGAGGCTTCATCGTCCAATATCAATATAAAATTGGACTCATTGGTTGTCGATGAGTCCAAACAAGGAGCACTCGGCCTTACAAATCCCGAGGATTCCACCATTGAAGCGGTAAGCGCTCTCTAATTTGTCATCGATTTTATTGCTATTTTGCAATGGATGATAATTGTGGGGTTTTAATTGGGCTTTTCATTGTTTCGTGCTTATGATTTCCTGCTTTATGTGTTGAATCATAGGTTACGTCCGGGGACACTCCATATACCTCAGCTAAGAGATTCGAAGACTTGAACTTGTCACCTGAGCTGCTAAAGGGGCTTTATGTTGAGATGAAGTTTGAGCAACCTAGCAAGATTCAGGCAATCAGTTTAGCCATGATCTTAACTCCTCCTTACAAGAATTTAATAGCTCAAGCTCATAATGGATCCGGGAAGACCACTTGCTTTGTGCTTGGTATGTTGAGCCGAGTTGATCCGAATGTCCGTGAACCTCAGGCTCTCTGCATTTGCCCCACCAGGGAGTTAGCCATTCAGGTTTGTTTCGCTTGCTTGTTTTCAGTTGTTCACCCTTTATAACTTAGGATTTTTTGCTAATCTATGGTCATAGCTGAAAAAATCGTTGCAAGATTGAGTGTGAACTCGTCTCTGATCACTATTAATCGAGTTCATGTTATTAATGAGTATTGTAAATGATAGATTATGTAGTAAAACGGCTGCTGTTTTGCTATGGCTGCATAGTTGTATCTTCCACTTAATTAATTCGGTCAAGTGCGTATAATTATGTAATTATTGCAATCCTGACTTGTTTCATATTTGTGTTATGGTCTTTGAGCAACACACTGATTAAATTGTGCAGAATATGGAAGTGCTTCTGAAGATGGGGAAGTTCACTGGGATAACCTCAGAATTAGCCTTACCATCTGATCAAGCAAACTACATGCCAATACAAAAGAGGCCACCTATTACAGCGCAAGTAATCATCGGCACACCAGGCACAATCTCTAAATGGTTGCAGCACAAGAAATTGGGTTTGAGTAAAATGAAGATTCTTGTGTTTGATGAGGCAGACCACATGTTGGCAATGGTGAGTTGTGCGATTTCATTTGCCTGTTCTTATTGAGTTTTTGTTCTTATGGTGTTAAACTGTTAATTGCACAATTACGTTTATTTTGGTGCACTGTATGTAACCGTCTGTGTAGTCACATGCTTTTTCTTTTTTCCTTTTGGTTGACCTGTATACTCCATTTTTCACTTAGATTCTTCCATCCAATTGACTATCTTGGTAAATTAGGTCAATCTATCCATGTCAATGCCTGGTCTTGTATGTTGGTCTGTGCTGTGGTACAGGGAAATTATCTGTCTGATTATATCATATGCAAATTAATGATACGTGCACTCCTGGATCCATTTCTAATGCATCCAAATAAATGGATGGATCATAAATTGAGAAATAATCTTTTATGCATAAAGTATTTTGTGTTATGGTGCCCTGTTGAAATTGAGTTCACTATATTGCGTATATTCTGATTTGTTATTTGTGAAGCATATAATGATCTCATATTATAAGCTTATCGAGTGAATTTATTATCATATGCAGAGTGGATTCCGAGATGAATCAATCAGGATAATGAAGGCTATTGCTATATCCAGTTCCAATTGCCAGGTTGGTTGTTTAGTACAAAACAATCATGTTTTTTATGAATATACTTCTCTGTTGCTTATAAGACAGGATGCGTTTTAACCACTTTACATTGCTTACTGAATTTGGAGTTATAGTTATTATATGGTAAAATACATAATGCAAGTTCCCAGAAGATGTTCCCTGTCAATTTTATCTCTCTACTTCACTATGAATCTTTTACTTCATTTTCTAGTTATATATTTCCACTAGTGTCATACCTAATTTTGTAACACATTATGCAATCTGTTCATATGCTGCCTTCCTATTGGTCATGTTTGGTGTGAGGGACATTGGTACAGAAGTGAAGTTATATCTAGGAGCTTATGATGCCGAAAATGGAAATTATATAATCTCAGATTCAATCTTCATTGGCGACTGAATTATATTTTGAACTTTTGTGGTGTTGTGGAATATTGGTCAGGTCCTGTTATTCTCGGCTACCTTTGATGATGATGTGAAGGACTTTTCATCCAAAATAGCTGGAGAGATCTTTAAAGGACAACCTAATCAAATGTTTGTCAAAAAGGAAGAACTATCTCTGGATTCTGTAAAACAGTACAAGGTTCATTGTCCTGACGAGCTTTCAAGGATCATGGTGATTAAAGACCAAATACTTGAACTTGGAGAGAAAGTGGGTCAGACAATTGTCTTTGTCAAATCCAGGAATGCTGCATCTATGTTGCACCAAGCTTTGGTCAAACTTGGCTATGGGGTGACTACGATCCAAGGTGCTCTGAATATAGAGGACAGGGACAAAATCATAAAAGAGTTCAAAGATGGTCTGACCCAAGTTCTAATCGCAACTGATGTTCTGGCTCGAGGTTTTGACCAGAGCCAGGTGCTGCTGCTCATCTCTTTTTGCTATTTTGCTTCAACGTCTATTATAATATCAGTTTTTTGCTTAACTTGGATCTTAACCTCTTATAATAATTCCATATTATTTTTATGTAGGTTAATGTGGTTATCAATTTTGATCTTCCTGTGCAATATGGTCGGTATTCTGAGCCTGACAATGAGGTTTACTTGCACCGGGTTGGTAGAGCTGGGCGCTTTGGCCGCAAAGGTATTTCATTGTTAATTATGCACATTGTTTTCTGGTATGCCCTTTGACTTCAATCATGCAGTGCAAATCCTGGGGTGGTTACTAGAATGGAGGATTATTGTGGTTTTTAGTGTCAATATTTGCTTGTTTACCCATTTGATGTGTGTGGCTGACTATTTGTCATTTCATCATCTGAAATGGTATTTGCTTGGAATTTTTAAGGATCTGAAACAATACTCACGATTCAAAAACTTTTTGTGTGTTTTAGCCCGATTATTTTGGTTTGAAGCATGATTATGATTAACCTGCTGGATAAAACTTCTATTTTGTGCTGGACAGGTGCTGTGTTCAACTTGCTTTGTCTTGACAGCGATGATATGATTATGGACAAGATTGAGAAACACTTCAACTCTCAGATTACTGAGGTAAAAAACATCCACATAATTTGCCTTGATTTTGACTTGTTAATAACTTTTCTAGATAATAGTTTGATGGCTCTGTGTATGACTTGAACCTTTTCAATGCAGGTGGATCCTTGGAATAGTCGGGAAGCATTCGAGGATGCTCTACGGCGCGCTGGGCTATTGTGATTATGTTTTGAGCAGACATCTTTAGATCATCTTATCTTATCCTATCATCGAGGAGAGTTTTATTCTCAATTTTCATAGTGAATTTGTGTCGAATAGAATAATGTTTTTCTGTTTGTCATGTTTTGCGTGGTATTAAATTTGTCAAAACATGCTACTTAGTTTCCTGAATATTGTCTCAAGACTGAAAATAAATAAATATTTCTGCTTTGATAGTCGACCGGGATTGCATGCTTCCGACTAAGCTCTGCATAAGCTCCAATGAGGCATGTTGGTATTAAAAGCTCGCATTTGTTTAATTTTTACCAATCTAAAAAACATACCTTAATATTGCGAGGACTTGAGACCACAAAGATGACACGGAATTTTTAGAAATTACTGTCCTAATCCAAACGTAGGGAGTTATATATGAGGGAACATTTTTTTTAAAATATTTTTTATATCGAAAGGAGAATGAATAGACTGAACTTGAGGGTATTTTTATGTAAAAAGGTTTGAAATAGTAAATAAGTAACTCAAAAGATATTATATAGAAGTTAATGGAACAAAAAAAATATTTTCAAATATTACGAATCAAAATCGATACCTTAGCAAATTATGGATATAAAAAAAATGTTCCAGTCGCAATATAAATGCGGTACAAGAGAGGTTTGAGTATTCATTCATATGATTAAGGAGGGTTTATGAATTAGTCGTACTTGTTAATTAATTAATGCAGTATAGTCAAGAAACAACTTGATGGAAAGCACGTCACAGTTAGTGCCCTCCCACAAGATATACGACGCCGATTCTTCTACTCACTCTATTCTCTATACATATGTACAACACAATGCAATCCAATTCATTCATTCATTCCAACCACACAAGGTTAAGCAAAAACATAAATAATGGGAGCGCACATTCTCTTCACAGCCGCAGCAGCACTGCTACTCCTGGCCGGCTCCGCCACGGAGTGCGACATCTTCCACGTCACCGGAAGCGTGCTCTGCCAGGAGTGCGGCGAGGGGTGGAATGAATGGGTCAATGGCGCCAACCCTATCCAAGGTAATACATACTCCCTCTGTCGGTTAAAAATGAAACGTTTCTTAAATGGGAAACACAACCATCTCTACTTTTTTCACTCTCTTCATTAACTCACAGAACAAAATGGGAAATAAAATGTATGTGTGTTTTGATTGTAGGGTCCAAAGTGTCGGTCACGTGCTTGGACGAGAGGAGCAGGGTGGTGCAATATGCCAGTGACTTAACTGACGAAGCCGGAAACTTCGACATCGCTTGTAATAAATACGTAAATGGAAAGAAGTTGAACCCGCAAAACTGCTACGTGAGGCTTGTGTCGTCGCCGGACCCCATCTGCAATGTGGCAACCAACTTCGCCGGTGGCAAGACCGGGGTCAAGCTGCACCGCCCCAGTGTTGTGTATAGGGACATTCTTAAATACGCGCTTGGCTCGTTCTACTACACGACTCCCATGTGCGATGACCCCGATACAAATGATCAAGACGATTCTGAACAGAACAACTACTAGATCTTTTTCCTATTTTAACCATCTTATTATGCTTTACTAATGTATTTAATCATGTTTTTTCTTTTCAAATCATGATCTTCTTCTCATACTACTAATAATCTTATTCTAAATAACAAAGCCTAAGAGACAAGTCCAATTCGGCAGATTACAGAAAGCAAGGAAAACAAAATGGCATACCTTTTAATAAGTAAGCTTCATATCTCAGCAGTAGCATGCTACGAACACTAACTTACTACACACAAAATAGAGTGGAGCATGAGAATCCATATGCTCATTTATAAGCACAACAAGTGAAAAGTAAAGATCTGCCACTTTCAAGAACAGGAGGGACTAATAAAACTCAAGGAAATCAGAAACAGAAATAGATAGGCTCTAAAACTAACTACCTATTGAAGAGATTTCAGAAGAAAACATCACATGATTAAATGCAAAATAGCAAACAGTATTATAATTTTCAAGGTGATAGCAACATACACAGAGTAAAATTCTAAGCACGAGATGTGATGCTTCAATTGTAAAAAATACTACCTTGCGATTGCCAGCGTTCTATACTCTAGCTAATTAAATGAAAATTTGAGCAGCATAGTTAAATACATATAGAATTTGGCATTAGAAAAAAAAGTCTGCAACTCACCCTATTTTGTGTTTTGACAGGTTCCAGTGAATGCAACAGATTCTGATACGCAAGCTTTCTCAGCGCATCAACACTGACATTTTTAGGCAACAAAGATCACAGCGAGAAACTTTCCCGGGCTATAAATTTAAAGCATTCATTAACATTTGTATATTAGAGTTACATTTGTATGCAAGTAGCTCATACACGTGCCAAATTCGAAAAGCAACATAATATCTTCCATCAAAAATAGGATGCTCCTTCAAAGTCATCGTAAGGGTTAAGGTCACAACTAGGGACCTAGAACATATTATGAAAATAAATAGAAAACTAGTGGTCACCTCTTATCTTTTAGCATAGCAATGATGCTGCAGGTGAAACGTTTGACCAAGAATTTGGCCGGTCAGTCGGTCTCGATACGCCAAAGCTGCTAGAGGTACTGGATCCAGGCGTTGTAAGGACGTGAGGAGCTGGATGAACTAATGACGGAAGATGGATACCATGAGTCTGTCGACATTTCCTGGGGACGAGCCTGAGGTTGCGGCTCCTGAGAGCCCCTTTAGGAAGACGGAACCGACATATCAAAGTTATACCTCAATATATAGTTGCAGCCCACATAAATCAACAAATAGATACGGATCAAGTAAGAAGAGACAGCAGTATGCTTTGATTACTCCATCCACTATATTATTGCTTAACAAAAGTTGAGGATAAATAAACACATCATCTCAAACAAAATTAACGCTGTAAGTTAATTTGAAAATATTCATCACAACTAATGCTGCAATTGGACAATTTCACATTACAAACACTATTCATCACAACTAATGCTGCAATTGGACAATTTCACATTACAAACACTGTAACTCAAAAAAAAAAGGACAGAACAGTAATCATAATAATTTTGTTGAGAATCTATACAAGCAATATTACAAAAAAAATAAAATGAAATAATCCTAATTACGTGTTAGAAAATCGAAAATTCTATGATATCAGGGACTAAAAATTCCTAAATGATTGGCCTTGAAACCGTTCTTTTTCATCGATAGAGGCAGATAAATATAAGAAAATCGGGAATTATCCAACAATCATGGCATCTAACATGCTTCACTAATTGGTAGGTCACTGAATTCATTTTAGGAAAAGAAAAAAAAGAGAGAGATTGGAAAAGGACTGATTACCAGAAATTCTTGAACATGAATTTGAAGAAGTAAGTCTAAGTCGTCGGTGGTTTGATCAAAATATCAAACAAGAAAGAGATTCAGATGTTGCAAGTTGTAGACCATGTTTATCAGCAACCATCCAATGTAACCCAATTCAACCATCCACTTTTTAAATATTTAATTTATTTATATCTCCTCCACCTCATCTTCCACATCATTAATATTCATCCAACCCAACCACACTCATTTTCATTGTTTATCAATGACCACCCAACCACACTATTATATATTTTGTTTTATATTATTTTTTTATTATTAAATGAATAGCATTTATTATTGCATAATAAAATTTATAAAAAATACAATAAATGACAAACTAAAAATTATAAAGACAAACTTAAAAAACATAAATTACAATAATTGAAATACGAAATTGAAAATACATAATTGGTGTTCATACATAAGATAAAAACTAGACATTCAATTGCAATTGCCGAATTTTGCACATATATGCTCAATCAAATCGTTTAGCAAATCTTTGTGAGCTTCTATGTTTAGAAGTTGGGCTTTATTTTTCATGTAAGAAGCTAGACTCGCAATCCTATTCGTAGAATATATGAAATCATTATTTTCATCTCCATCTTCATTCTCACAACTATCTTGTCCAAGTCGATCTTGAATAAATTCTGCTAGATCACAATAGTTCGAATATGTGCTTCTTTCGTCTTCCACTATCATATTGTGCAAGATTATGCAAGCAATCATTATTTTCCCCATAATATCACGATCCCAAATAAGACATGGACATTTGATAAAAGCAAAACGAGCTTACAAACCACCAAAAGCTCGCTCAACATCTTTTCGCGCGGACTCTTGATGTTGAGCAAACAACTTGTGCTTCATCGTTTATGGACCTTGAATAGATTTGACAAATGCCGCCCATTGAGGATATATGCCATCAGTAAGATAATACCCCATATTTTTTTCGTGGCCATTTACTATGTAATTGACCTTCGGTGCTCGACCTTCCAAAATATCATAAAAAACAGGAGATTGATCAAGCACATTAATATCATTTCTCGAACTCGGAGTTCCAAAAAAAGCATGCCAGATCCACAGATCTTGAGATGCTACTGCTTCCAAGATGATTGTCGAACTCCCACTTCTTCCGGCATATTCTCCAGCCCATGAAGTGGAACAATTTTTCCATTCACAATGCATGCAGTCAATACTACTCAACATGCCTGGAAACGTTGTTCTCCAATATGCAGAAGTCTTGCCAAGTCGTCTTTGGCGGGCTTTCGCAAGTACTCATCTCTGAAGTTAGAAATTACACCTTACGCGAACTTGATGGGAGATTTGCAAATGAGTTGTGTGCTCATTCTCAAATATTCGTCGTGTAAGTCGGCCGCCGTCCCGTAGGCCAACATCCTCATCGCTGTTGTACATTTCTGAATTGCAGACATACCAAGCTGACCAGTAGCATCACGCTTTTGCACAAAAAGTTGTCGGTCTCGACGAGCTTTTTCATTATTTTTTCGCATGCGATTAGGGGTGAGCAAAAAAACGGGAAACCGAATATCCGAACCGAACCAAACCGAAATTTTGAAATTCGGTTCGGTTTTTTCGATTTTTCGGTTCGGTTCAGTTTTAAAAATAAAAAAATTTCAGTTTTTCGGTTCGGTTCGGTTCGGGCGAAGAAAAAAACCAAAAAATCAAAAAACCGAATTATATATATTCTATTAATTTAATATAATATATTATATGTAATATATATATTCTTTTAATATATTCTACTATATAATATATATTATATGTATTATTAATTTTATATTATATATAAATATTCTATTAGTATATATAAAATAAAATAAAATACACATATATAAATATATATTTATATTATATTTATTTTTTTCAGGTTTTTTAGTTTTTTTTCGGGTTTTCGGTTTTGTTCGGGTTTTTTCGGTTTTTTAAGTTCGGTTTTCGGTTTTTCGGGTTCGGTTCGGTTTGGATTTTGAACTAAATTCGGTTTTTCGGTTTTGGTTCGGTTTTGGCAAAAAACCGAACCGAAACCCGAATGCACACCCCTACTTGCGATACCTTGTTCGGAAAAAATGTGGAGGATATATTGGATCTTCAGCAAAGTACTGCTCGAAAATAGTATCATGACCCTCCTCGCGTCTCCTTTCAATGTATCTCCTTCTAGCTCTAACCGTCTGGGTTGTAGGTTGTGAAGACATTGTTGTTGGCCAAATAGCTATATCCTCGATTCGTTGATCGAGTTGCTGATTTTGTTCAACAATTTTTTCTTACCATTCATTGTCTTCAAGAAGATTGGAAGCTTCAAAATTAGAACTTGATGACATTTTTTAGGGAGAGTTGGCTCAATAATTGTGAGAGGATTTGTGTGTAATTTTCATGAAGCATATATGTAAATATATAGAAGTTATTTGTTGAGCATATGATTCCACCACTATCACATGAGATATCATTGGATTACACCACCACTTGTGATAGAGAGTGACTTGTAATCTACTCAAACTTTGGTTTTTGTGATCACATGGGATGTCATTGGATTCTACCACCACTTGTGATAGACAATGACTTGTAATCTAGTCAAACTTTGGTTTTTGTGATCACATGAGATGTCATTGGATTCTACCACCTCTTGTGATAGAGGGTGAGTTGTCATCTAGTCAAACTTTGATTTTCGTGATCACATGGGATGTCATTGGATTCCGCCACCACTTGTGATAGAGTGTGACTTGTCATCTAGTCAAACATTGATTTTCGTGATCACATGAGATGTCATTGGATTCCTTCATGACTTGTGAGCACATTTCATCTATTCATGCTTTGATTGAATGGCTTGTCACATAAACTGTAAGTTACATAAGCAACAGAAATTAAAGGTTACATACTAAGCAACGAAAATTGAAGATTACATACTAAGCAATAGAAGTTGAAAGTTACATACTAAGAAACATACATTGAAAACAGATAAACTACGATCACTTCCCAAACAATTCTGCTATTAGATCGCGTTTCAGATCTTCTTCTTCTGGAGTTAAGTCCCTTCTAGCCAACAACGGAGTAAGGATAGCTGCATTGATGTTTCGTTCCTGAATATCACTAGCTGCCTTGATCTTCCGTTCCTGAATATCACATTCCTTTTTACATGTGACTCTCATTTCACGTAGTGCTGTAGTGGAATCATTAGGAACTGTATATGATGGTGTTGCAACTTCTTTGCCTTTTCTTTTAGCCTTAGCCTTAGCTTTATCTCTTCCAATAGGACGTTGTAATGTTGAAGAAACACTCACAGGTGTGGAGTTGATTTAAGTCCTCCCTCCTCACTAGTCCTCGACCTTTTTGAGCTTCCACGACTTTCTTCAAGGCTGTCGCCATCTGGCTGGAATCGCGATGAACCGGTGATATTCATCTTCAATTCCCACTTGGGATTATGTCGCATCACGCTCTCAAACACCTTATGGTGAGTAAACTTACTCTTACCATAGATTTGTTGAGCGGCTTTCTCAATGTCCTCATTAGATTGGCCGCTCGTAGCTCGATCATGCGCATGCTTGTATGCACAAATCCACTTGGAGATATTTGTGTTGAGTCGTCTGTAGCGCTGTCTCAATGACTCCAAACTCCTTTGTTCGCCCAGTGTTGGATTTTCTTTTCTTGTTTTTTCATATTGATTAAGAATATTTTCCCATAGATTCACACTAGTTCGGTTGGTGCCAACAACTATTTTCTTGTTTTTTCATATTGATTAAGAATATTTTCCCATAGATTCACACTAGTTCGGTTGGTGCCAACAACTGCATTTGTGCTGATGAAACACCAAGCAGACATTAGTGCGATGTCTTCTTGCTCACTCCAACCATGTGGAGCGTTTGAAGCATTCATGTTAGTATGAAATTGGCTAGAATTTGGAAATCATCAAAGCTATGGAAATAATCTTGGGAAGGATTGAAAGTTTGGGAAGGATTGAAATTTTGTGTTGAATAGAAATTTTGAGAATCAAAGAATATGTTATTCTCATCATCATCCATGATGAACAACAAAGAGGACTAAAAAATAAGAAATTATACCAAAGAAAGGATTATAGGAAAAAGATAAGATTTTTTTGTTTGTAAAACTATAGCAAATGTGGTCTCTATTTATAGAGGATGAAAAATTATAAATTTTGGTATAATTTTTTTAATTTTTTAATATAATATTGATAAGGCCTATTTCATGCATCGTTTTAGGGGTAAAATGAAGGCTACTTGATCAGTTTAACGTGCAAAGTGAGTGTTAATTGTGCAGGAATGCCGCTTGACCAAGGGCAACAAGGCCAAGCTGATCAAGCTGGCATAGGAGGCGAAAAAGGCCAAAACTGGGTGGGTTGATCAAGGTGGTGATCAAGTAGTTAGCGGGGGACCACTGCATTCTAGAAGGAGGACACGTGAGGCTGATGCGCTGGAAAGCGATCCTCAATTAGTTACCAAGAACTACAGCCGTTAAACAAAAAGGGGACACGTATCGATGGATAAAACGCGCAAGGACGAAGCCAAATCCTCATTCGGTTATTGAAGAACCACTGCATTCTAGAAGGAGGGCACGTATCAATTGATGAGGCGCGCAATCCCAGCAAGGACGAATATTCGCTGCCGAAGTTGTTATCCTAGCTGGAGGTTGTTGCGACGAGCCTATAAATAGAAGACGCAACACCATAATGAGAATCTTCTGGCCGGCCCTTAGTTTAGTTCTCGCCCGGTTCCAAGTTCTTCCACATTCCAAAATAACATAGTTTAGAGAGTAGAAATGGTCAGTTAGAATGAGAGCGACCGAAGGGAGTGCGACAGAGAAACCCAGATCTGTTCGGCGCCGTCTCAAGTTTCCGACTGAGAGCTTCTCGGCTTTATTCGCTTTCTTACTTTATAGTTTTACTTGTTTAAGTTTAATTCCGTGTTGTTGCGTAGTTAAAGAATAGTTCTTGTTTTGTGTTTCACATGTTCACAGTACTGTTTTGAGTTCTGAGTATAAAAATCAAAGTTGTTTGCTTTCGGAATTCTTGTTTACTGTTCCAGCTTAGTTTCGTTTTGAAATCCTAGATTGAGTGCTTGAATCTTCATTATGTTGAATAACGAAGTAGTTTGTAGTTTCGTAGCATGTTTAGGTAGTTAAGTCTTTATTTCAATCTGTCGTTTACTTGGTCTGTTATTTGTTTTCCAGCATGATGAGTAACTTGATCCAGTAGTTAGTTTACATTCCGCCTAGCTTAACCCAGTAGTTAAAACTCCCAATTTAAAGCATGGCAGCAGCCGAACCCTGTTCACTAAACACACACTCAACGCACCAGCTTCCCTGTGGGATCGACCCCGTACTTACCGCTTTACTGTTAAAGTAGTGCAAGTTAGGGAATTACATATATTTTCGTGAAAGAGAAACCTCCTTGATCAAGTTGCAACGACTCTATTTCAAACTGATCCACCCGGTCAGTTATCTCCCCATATAACTTGATCCGCGGAAATTCAAAACCTCTCTTTCGCCAAATGGCGCCGTTGCCGGGGAGGAATGGTGTTATTACATGGATGTGTTTAGTGCATAGGTGTAAATAGTTTTGTTCCGTGTTTTTAATTTGTTTTTCTTTCTTTTTATGAGAAGGTATCACCGCGGAGGACATTGGAATCATCCTCTCATCCACAGAAATACAAACGCTCATTGGAGAGTACAGGAGGCCGGTGTAGTAACCACTCATTACAGAGCCGCGTTAGCAGCAGCCGCTTCGTCATCAACTGCTGAGCAACTGACCAGTGAGGAGGAAGGAGAACAGACCACGCCGCCTAAACCACCAATAGTCGAGGAAGTAGAAAAGCAGATGGCCGTCGTACACAACGATGGGGAAATTGGCTCCCTACACGCTCATGACGAGAAGGAGCCCACTCATGCCATCACAGTTACCCCAGGAATACGGGCAATTGCAGTCAAATCAGGGGTGCTCGCGGTGTTGTCAAATTTCTATGGACTCTCGAAGGAATGCCCTTATGCTTTTTTAGAAAAATTTTGCAAATATTGTGACATTCAACCCGTACCGGCTGGGTCCACATCAGAAAATTATAGGCTCAAGGCGATACCCTTCGTTTTGAAGGGTGATGCAGGAATCTGGTTGAGAAGGCTGCCAGAAGGCTCAATTAGAACCTGGGCGGAGTTTCGCATGATCTTCCTGGACTGTTTCTTCCCATCGTCAAAGACAAGTGCCTTGAAAAGAGAAATTATAGAGGCAAGGCAGGAGTACGACGAGCCTTTGGGCCAATATTGGGACAAATTTCAAGGACTGCTTCAAACGTGTCCGAATCACAAGATGGGAGAGCGGGAGGTCTATTCAACCTTTTATGGTGGATTGACAGTGGATAGCAAGAATGATCTCAACCTAGCAACCCAAGGGGATTTCTTAAAAACCCCATTCAGTCAAGTGAAGAGTATTCTGGAAAGGCTAATCAAAGCAAAGAGATCGTATGAGACCTCTCGCGGCCAATACAGACGAGGAGCAGCGCACGCAGCAGAGGCACGTAGTGACGAGAAACTGGAGGCTCGATTCGAGCAGATAGCAAAGAAGCTGCTAGAGGTAGTGGAGAAATCCAGAGCGCCTCAACCTCCTGCTCCTAAGGAGAAGCCATATGTGCCACCACTGCCGGAGGAGCACAATTACTATTATTGCGAGTTCCCTCCTGAAGCAGAGCCGCAAACTCAGGTGAATGTCGTCGGCCATTGGAACCCAAATGGCAACTGGATCTAGGGAAAGCAGAGGGATGCTCTGTGGAGAGACCATCCCAATTTCAGGTGGAGTGACCAGAGCCAAGGCCAACCGCCTCAACCATCCACACAACAAATACAACCCTCCGAGGGGCAGCCCAATTAGCCCGCTCGAAATCATGAGAGACCACATAATTGAGGAAACAGGATGCAAGGTGGTCAAGCGAACTGGTCAGGCTGACCACAAGGCAATTGGTCAAGGGGTAACTAGGGCAACTGGTCTAGTGGAGGACAGCCTAACTGATCAGGCACACAGCAGGAAGGAAACTGGGATTACTGACATCAAAGCCCCTAGTCGAGCAACACCGCAAGTCAACCCAATAATCAGGTGGTGAGCTATGTCCCGCCGCATCAAAGAGGCAACCAACAGCACCAGGGGAACCAACAATACTCCCAAGGGAATCAACAGCATCATCAGCCACAGTATCAGCCAGAGCACTATGGGACATCTAACTACCCTCACCCTAACCACGGTGGAGGGCCTTCGAATCAAAGATATAACCGGTAACCTAATGAAGGTCCGGGAGAAATGATGGTTTCGCACCATTCTAATGATGCGATGCGTGAGATTCAGGAGGCTCAGAAGGAGCATAGGGCAGCACTGGACATGCTTACAAAGAAATTATCTCAGGTCGCCATGTCGCTGGGAGAGCTGAGAGGAAATGAAGGGAAGATCCATGCCACGGTGCAACCACCTGGGCGGGAGAACATAAGCGAAGTCTCCCTGAGATCAGGGAAGGTATACCAGAGCCCCAGCTCACCTGCGGTACCCCCAGTATCTATGCCTGGATCAATCCAAGAAGAAGAAGGAGAGTCCAGTCCCCCTGATCAAGCCAAAGGAAGAGACAAATGCAAAGCGAAAATGGGCGGCGAGACCTTAGGAGAAAGTCAAGGAGAAGAAGCTGAGAAGGTCAAGCCCTACCCATATCGTGGAATGGTCACCAGGAAGAGAGACGCCATGATCAATGTGGCCATTCTGTTCAAGGATGTGGAAGTCAAGGTGCCACTCTTGACGGCATTAAAGATGCTCCCAATCAGCAAGTTTATAAAGGACTATCTGGCGGGGAAGGTCAATGAAGAAGGGAGAATGATCACAGAGGAAAATGTCTCTGCAGTGATCCAGCGGAGCGACCTCCCATCAAAGAAGACCGACCCAGGGATGTTCACACTCCCAATTTCGATCGGAGAGATTCAAGTGGAGCACTCAATGTGTGATTTGGGGGCGTCTATCAATGTTCTGCCGTATTCCATTAATAAGAAGCTGGGAGAGGCCAAGCTCGTCGATACTGACATCTTAATACAGCTGGCTGACAGGTCTTGCATTCACCCGGAGGGAATTCTGGAAGATGTAATAGTGAAGGTGAATGATTTTCTATACCTAGCCGACTTCTTCGTCATAAAAATGACAAAACCAGCGGCGAAAGAGTCTAGTGGAGTCCTGTTGGGAAGACCGTTCCTGTCTACGGCCAGCACTATAATCGACATCCGTAATGGGACGATCAGTTTGGATTTCAATGGAGAACAGTTTACATTCAATATTGACAAAGCAATGAAGAGACCAGCAGACAGTGAAAACGTGTATTTGGTGGATGTGACCGAGCCGCTGGTGCAGGAGTTCCTACAAAGGCAGTTCACAGACTCCGCCGCGGACAAGGGAGTTGAGAGAGAAATCGCAGACTGGTATGAGGCAATGAAAGTGGGTGAAATGGATGATCAAGCCATAGCGAAGGCAGTGATGGATTTCTGAGAGCGACCTTGGCCAGCTGGGTCAAGCGAGATCGCTCAAGTGTCTAGCCTCGAGAAGCTACCTGATCAAGGCACGCTACTGAGAAGAGAAACTGAAGAAAACCATATGCCTACTGAAGTGCCGACACCCGCAAAGGAGTTAAAGCCCCTTCCAGCACATTTGAAGTACGCCTATCTGGGGGAAGACGAAACAATGCTAGTTATCATCAACAGTCAATTGACCCAGGGGCATGAAGATAAATTGCTGGAAGTACTGAGGCAAAATCAAAAGGCCATCGGGTGGAAGCTGACAGATCTGGTGGGCATCAGCCCAGATTTATGCATGCACCATATCAGGTTGGAAGAAGGAGCTAAATCACACCGTGACCAGCAACGCAAACTCAACCCCAACATGAGGGAAGAGGTACTCAAGGAGATAGTCAAACTGGTCTCCATAGAAATTATCTACTCCATTCCTGATAGCAACTGGGTCAGTCCAGTTCATATGGTGCCGAAGAAGGGCAGAATC
The DNA here is from genome assembly GCF_004379255.2 of Salvia splendens. NCBI lineage: Eukaryota > Viridiplantae > Streptophyta > Magnoliopsida > Lamiales > Lamiaceae > Salvia > Salvia splendens. Next base: position 22,056,486 of record NC_056034.1, read on the forward strand.
CAGGTGGTAAAGAACGAGAAGAATGAGTTGATCCCAACACGGCCCGTCACTGGGTGGAGGATGTGTATTGATTATAGGAAGCTGAACGGGCCACAAAGAAAGATCATTTTCGGTTGCCATTCATTGACCAGATGCTTGAGAGGTTAGCCGAGAAATAATACTTTAGTTTTCTCGATGGATACAGTGGTTATTTTCAGATTGCAGTGAATCCCGAGGATCAAGAAAAGACCACCTTCACATGCCCCTTTAGCACCTACGCCTACAGAAGAATGTCATTTGGCCTCTGCAACGCCCCAGGCACCTTCCAAAGATGCATGATGAGCATTTTCTCTGATTTGTTGGAGGATTGTATAGAGATCTTCATGGACGATTTTACCGTCTATGGGGACACATTTGATCAAGGGCTACATAGCCTAAACAGAGTGCTGGAGAGGTGTCGGCAGAAGGACCTGGTCTTAAACTTCGAGAAGTGTCATTTCATGGTCACTGAAGGCATTGTCCTGGGCCACGTGGTGTCAAGCAGAGCGATAGATGTTGATCAAAGGTGGCCATTATTGCAAAACTCTCGTACCCAACAAATCAAAAGGGGATCAGGGCCTTCTTGGGTCATGCGGGCTTTTACAGGCGGTTTATCAAAGTTTTTGCGAAGATAGCCCAGCCCTTGACGAGGCTACTCCAGAATGACATGGAGTTCGAATTTTTCGATGCCTGCAAGGCCGCTTTCCAGCTATTGATGGACAGACTGATCAGTTCTCCGATCATCCACGCCCCCAACTGGAGTCACCCTTTCGAGGTGATGTTCGATGCAAGCGATTATGCAGTAGGGGCGGTCCTGGGTCTAAAGATCGATGGGAAAAGCTATGTTATCTTCTACGCTTCAAAGACTCTCAATCAAGTGCAGAAGAATTATGATACGACAGAGAAGGAGATGCTTTCAGTAGTCTATGCCTTCGAGAAGTTCAGACCCTACCTGTTGGGCTCGAAAGTGATTGTCTATACCGATCACGCGGCTATCAAATACCTTATGGCGAAGAAAGAGTCGAAGTCGCGCTTGATCAGGTGGGTACTCCTGCTACAAGAGTTTGACTGGGAGGCAGTCGACAAGAAGGGCAGTGAGAATAGAGTGGCTGATCACTTAAGCCGAATCATACAAGAGGAAAATGGGGAAGCCATTTCCGAGGCCTTTCCCGAAGAGCATTTGTACCTGATCAGGTCTACGTCCAGTCTGCAGTCTATTAACCAAGTTGAGAGGATAAATCAAGTTGAGCAATGGAGAGAGATCCACAGGCAGAAGGAGCCATGGTTTGCTGGCATGGCCAACAATCTGGTGACGGGCGAGCTACCCAGGAATGATGAAGTCACAAGGGCGCAAAAATAGAAACTCAAGAGCGAGTCCCGCTATTTCTGCTGGGATGACCGTTATTTGTGGAAGATGGGAGCCGATCAAGTCATCCGCCGTTGTATACCCGAGTGGGAGCTAGAGGACGTATTGGTCCACTGCCACACACTAGCTTGTGGCGGTCATTTCGGTCCGAAGAAGACAGCGAGGAAAGTGCTTGACAACGAGTTTTACTGGCCCCCTTCATAAAAACGCCTATGAGTTTTGCAAGAGATGCCCACGATACCAACGGACTGGAGGGATTTCTGCTAGAGATGAGATGCCACAGATCCCCGTAATAGTGTGTGAAATCTTGGATGTGTGGGGGGTGGATTTCATGGGACCCTTCCCATCGTCGGAAGGGAATCTTTTTATTCTGGTGGCAGTGGACTACGTGTCCAAGTGGATAGAGTCTAAGGCGACAAGGACGTGTGAGTCCAAGGAGGTGGCAAGATTTTTAAAATAAAATATCTTTACCCGGTACGGGGTGCCACAAGCAATCATCTCTGATCAAGGAACTCACTTCGTCAACCGGACCATTGAAGCTTTAATGAGAAGATACGGCGTCCACCACCGACTGTCCACGCCTTACCACCCCCAATCAAATGGCCAAGCTGAGGTGTCTAACCATGAGATCAAGGTGATGTTGGAGAAGACGGCGAACCCCACAAGGAAGGATTGGAGCTGTCGATTGGAGGACGCGCTCTGGGCATCCTCAAGACGCCACCGACTGTCCACGCCTTACCACCCCAATCAATATTATTTTACTGTAGTGGCTGATAATAATATTCTGTTAGACTTGTATTAAATTGGGGTCTCAATTTAATTAGTAAAAGTTCAACAGGTTTGGCCCAAGTCCTACCTCCTTGGATCCCTAATCTGGCCCATCATAACTCTATATATAAAGGAGATTAGGGAGAAGACAAATTAATTAATTTTATTCTCTCCTCTCACAGATTGAATGTGTTTTTCAGTTCTCTCCAGAACTGATTTTTTGTCTCCTTCTCTAATCAAGTCCTTTTGATTCTGACGAGCTTTGCCCACCCAAAGGTCAGATTCTGAGTTCGGGGTACATATTAGAGGATTCGTGGTTGAGTACGAAGAACATCACGTGGAGAAGGCGCAAGCAATCGTCGATTCTTTGGAGAATCAGATCGGTAATTCTAAACCGTAGGAAATTCATGTTTTAGGTTTTAATTCCTTTTACATGAATTATTTGCGTTCTAGCATGCAATTGATTGTTTAACAAGTGATAAATTGATCTCATAATCTGTCAAGTAGATCCATATGTATGATTTATTTGTGAATGCATGACTTCCGCTGTACAAGGGGCACCAAACCCCAACAATTGGTATCAGGGCCAATTTTTGGCTCTGATTATGTGGATTAATTTCATGTTATGTAAATTGCTTGAATGCATGACCAAATGTGTTTTCGTGGTATGATTGTTTTAGAACATGTAAACTTCGAAAACCCTAGTTCTGCGTACTCTTGTGATCTGCCTTGATTCATCGAATTGGGAGAATTAATTCTCCAGAATCTATTCTTATCATTTTAGTTTGTAATCATTACTTGGAATGATCACTTTGGCTGATTGAATGAGTCGGCGACATGCACTTGATATTAAGAATCTGTTCATGGAGAATCAAATCGTCACATTGCATCAATTACCGACCACTTGGTTAATTCGCGATGGCGGCGGCTGTCTTTGATGGCTGTTCATGGTTGAGAATTCGGCTGGTCTTTCTGCGGTGACAACGTCGCTGATGCAGCGACTACACCGAGGCAGAAGCAGCGGCGATCCAGCGGGGACAAGAACGGCATCGGAGATCAGCAGACGGACAGCAACGCTGCAGCAAGGCGGCTGCAGAGACGACGTCGCACAAGTGACTACGACGCAGCAACGCTGGCGGCGGCAGAAACAGCGGTGCAGCAGCTGCTGCGAAGTCGACATCGCAGCAGCGACGGCGACGGAGCAAAAGCAGCAACGTCGGTCCAACGGGCAGCTCGACGCGCCGGTGTGTGTGCTGCAGAGATGCAGCAACAGCGGCGCTGTCCGACATGCAGTTTCGGTGGAGTTCCGGGCAGCAGGAGGTGCAGATTTCAGTGGGAGTACGACGACGCAAGATTAGGGTTTCCCTATGCGTGACGTCGCATCACCTCGTCCCGTGATTTAGCTTTCCAAAATGATTAGGGTTTTCCAAATCATTTACTTTTTAAAAAATATTTACTAATTAAAAAACAAGTCCATAACAAATGTAAATATCGACGAAGTAGTCCTTTTTTTTACGATTCCGTCGAAAAATTAATGGTCAATGTTAATTGCACAGTGATATGACAGTTAGTTTTTTGATAGAACTGTCAATAAAGGACCACTCCGATAAAGATTTCATTTGTTATGGACCTATTTTTTCAAAAAATGAATGTTTTGGACCAAATTCGTATTTTTGTCGTATGTATTAAACCAAAATTGACATTTACTCTAGACTAAAATATTTTGTTTTTTTTCCTTATTTTAAAACGGACAAAATTCTCTCTCTCTTAATCACGACAACGCTTTCCTCTTCCTTGGAAAAGTAGAGATACACGAATGAAGGAAATAGGAGTAATATTGAAGGTTACAGTAGCGTCCAACATCTCGAATGGTCTGATAGGTTGCATCTTCTTGTCTCTTCAAAAGAGAAGAGAAAAACTTAAATTTTGGCCTCGGAATCCAGATATTTCCGGTAAAAAAAAATCATAAAATTGAGTTCACACTCACCTCCTCCTTGTCGAACTCTCTCATCGACGGCTTGAACGACCCTGCCAGATCCAGATTCGCCCCCGCCTTCACCTCCGCCCCCTTCACAAACGCCACCTCCGAATTCGTGGCGCAGCTTATCGTCAAACACTAATACGCCTCAAAACACACCCGTTCAAAACCAGTCTCTTCATCAACTAGATTCCTCGCCTTTTCAACAATTCGATTCCACACTATCACCCTTTTTAATTTGGATCTGACGGTTAAACGAGCCTTGATTAAGTGAGGAGCCATGGATCCGGCGCCGACCATGACGAGAATCTCGGCGTCCTCTCTCGATAGATACGATGAGGCGAGGACAGAGGCGCATGTGGTGCGGTAGAGGGTGAGAGCGATGGCGTCCATGGAGGCAAGAGGGGCTGACCGGTGAGGGAGTTGAAGAGGATGAAAATTGCGTGGACTCCAGGCAAGTTTTGGTGGGCGTGGCAGAAGGGGGACTCGATGGCAGCCAAGAGCGGTGGGAGGGTGGATTGAAGGTGCAGCGCTTTGCTTCTAGTAGAGATAGAGAAGGAGAGACGAGAGTGTTGTGACAGAGAGTAAAAATTAATGTCTTTAAAATATAAGAAAAAAGTTAAATATTTTAATTTAAAACCATAATTCAGTCAAAATTCCTAATCCAGTCATTGACCGTCAATTTTATATGACAGGGTTGTCACTTGTATATACTAGTTTTAAATGATATGTGAGTGGAGTAAATTAATGGAATGTGATGCCTCTTTACCATTTATAGTAATTATGTACCGAGACTCCTATTCGCAGACGGACCAAAATGGAAAAACGGGACTCCTACTCGCAGACAGAGGGAGTATAAAATAAAGATCATGTATCATTTATGTGCGAAAGTGAAAGAACAAGTATCATTTATGTAGTTCACTTAATTATTTATTATCGTTTTTATAAAATGAGTGCAGAAAAGTCAACGGGGCTGCTAAAGTGAGAGGGAGGGAGTATCATTTTTATAAAATGAGTGTAGAAAAGTCAAAGTGAATCATAATGTGGGACTTCCTCTTTAATTATAGCATTTCATGTGTTAAAGATAGAAATATTCATTAATTAATACTCGAGTCTGCTATCAGACTTATATTAATTAACACTCCATCTGTCCCTTAAAAATATACCACATTTGTCATTTTGAGACGTTCTTTAAAAATAGACCAATTCTATTTAAGGAAACATTTTTCTCTCTAATGAGGGGGGTCTCATTTTCTACTAACAATACTCTAATCACTTATTTTATCTCTCTCTCTACTTTACCAATTGATAATTAAGACTTATGTCATTTCAAATAACGAGGGGGTCTCATTTTCTACTAACAATACTCTAATCACTTGTTTTAACTCTCTCTCTCTCTACTTTACTAATTGATAATTAAGACTTATGTCATTTCAAATAATGTCTATTTTTAGGGACGAAGTGAGTATCTTTTACTAAGAGTGGTTCTGTTTAGAAATTCAATTTTATTATTCATGAAAAGAGTTTCAAAATTATAAAGTGCATATTCTTGTGGGACAAGCTAAAAATGAAAGAGTGCATATTCTTAGCGGTTGTCAAAGCATTGAGTCATTCTTGGTTTATGGACGTCATCACCGACATCATGTTTGCATATATGCACAATATTACCATTGAAGACGAAGAAACAAACGCGATAAATTACTAGTAACAATAATATACCACCACAAATATTGTACTCAGGGGCGGATCCAGGAATTGATATGAGAAGGGGCAAAATATATTATAAACAAAAATTTGAAGTATTGAGAAAGGGCATTTAAATGAGAAATTCAAATAAATTTGTAAATTTGATAAAAAATAGCATGGTTATAAATTTTTTAGGAGGGGCATTTGCCCCACCAATGCTTCATGTGGCTCCTCCCATGATTATACTCCATTGAAAACAAAATACAAAGCTATCTTCCACATTGGGAAGTATGTCTCTTATAGTCTTGCCCTATACCAGGAGTGGCATAATAAAACATAATTTTTCAGTAATTAATTAACATATAAGGCATAGTGATGAGTGAAGATCGCTATAGGTGAAGATTCAAGTGTGCGCTTATTAATATTCTCTACTTGTTTATAGATTGTTAATCGCAATGGTCTTAGTTTTGTGCCAAACTTGATTGTTCCGCCAGCAATAAAGATGTATTCTTTCCTATTCATTACTTCATACTCCTTGTTTCTTGAATTTAATCAAATAGATTCCTTTTATCCTTTTCTTTTCATCCTCAAATCTTTAGTGCGAAATAATTAATGTCTTCTCTCTTCGTCATTAAGATTAGTTCAATTTCAAATATCTAATGCATAGTATTTAATACAAATTGTTTGAGATTCACAAACTTTGTTTGGATACTAATTAGGGATGCCAATTTAGCCCTCAACGTGTGGGGTGACCCGAATAGCCCGCCAAATTTATAGGGTTAGGGCTGAAAATTTTCAGCCCGATAAAATTACAGTCCGATTAGCCCGCACCCGATTAACCTGCAACCCGTTAGGGCCAGACCCGAAAACTCGATAAAATTTATATTATTCTATTTGTTTAATTCTAATTCGACACTTCATTGATTATTTTATAATATAGATTACTGAAAAAATAACTTTCCATTTTATATATTAAATATATAAATTATATATTAAGTTTTTATTAATATAATAATAGATAAATGAATTAGAAATTTAAAATTCACTAAAAAAATATATTTAAATTTCTAAACATGCTTTAAAATTTCTTGATGTTTATGTTTTATTTTGCATAAATCTCAAATATTAGTATTTGATCATGTTTATGCTTGAGTTTAAGCATATATCTCAAATTTATCATAATTAAATATTTTACATTTTATAAATATAACTAATTTTCACCATTATTTATTGGATTGATCGCATGTTAATTTTATCGGTAGCAACCCGACCTTTTAGTGTTAGGATTGAACTTTTATAACCCAAAAAAATACAACCCGATTAGTCCGCACCCGATTAACCTGCAACCCGAATAGGGTTGGCCCGAAAATATGTAAATCGTGTACACTTAGATTTACGTTGACTTTCACACGTAATAGAACGAATATTGGAACAAATTTAGAGCATTGAAACACTCGTTGGATATGGTGGAAATTACATTCACCTGATATATTATTTAATTGCAAATTTAATTTGGATTTATCATGGTTGTTATATAAACTATATTTTCTAAATTAATTTGTTATGGAGAATAATTGTACCCAAACTCTACCACATATATGTGCAGCTATTCATAATTTTTGATGTAGTCTAGTAACAACTAAAAAATTCGGTATCATATTCGTTAAAGTATTAATGTTATATTTTAAAAAATACTATGGCGAAATTATGCCCATATCTCAGTTGGTCAATATAAATTAAATAATTTCGGAAGAAATGTGATCATTATCCTAATAATTAAAATATTTTTCTAGCAGTTCTGTAAATCAAGAATAGCTGTATATAATTAAACATATTTCCTTATTTGGATGGTCTCCAATAAATATTTATTTTCACTTTTATTATTTTTAGTGAGTGCTTCACATATTTTACTAACTGATTACACCTATAAATTATTTCAAAATTAATATTCATATCAAAGTGAAATTCACATTCTACTAACTTTTTTCACTTGCTCTTCTTCGCAAAGTCAAAAAATTTATTAAAATTTGCACCGATCAAATATAGGATATTTAATGTGGACGGGAGGGAATAGTATAATATTAGTATTGAAGTGGTTATCTTTAATGTAATTTATCCAAAAAAAAAGCAGTCAGATATCAAAATCGTGACATCGTGAAAAAATAAAATAAAATTCCGTAGCTTATGTTTGATTATTCCGGACGTGACATATTGCCTAAATCTCACTCTTTTAATTAGAAGAAGTGAAGGGGGAGCGTGAATAATGGGAGATCTCGAGGGTATTTCGGACAAATCGGAACTTAGAGTAGATCACTCAAGCAAACTAAACGACATCGTAGCTGGCCGAACTTGTACGTCCAAACGCAATGAAGATCCAAAATATTGCGCCAAACGCCAAACCCATCCAACGGCCCAAGGAAATCATGAGCCGCCCCTCGCAATCCTGGCCCTTGATTCTTCATAACATTAGGCTTTTGTCCCTTGCTTTGCTTTGTTGTAGTGTAGTTGTTGATTTTTAAGTTGCTGGTAGGCTTCCTCTCTCTCCTCCCTTCTCTTTCTCTCTCTGCAAAAAATTTCCCTCTCGGAATCCAAATTTGAGAATGGCACACAATCTCTCTCTAAATTAAATACAGTGAATTTGATTGGGCACAATGCTGGCTCCTCCATGGCTAGAGAGGCTTCTAAGCACCTCTTTTTTCAACATCTGCCGCAGCCACAGCGACGCCGCCCGGAGCGAATGCAATATGTTCTGCTTGGATTGCAATGCCGACGCCTTCTGCTTCTACTGCCGCTCCTCCAAACACGAGGATCATCAAGTTATTCAGGTTTTTCCAATTTGATTGTAGCGTACGTTACGTTAATTGAGATGGGGGCTTGAGAGCTTTCTTGTGTTTCTCCACCGATTGTTAATTTTGAGTTGCAGATACGGAGATCTTCGTATCATGATGTGGTGAGGGTTTCCGAGATTCAGAAGGTTTTGGATATAAGCGGAGTCCAGACGTATGTGATTAACAGCGCAAGGGTTTTGTTCCTCAACGAGCGGCCTCAGCCTAAAGGTGGGAAAGCCGTCTCTCATCTCTGCCAAATCTGTGGGAGAAACCTCTTGGACACATTCCGCTTCTGTTCTCTCGGATGCAAGGTTGATTCTCTCTCTCTCTACTTAATTACTCAATTATCTTAACCAAGATAGATGATTAATGAGATGACGACTATGCTCATCAATAATCACAATTCGCAATTCTACTAATTAATTTATTGTTATAATAATTCAAAATTGACATTGGAATGTATATATTATATGAATGTTAGCTTGTTGGAATAAAGGGAAATGGGGATGGAAGCTTTATTATCCATGGAATATCGGCGTCATCATCATCATCAAATCAAGAGGAGGAAGAATTGCGTGAGGGGTCACAACAAGACATATACCCGCCCACGCCCCCTCCACCTCCAAGATCAAGAAGAAAAGGCATTCCTCAAAGGGCACCTTTTAGGTCATAATTCTTTCTTTTTTCCTATTTACAAATTTAATTAAGATAATTACTCCTACACTACTTTATACAACTCACATTTTGGGGTCATTGTCCCCCTCCATAAAAAAGCAATTGTACGTACCAATATTTAATTCACACAAAATAAAAATAAAAAAAAAGAGAACAAAATGTGTTGATGATATTGATGATTAATAATGCAAAAGAATTGTTATTGGAATTTGTTTGCAAGGGTGTATTATGTACATTATTGTAATTAACAAAGAAATTTATTTACAGAAGTAAAGTTGGCCATTTAAAAGTCCGTCCCGTTTCATATACTATAGTTTTCATGGGGTCATCAACTCACATGCTTCATTAAACACCCTTTATTTTCTGATTATTAACATTATAACATGCAATGAGGCAAATAACCTTTCTTTTATCGTTACTCGATTTGGATATTTTCTCTCCTGCCCTTTACTTAATCTCTAAATATAAGCAAAATTTTAGTCTTTATATTTCAACAATCTGAAGTAAGGAAAGTTCTATTCGAAGAAATCGAGGTTTGATGTTTAGTCTTTTTAGACGAAGAGAGCAATTCTTTTATTCATCCGACAGATTATTGTTAATTTAAAATGAGTTTTGAAGGATTAAATTATGAATTTAACAGGTAGGGAGAAGGTTCGTTTTATCGTGGTTTGAAGCAATGAATACTCCCTTCAACCAATCAATTAATTAGTAGCAATTATGATTAGCCAACTAATTAATCCTTTAAGTAGCATTGATAAATTCAAACGTATTAATCTCACTAGGGCCATGGGGGCCACTCTTTGAATATAAATACTACATACATAGGCCAGCAACATGTATGGTCCTAAGTGAAATATAGAATTGATATAGGTGGTTGAATTTTTACGTTTAATTTGATAATGAATTTGTGGAAAATAGGCCGTAAATAGTGCGTTTATTAGACATGCGTAGAGAGTAGTATTTAATGGACGAATGCACTTCTATTGGCTTTAGTTGTCAATTGAATGCTCTCTCTATTAATCACTTAATTAAAATTATCATTTACTAGTATATCTTTTGATTTTACAACTCCTTTGTGCTGATATCAAATTGACTAACAACCTCTATTTATTCAATCCGTTTATTGATTTTATAGGAGGCGAATCCACTTCTGGCACATTTGCTTGCTATATCCATCAATCCATCTAACAACCTCTATTTATAAGACAAAATAAAATAGAAAAATTAGAATTTCTTTTTTAGAAATACTTTATTTCAAGAGCGACATCTAAAAGGGGAAAATGTGCTATTTTGACTTGAATATATACCAAATTCGATTGAATTTGGTGAATAATTAAGGTTTGTGATGCATGATGGTAGTTTGGTTTTTCCATAACTGTTTGAATCATGTTAGTTTAAATTTCTTTATATCAATATCATGTTATCGTATTTAATTAGGACCAGTTATTTTGGCAATGATGCATTGCCCATGTGCCTGCCCATCGTGATCCTATTTATTATGTATCATCTCTTTATTTAAGTAGAATATAGTAGCTGCATAGCGCCATCAATCATTTTATATATTTTTCAAACAACTGATTTGACTGGATAAAAAGATTAGTTTGGAGTTATAATATTTGAATTATGAAGAAATGACAGATAAAATTTGTTTCAATATTAATAATATGACTCTACTATTTAGGCCCAATTTTAGATCAATTCGCCAGTCAATAGTCAGACATATAAAATGTGGGCCCATTATTAGCAGGCTTTAGGGGGATGTCAAATTTAATTTTCAAATTTTGAGGCCCAGAGAAGTGTGTTGTATTAATTCCAAATTTGATCCCTTGTTGTCACGCGTGTGCCGTCGTCGCATGGTGCATTTGCAAGAGCTGGATACACAGCTAGGACGAGAGATCGTGGATTGTTTTACAGTGCTCCAAGAAATGTAGTATAGACAGACAGATGTAGATCATCTACTTTAAACAAAACGGACTCAATGAGCATCAGAAATTCTGAATATATGTAACAAGAGTAAATCAAGAGCTACAAGCCCAAAGATGGACTACGTTTAACTTCACGGTGAATTCGCTTGAAAATGAGCAACAATAGGATTCGGCCTGCAAATTCGGATACGCGAACCCGAAATCTTTAAAATATTATACCTAATGTCAAACCCGTATGTGAATTCGGATACCCAAACCCGACTAATTAGGTACCCGCAAACCCTAAATTATTATGGTTCAGATTTATTCTATTTATATAAATTATATTATGGTCGGAGTTATAAAATTAACAATAATTATTATGAAAAAAATGACTTCAAATAATATTCAATATTTTGATATTAATTCGAAGATCTAAAAAGGTGCAAAATGCATTTTTTTATGGTTCAAATTTGAAATACAGTAGTTATTTCTTTTTAAAATCCAACAGAGTTAATAAAGTTAGGATATTCGAAATTACTGAACATCATCCTAAGCTTTCCTCACACTAATAATTAATATTAATGAATAATTAATTTAGAATGGCAGAATTGAATTTGTGTGATTAGTCCGCAAGCATGAGATGGACTTGAGCCACTTGTGATCGAAGTGGCTCAACGACCCACTCCTCCTTATAGTAATATCTGTGGAGGAAGATGAAAACGACGTCGCACCCGAACAATTAGTCATCTGCAGAACAATCACCACAACCGACGGATCCATCGACAGCGACCGCTTCAGCCGCGCCGATGACGACCTCCGCTCCATCGGCTTCATCAACGACGCGCAATTACGGAGCAAACAAACCGATTGCCCCACCGAAAACGGCTCAACGCTACTGCTCTCGCCACGATTAATTGGATCCACGGCTAGATCTGGAGATGCCGGTGCCGAATCTGTTTCCTGGCGGAGCACCCGCATCCGGCAGAGCGGACAGCTGGTGTGCGTCGCGAACCACTGGTCGATGCAGGAAACATGGAAGGCGTGTGTGCATTTAGGCAGCAGACGCACGGAGTCCTCGTCCTCAAATTCCCCCAAGCACACCACGCATTCTCCTCCCTGATTGACGCCGCGGCGGCGCTTCCATACGGAGAAGGCGAGGATCGGAATCGATTTGACGAATTTCTCGTCGACGCCGGTCGGAGGCGGCGGTTGTGCCGGCGCGGCGCTTTATGCAGTAGTTGACGAGCAAGAGATGGTAGGTCATTATAGCGATAACTGTGGCAACTATGCCGAGCATAGATATGAGTAAGGGATTGAAGAAAGAAGCGTTAGTGGCACTTTGTACCGTAGACGGTGAGCTCAAGCCCTCCATCGTTCATCACATGTACTGTACGGAAATTTCCAGTCCAGGTATGTTTTCTCTTCTCTGGATTAACGGTTGATTGTGTATTTGAAAGAAGCAGATGCTACTACTATCAACTCAATCAATGTGTATATATATATATATATAAGGTGCTAATACTATTATCCAAATGAAAAATGATGTATATTCACCTACATTTTGGAGCTCTTTGAAAGAGGCAAATGTTGTTACAAAAATAGAGGAAGGGCGAGAGAAGTAGGGTTGGTAGTGCGACAAGTGGGAGGAGGAATTGGGCTACGGCGTTGATTCAGTAATTTAGTCGAAAAAGTGTGTTTAAAAAAGTTGAATATATAGGGTGATAAGGCGATTAAGTTGTTGAGAGTTTGGTGCAATTTATGATATGGTTAATCGTGGATGGATGATTTGTCATGTGATGTTGCTTGCTCCTCTAAGTTACTAGATTATACTAATCGTTAATTACTGTAGACTTGAACTAGTCCCGAAAAACTTTATAACATCTTTACATTTGGTTTCTGCTAATCTGCATGCATGGTTGGCATATCGGAATTTTGAATAAACCAAGATTTTTTCCTTCAATCATTGTGGAACTAAAAAAATCATTAATGATTGTAAAAATAATTTTATTTGGATTAATTACATGTGATTGGTTATACTTGTTTATTTTCTAAAATATATTGCAGATCCATCGATCGAGCTTAGTTTATCTTAGAGAAAGAGAGAGACAGTGGAAATATACAAAACAAATGGGCTGCCACCACTATTTCAATTGCTGTTAATTGAAAATTGGGTTAATCATTATCATAACCTTTTTCAAAAGATTTAGTATTAGGCCAACATGGATACACCCAACCCAATAGACTATGGCAGCCAAAGCAGGAAAAAAGGTCTGCTCCTTCTCCTTATTTATAAAATTACTAGTAAATAGAAAATCATCCATTGAAATTGCTTTTTCTTGTAATAAATCCTCTTCTTTTACCGAGTTGTCTCTTTTTATTTTTCATCTTTAAATGGAGAATAGAAAAAATGAAATGATGCTGTTAGTATTATTGATTGCCACTTCCTTTGAGTTATCCAAATACCATGATTCATTTTGATTTGAATATTCTTGTTGCATGTGCAGCATGTGGGGAATCAAACAATCATAAATTCATAATATAGTATAGCAATCAGATCTGAGCCAGACTTATCTGATTCTAGTCCAGCTGTTATCCGATCTGTCAAAAGTGACACAATAAGATACTAAAGTGAGAAACCCCTCTCATTGGTCAGCTTCTACATTGGAAAAATGATTCAAACTTATTTCATAAAATAAGTTGTTATTGATGCGACGTGCAACTTTAATTCCACCATTCATATTTCATCACCAAATCATCGCCACACTCTGAGATACCACACATCTCAAACTCCAAGAATCCCATGGTGTCCACAATTTTGAGCTTCAATCTCCATCTCCACCCCCACCGCCAAAATCTTCTCTTCTCAAACCCCAAACCCAACTACCTCTTGAAGAAATCATCGATATACCCAACCAACTTAACTAGAAAATCCTCCCCCCTCCACAAAAAACGCTACCCCGATCCCTCAATGACATCATCATCAAATCAATCTCAATTACTCTCCCAGTTCAGAGACACGGAGCCGGACCCCACCCTCATAAACGATGATCTAAAGCCGACGCCGCCGGCCCACCGGACTCTGTCTGGGGTGGATATGGCTAGCCTGTGGGTAGGGCTGGTGGTGGGGGTGCCATCATACTACCTAGCCGGCAGCCTAGTCGACCTTGGCATGGCCTGGTGGCAGGGCATCGCCACCGTGGTGGCCGCCAACGTAATCCTGCTATTTCCACTCGTCCTAACCGGCCACCCGGGCACCAAATACGGAATCTCCTTCCCAGTCCTAGCCAGATCCTCCTTCGGAATCCGAGGCGCTCATATCCCCACTCTCTTGAGAGCCCTGGTAGGGTGCGGCTGGTACGGGATCGAGTCATGGATCGGCGGCGAAGCAATCCTCCTCCTCCTTCCAGAAAGCGTGAAAGCGTCATCCCTTGCATTGCCAGTAAACTGGCTTGGAACTTCACCGCTGGCGTTCGGGTGCTTCATCGTGTTCTGGCTCCTGCAGCTGGGAACATTCTGGAACGGGATCGAAGGAATCCAACAGATTGAGAAATACGCAGCTCCGGTACTTAGCCTGCTCACTCTTTCCCTCCTCATGTGGTCGTATGTTCGAGCTGGCGGCTTCGGCCACATGCTCTCCCTCTCATCAAAGCTTTCGAATTCCGAATTCTGGGCTCTGTTCTTCCCTTCACTGACAGCAAACATCAGTTTCTGGGCTACTCTAGCGCTAAACATCCCTGACTTCACTCGCTACGCCAAGAGCCAGAATGATCAAATCATAGGCCAAGCCGGTCTCCCCTTGTTCATGGGAGCATTCACATTTGTGGGGCTGGCAGTGACTTCATCCACCAAAGTCATATTCGGAGAAGTCATTTCCAGCCCAATCCAGCTTCTTGGAAGAATAGGTGGGATTTGGACCAAGATCTTAGCTATATTAGGCATAAGCCTGGCCATCATCACCACCAACGTGGCAGCCAACGTGGTCGCCCCAGCGAACGCGCTCGTCAATCTGAGCCCTTCCGCCTTCACGTTCCGGAGGGGGGCCCTGCTGACGGCGCTGCTGGGGATAGCGTTCCAGCCGTGGAGGCTGCTGCAGTCCAGTGAGAGCTTCGTGTACACGTGGCTTGTGGGATACTCGGCGTTTCTGGGGCCCATCGCGGGGGTGATTCTGGTGGATTATTATTTGATCAAGGGTGCTGAGTTGAGCGTGGGGGATTTGTACACTATGAGCCCGAAAGGGGCTTACTACTACTCTGGTGGCTTCAATGTGGCTGCGATTGGGGCGTTGGTGGTTGGGGTTTTGCCTGTGGTTCCTGGTTTCTTGAATAAGCTTGGAATGCTGAAATCCGTTCCTCAACCGTTTGTGCTCATTTACAACAATGCTTGGTTCATTAGCTTCTTCTTAGCTGCCTTTGTGTACTGGCTGATGATCAGACTCACAGCTGCCTAATTCTCACACATTTCTGTTTCTAAATAAAACCTATGTGGAGGGAGTATCATTTTTCTACAAATCTGCTCTAATTTTATACATTTCAATATAAAAAATTGATAAAGAATCTATTTAAAGATAACAAGAAAAAATGTGATTGTTGAATACTTAAAAATCATGGCTTACATATCGTTGTACAGGAAAATCAATAAAAATTAATTTATGCTGCTTGCAGAATATAATCAGGAGCATATTTTGTTTTTTAGTAAATTATGTTATTGCTCGTAAAATGGGAGAGCAATTCGCCAATGAGGCAATGCTCAACATATATTGGGCTTAACTCTTGTAGAATTCCAATTAAGCTGGCTCTCTTGTACAACTCCAATTAAGCCGGCTTTCACGTTTGGATCGTGATTTGTAAAGCCCACTTATTTCTGCCTATTTTAGTGGCATACCGAAGTTTTGACTTTTGCCCAATAATATATTCCTTGTTAATTTAGGCATTTGTTTTCATGACGAAGTTTGAAAATAGTGTGTAAGAAGTGAGTCCACATTCAGCTCTTAATCTTGAAGATATAAAGGCTAAAGAGGAAAGGAAGAAGCAAGTAGGAACTAACAGTTAGGGTGAGTTAGTTGGTTAGCAAAGAGCCGTTGGAAGCTCTTGTTTCTTGTTTCTTAATTCTTTTCTGTTAGTGGCGGTTTCCAGATTGTGTGAGCTACATATATAGCTCATTTTCTTGTATCTAGTTAGTTAGTGAGTCAATCAATAAAAAGAGATTTCCTTTTCTCCAAGAAACTATCCTTTCTTCATCAAGATTAGTGTGTGTCTCTGTGTGCTCGGTGTGTATGTGTGTTCTGTGTGAATTACATAGAGAATACCAAAGAGTGTGTGAGCCTTGTGTGCTGAGTTAACAAGTGGCGCCTTCCGGTGGGAAATTGAAGCAGGTTTGCAGAAGTTTAGACGGTTTCAGAGATGGCAGCAAGGCTAGATGCATAGAAGTTCACAGGCAAAAATGATTATGGCCTGTGGAAGATGAAGATGAAGGCATTTTTGATCCAGCAAGGTTTGGCAGCAGTTCTTGCTACTCTAAGTGAGAAAGGGAAAGCTCCAGCTCTTGATGAGAAATCCCAAGTCAAGCTTGATGAAATGCAGCTCAAGGCCCACAGTGCAGACATCTTGTGTTTGGGAGACAAAGTTCTGAGAGATGTGCAAGAAGCCAATACAGCAATGGAGATTCTGGAGAAATTGAATGAAGTCAATTTGGCTAATTCTAGAAAATAGACTTTACCTGAAGAAGAGGCTCTACTCCTATAGTTTTGCTACTGACAGATCCATCATAGAGAAGCTGAAGGAGTTCAACAAGATTATTGATTATCTTGGCTATGTGGATGTCAAGATTTCTGATGAAGATAAGGCTATCTTGACACTCAATGCTCTGCCTAGTTCCAATGATCAATTGAGTGATGCCATCATCTATGGCAGAGACAAGCCTATTACTTACACAAAGGTTTATTCAACTCTGATGGCTAAAGAGCTACAGAGAAATAACAGCAAGGGGTATGATCTACAAGCCCCAAAGGCTCTAAATGTGAAGAAATTCAAGAAGCATAAGTTCAAGAAGAAGTATGAAGAAAATTCCAAGGGATCTACCTCTGATACCCCAAAAGAAACCTGGCCATGCCACTGATGCAAGAAGCCTGGGCATCTAAAGAAAGATTGCTTTGCATGGAAGAGGAAGTAGGCCTCTGAGGGCAAAGGGAAGAACACCTCTAGATTGTGTAGAGTGTGTAGATCCACCAGCCCAGCTTCTGAATGTGTTAAAAAATAGGGTAAGTTAGAAATGGATCATGGGTTCTGGGTGCAGTTTTCACATGTGCCCCAATAGGAGCTGGTTTCATGATCTCAACGTGGCAGATTGATCAGTTCTTCTTGGAAACAATCACATCTGCAAGATCAGAGGAGTTGGGAAGGTGAAGCTGAGGCTTCAAGATGTTTCTATCAAGATCTTGACAGAAGTGAGATTTATTCCTGAAGTTAAGAGAAATCTGATCTCTTTGGGGATACTGGAACATAAGGGATTTAATATCTTGATGAGTCAGGGAAAAATTCTGGTGCAATCAGGGAATCAATTAGTTATGGTGGCTGAAAGAGAGCATACACTCTACTACCTAACTGCTGAAGCTGTTGATGGAGAAAGCTACTCCATCTCTACTGAAAATATGAAGCTATGGCACATGAGATTGGCCCATCCAGCTGAGGGAAACATGAAAGAATTGATGAAAAAGGGTTTGATCCCATGAGATATCAGCATCAAGTTGGATCCCTGTGAGCAATGTATTCTGGGGAAAGCAAAGAAAGCCCCATATCCTACAGGTATACACTCATCTACATCCCCTCTTGACTACATACACAGTGATCTATGGGGTCCTTCTCCTATTAATTCTGTTGGTGGATGAAGGTACTATTTGTCTATTATTGATGATTATACTAGAAAGTTGTGGGTTTATATTCTGAGAGAGAAGTCAGAAACATATGCAAAGTTTAAAATGTGTTGCAAGGAGGTGGAGTTAGAGAAAGGCAGGAGTATGAAATGCCTTAGGACTGATAATGGCCTAGAATATCTCTCTACTGAGTGTGATGTGTTTTGCAAAGTGAAGGGCATGAAGAGGCATATGACAGTCCCTTGCAACCATCAACAAAATGGGGTTGCAGAGAGGATGAACTGAACTATTCTGGAAAGGGTGAGATGCCTACTTCTAAGCTCTGGTTTGAACAACAAGTTATGTGGAGAGGCAGTGTATACTGCTGCCTTTCTAATCAACAAGTGCCCAGCTACAGTTCTAAAGTCAAAAACTCCAGATTACATGTGGTATGGAGCTCATAGTGAATTTTCAAAGTACAAGGTGTTTGGTTGTGCAGCATATGTACATGTTAGACAAAGTAAGCTTGGAGCCAAGGCTCTGAAATGTATAATGCTTGGCTATCAGCGGGGTGTTAAGGGGTATAGGCTATGGTGTATTGAGCTTGGTAACCAGAAGGTGATCATTAGCAAGGATGTGGTGTTCACTGAAACTCAAATGCCATATCTAAGAAAGGATGCTATTCCTGATGAAGCAGACAGTGACTTCTTTAAGGTGGAGTTAGGTGCTATGAGCCAAGGTGTAGGTGGAGTTAGTGACTCTGAGAGTGAGTCAGAGGCTGAAAATGAAGGTGTTTCTATTCAAGGTGGAGGCACATCAGAGATAACCAGAGAATATCAGATTGTTAGAGATAGAGGTAGAAGAAATGTGAGACCTCATGAGAAGTTCTCTGATGTTGTCTACTATGCCCTATGTGTTGTTGAAAATATTGAGCTCATTGATCCTCTTACTTATAAGAAAGCTATGAGAAATAAGGACAGAGAAAAATGGATAGAAGCTATACATGAAAAAATTGAGTCTTTACTCAAGAATAAAACCTTGGCTTTGGTGGACAAATCTCAGTTGAAATCTGATGGGAAGGAAAGGAGGTTAGTAAGCTGCAAATGAATGTTCAAGAAAAAGGTTGAAACTACTGATAAAGACAGAATCATGTTCAAAGCTCGTTTGGTGGCTAGGGAGTTTACACAGCAAGAAGGTGTGGACTTCAATGAGATGTTTCCCATGTTGTGAAGCACACTTCTATCAGAATTTTACTTGCTGTGGTGAATCAATTGGATTGGGAATTGCAGCAGCTTGATGGCAAGACTGCTTTTCTCAATGGAGACCTTGAGGAAACTATTTTCATGGATCAGCCTGAGGGATATGTGAAAATTGGAGATGAAGGCAAGGTCTGCTTATTGAAAAAAGAGCCTTTATGGGCTAAAACAAAGTCCTAGACAGTGCAACAGGAAGTTTGATGAGCAGATGATGAAGATTGGTTTCACAAGATCTAAGTTTGATGATCGCATCTACATAAAAAAGAAAGGCAACACTCCAGTAGCCTATCTATTGCTTTATGCAGATGATATGCTCCTTGCTGGACCATTTATGGTTGAGATACAGAAAGTCAAGGTAGATTTAAAGTCTAGCTTTGAAATGAAGGATCTGGGTGAGGCAAAGAAGATCCTTGGCATCAATATTCAGAGAGACAGAAGATGTAAGAGGTTGTGGCTGTTTCAGTCTGATTATATTAAGAAAGTTCTGAAAAAGTTCAACATGGATAATGCTAAAGCTGCTACAACACCTCTATCACAGAGTTTTAAACTATCTAAGGAGTATGCTCCTAAATCTAAGCAAGAGGCACAAGAGATGGGGTCTATTCCTTATGCTAGTGTGGTTGGAAGTGTAATGTACACTATGATCTGTACTAGGCCAGACCTGGCCCATACTATCTCAGTTACTAGCAGATATATGGTTGATCCTGGGAAAGAGCATTGGAATGCTCTTAAGTGGATTCTGAGGTATATGAAGAGCACTAGTAGCTGGTGTATTGTGTTCAATGGTTGTGATAAGGAGGGTGAGGAAGTAGTGGTGGGCTACTGTGATGCAGATTATGCTACAAATCTAGATAACAGAAAGTTTCAAACTAGTTATTTGTTCACTATGTTTGGTACAGTGGTCAGTTGGAAGTCAGGCTTACAGAGTGTTGTTGCTCTATCAACAACAGATGCAGAATATATGGCATTAACCGCAACAATACAAGAAAGCTTTTGGATTCAGGGTGTTATGTCAGATTTTGGTTTATGATATTTTTGGTCTTTTTTTCTGTTTAATCAATCATAAGCTATTCAAGCCATTCCACACTATAAAAGGACATGTCTCATATTTAAGGCATCATGCCTCTTGGAGAGAAAATTATTGAGGATATAAAAAATTTTTCACGGCAAGAAAAATATTATTTGTAATTGACTATCAACATCATCTACCCAAAAAAATTGTTCTACCCAAAAAAAATTGTCCACAATAAGTATTTTATTTTAGGTTTGTCATGTTAGCCATGTGTGGCTACTCCTAATTTGTAATAGTAGGTTTTGCAAAGACAATGCGTTAGAGCATCTCCAAGGGGAGATCGTAAAGTATTTTAACTATCATATTGTCTTCTTTTCATGAGAAATTATCCTTTAGAGGGAAAGATATTTGAGAATGTATTATATATTTTCCCATTTTGCAGAGGTATTTGTACCTCTCCATCAATGAAAAGGTAAAATCTTATAACTGTCATATTTACATTCTTTCATGAAAAATCATTCTCCAAATGAAAAGGTATTATACCTTTATGTTTTGAAATGCATCTTATACTATTTTTTATTTTAGAAAAATAATTTATCTTTTTATATATCTTTTCTCTTTGGAATATGTTATTTTTTAAAAGAGTATATTTTCCTTTTTGAAAGGGTAAATAGAAGATATACCTTTTCTATGTTATGCAAATCAAATTTCTTTCTATAGTGTTCGATTATAAGTAAAATTTGAATAATTTTAAATTAGTATTATTATTATTTCAAATTTTCAACACCACCTTATTCAAATTTCTGGTTCCATTACTAAGGGGGACATCGGCAGGTGGGGCTTGGGTCGTGTCTCACGCCTCTGTCGCGGCTCCCTCGCAATCTTTCTGTTTGGGCCGTGCTTGCGGTCCTGCCCCTTTTCATGTTGCTCTGAGAGTGCTCTAATAGTATATTGAAAATGCATTTGATCAATTCTATACCTTGTTAGCTAGAAATTTCCTTGGAAACAAAATAGCTGGTTACCTAAGGCTAAAAATTGAATATTAGGAAAAAGAGGTAGATAATAAAGATGCAATGTATTGAGAAGAACAAACAAAAAAACACCCAACGTAACAAGAATGCATCAGCAAACACCTATTCTACCCCATCAACACATGTTACACATCACTCTCATCAATTTCTTCAAATTTATTGGCTTTCATTCATATAATTAATTTAAGTATCAGTGCTCTACGAGTTTTAGATTTGACTTAGTTTAGTGCTTACGAACTCATGTGTGTAAATAAAGAATAAAATACTATAGTAATAGTAGAAAGTGAGGTTTCCCCCACTTTCTATAATAAAAGGAATAGTGATTTAAGACTTCAAAAAGACCATTGATTAATTAATTAGGTATAAACATAGGTATAATTAATCTGGTTTCCCCAGATTTTAAGAAATATAAAGAAAAATAGGTATAAAAAGATAGTAGAATGTGAGTCTCACTTTTATACGTTAATTTTATAATTAAATGTGAGTAGAAAAATTAGTGGAATGTGAAACATACATAACATTTAAAGGGTTCGTTTGATAAGAAAAATGAGATATAAGAAGATTTGCAAACTAAGATAAGAAATGTGGGTTTCGTGTTAAGATAAGCCTAGATGATAATTTTTTTTCGTTGATATTTGATAGACAAGAAATGAGGCAGAAATGTTATCCCACCAAATTTGTGAGATACATATCCTTGAATTTTAAGGAAAAAACTGCAGACTTGGATGGCCCATAGAGGATAACACAGACTTATATGATATGTTAACTATGTTACCAAATACTTGAAAATAGTATATAAGTATTTATATCTAGGCATTACTAACTTATTAAACATGTACAGTAAAAGTAAATTGAGATTCTTATTGGTAAACAGACCAAAATAGAAAAATAAAACTTCTAATCATAAATAGAAAAAATATGTTTTATACTACCAACTAATAAGTTCTCTAAGTTCTCGTAGTTTTCAATTAAACCACTCGCTATCGATATATATGGATGGGGCGATATCTCCTTTACTGCTAATTGGTTGACTTTGAGCTTTTCTTTTCAAATAAATTAATTGAATGTGGCGGTATCTAATTTGTTTCTCGTGCCTCTTATAAAACGATTTTTTTATTTTCGGTTCATGGAATGTAACCATTTTCTTGCAACATTACAAAGATAGTTATTTAAATAAACAGAAAATAAATTGGAAATTTAATACTCGGATATTAGTTGGGAGTCACTTGTTAGGTTTATAGTATTAATTTAGTTGAGCTAGATTCAGTAATAAACCAAGAAAATTAAATTGAAATGTAGGGTCTAGGTTGACTTTTTTTCAGGGTATCATATAAATACATGTATATTTATCATGCCCTTAACTCTATACATTAAAATTTATATGGCATTATTGTCTATGGGGTGTTCGGTTTGCAAGATTGTTTCCGGGATTAAATTTGTATCGTGTTTGGTTCATGAGATTCAATCCCACAACTCAATCCTAGATAGATAATCATGAGATAATTAGTCATAGCTAACTCCCTATTACTAAAATAATCTCACAATTCAATCCTAGATTGTATCTTGGTATTATTTTATTTTGAAAATCGAACACCATCTATAAATACATAATTGTATGTCGTTCCAATTGACGTGAAATATAATGAGGAAGTGAGATGTGATTATCGTTTCAAGCGATTGTGTGGAACTGATCAATTTTATTATTTTTTCAAGTTAAAGGGAAGAATATAATGAGGAAGTGAGATGTGATTATCAATAAATACGAATTTGGTCCTTTAAAAATATTTTTTAATGTATAAAGAACGCTAATTTGTATTTCTAAATATACTAGCAATGCTTCAAAAAACGTATTTATTGTTGGTGTCCCAACTAAAATTAGAGGATGCAAATAAAAGCGTTTTAAAAAAAGTACAGATTAAGTTAATTTATTATTAATTTAAGAACGTTTTTTTTCGTCCTTAATTGTTGTTATTTTAAAAATCTTTTCGACGCAAGTTATTGCGTCTCTACATATCCTTAAAAATATTTTCAACAAATTTGAAATTATGCACTTTAGCCTTATCAAATTGGTCCTTTTAAAGTTAATATTTTATAATTAATAAATAATTTGAAGCATCTTCCTAATATCATGTAGATACTACTTCCTCTGTCCACCAAATATTGTCCACTTTTGTCATTTTGGTCCGTTTATAAAATATTATCTATTTTGCTTTATTTTTTTTGTTTTTTGGTTAATGACTCTATTTTCCACTAATTCATTACACTCATATCTTATTATAAAATTAATATATAAAAGTTGAATCTTTACCAAGTTATATGTGGACAATAATTGGTGAACCAAAGGAATAAAAATTTTGGTCAAAAGGTGAAATTTAAAATATTAAAATTAGTTTTTATTGATCCACTAGGATTGTTGCATCGAAGATCAGTCATAATATTTTATGCAATTTGCAGATATGGATCTTCTATTTATTCATATTATCCGAAACCGTTGACATTGTTTAATTAACGCATTCCGTTCACGACTTTGCTATAAAATCCATGCTAAAAAATGTTTGGCTAACCATATATACTTAATATTTTCATCATTAGTAATTGTTTTTTATAGGTCACCACTCAGTCACTCACCATCCCCACACATGTTAAAACAAATTGTATCACTTTTGCGGCCACAATAATATACTACTCTACTATATTAGAATACGGTATTACACGGGAACCAATTTAAGATTATGTTTTTAGTTAGTGTTGACTTACATTAGTGATTACTTTTACTTTTAGTTAATATTTTAAAAAAGTGGACCTCTAAGAGTCTAAGTAAATTGACGAAATTATTGATTCATGATATAACTGGTTAAACGATTCAATTACCGGTTGAATCGGATTTAGGGGCGGACGCAGAAAAAGTTGGTAGTAAGGGATGCAAGTAGGAATTTGTTCTTCAGTAGTATTGACTTGGTAAGGAATTAACATGATTTGGCCCAATTTAATTTATTCATCGATATCTAACCTTGCCCACACATACATAGCTCTAAAAACAGAGACAGAATGAAGATAAAAACCTAACCCTAGCCTTCATAGCTAGAACTCGGCGCCTACATTGTGTGAGAAGAGAGAAGATTTTTTCTAGTTCTCTTTTGTGTAGATCTAGACCCAATTCTCCTAGTTCTTCAAATCACTAGAGCATTTGTCTTCATCAACATCCAGATTTATTGTGATTAACCAAAATTTTCCCACGCAAATGGCTAATCAAGAGCAAGAGAATATATTAGAAGATCTGAGGTTGAGTCAAGATTTTCCACGTGGAGAATGAGCAAGCCACGTCGATCCTTTGGAGGATTACATGTGAAAACATTATTAGTACGTGATGGAAGTCATGGAACTTATTGATCATTACGATGAATCATCAGTTCGATGAATGGTCTTTTGTTGTCATTCATTTCTTTCCTCATTTCACATGAACCAAAGTGCACAAAATGCGATCATCACATCACTAATTATTATCAACAACCTCCCTTCGTCCCACCCTAAGTGGAGCATTTTCTTTTCAGCATGAGATTTTATTTAGTGTTGTTTTGTGTGTTAAGATAAGAAAAAAAAGTAAAAGTGAGAAAAAGTAGAGAAAATGGTGTTTCTATATTAAGAAATGTGTCATTTAAGGTGTCATCCCAAAAAGAAAAATATGTTACTTAGGCTGGGACAAAGGGAAAAGTAACAATACAAAACAAGCATGAGTCATGTATATCAATTTCTATTTGTTAAACCCTAGCATATGAAATGAAAGTAGTATAATGAATCTACAATGGATTAACATTTTTTAAATAACAACAAACAAACCAGAAAACAATAACAGTGGAAATAGGTCTATATCCGTATCTTTATAGACGGATTAGGTTAAAAGCCGAGGTTGTTATCAGCAATACATTATTAGGGCCATTTGGTATATCATAAGGGTATAACTGGAAAAAAACACTACTATCTACATTACAAAATGGAAGTTCCATAAAATCAACGTAATTTTTGGACAACGATTATGATTTTATTTTCAATCAATATTCAAATCTCTCTCTCCATCACTTTCCCCATTTTCGTCGATCACTCCTCCACTTCCTTCCCACAAAACTGAAACCATAGCCGTCTGAGATTTGAAGAAAAATCACAAATCAACATCGATTGAGGTTGTGAAAACGAAGCCCCCATCTTGAATCGGCTGTTTCTGAACTCGATTGACGGTTTTAGCTTTGAAACAAAGGTAATTTTTTGACGCGATTCACTACGTTGTGTGTTGAAAACGACAAAATTGATTTTCATTTAGTGATTACATTATAACAAAGGAAGTTTCCTTTTTTTCATTTTAATTGTAAATTTGATTTCTACGAGATTGAGTCGTCGATTTTTCCCAGAAAATGTAGGTGTTTTATAGTTGGGCGTCGATTGTGTTTTCATACTATAAACTATTTTATCTGCCCTCGTCTTTATTGAGTCGGATGTACTTGTTTGGATTGGTTGTTGGTTCTGTGAATGCA
This sequence comes from Salvia splendens, assembly GCF_004379255.2. NCBI lineage: Eukaryota > Viridiplantae > Streptophyta > Magnoliopsida > Lamiales > Lamiaceae > Salvia > Salvia splendens. The sequence continues at coordinate 22,082,384 of NC_056034.1, forward strand.
TGTACAAAATTGAATCTGTAAACTGTAAATATCGTGTACATTATTCAAACAAATTGGTACATTAATTCGGTAATGTACGATTATGGTTATTCAATGTACGATTATCAAACAATCACCGTGAATACTACTGTGAATTTAATGTACGATTATGATTGTTTAATGTATGTGTCACATTCTTATTAATATAGATTATAATGGGTTTAATGTGTTGCGAAAGTTAAATCCATCCACCTAAGGGTTTAGCAATCCATGGGGTTAGGGTATAGAACCGACTCACTAACAAAACCTTGTTGTTCATTATTTTGATATAGGATGCTACATTATACAATCCCAGATGTACATTATTTACCTCTGAACTTGTACATTATTATGTGGATAGTTTTCAGAAGTACATTGATGGAAAACATTAGATTAGTCTTTGATATCTTCTACATTAATATGTGCTATGGTAGTTTGAGTTACATTGATGAACATGTTCTGTACATTACGTATAGTTTATTATCTACATTATTGTCTGATGTACTTTTGTTTAATGTTGCTTATAGTCTAATCTCCTCAATGTCAATATTTTTTGAATAGGTACAAAGCGCCCAAAAAATCTTATTGATGAGGACTTTGAGGAGGACATGCAACCTTTCCCAACCCATGATACATTATACGTGCATAATTGTACATGACTTTAAAATATCATTCACTGCGATAAGATGTAGCTATATATGTACATACATTATTCAGTAATTTAATTACATTAATGTCTGGGATTCATACTTTCAAATACCATTTTCATACATTAACATCAATATTAAACTAATTCTTTCGTACATTACAAAACCATATTCGTACACCAGGTTCTGTATGAAACCAAAACCGAAGGATAAAAATAGAAATTATAGGAAAGTGTTGGTAATATGCCTTAGCCAAATAGATTGCTAAACCCTAGGGGAAAAGATTTATCTCCCTGCAGTTGGTGATGTTTTCGTTAGTCTGTCGGTACTACAACCTAGCCCGATGGATTGCTAAACCCAAAGGGTATGGATGCAACATGCTGCAAGACATTAAACTAAGTCGTTCGTACATTACGAAGCCATATTATTACATCATGTAGTCATTTACTGCTTAAACGAATGATGTACATAAAATACATAACTAATGTAGTCATTCACTAGTGAATAATGTACGAAAACTTATTAATAATGTAATCATTTAGTAGTAAATAATGTCGATCTCAAATCAACTATTAGAAACAATATGTTTGGAAAACAAACCAAAAAAAATCAAGATTTCTTCTTCCCCTTACGCTTCTCCTTGCCATATCCGTATCTTTTTCTTGACATGATCTCGAATCATGATGGCACATCGTACCACATGTCCTACACTTTCGAAGCAGTCTACTACACCCTAGCCCCATGGACTGCTAAACCCTTGGGGAATGGATAACTTTTGGCCCTTAGCGAACAAATAAAAATCTACATTACTCAGTAAGAGACAGATACATTTAAACGACTATATTCGTATATTAAAATAAAGTAAATGTACATTATACAACGAAATTCTTACATTAGACACTGCGAACTTATCATGTTTCCATGACTGACGATATTTACGTACATTAAACAAAAAAAAATTGTACATTATAAAAAATAACAAACACTACTGTTTACACAATGAAGAAACAATAAATTCGTACATTACGAGCTGCAAATTCCCAATTTCCTAAAAAAATTTGCATAATAAAAAAGAAATTTTAAGAAGAATAACTGTATACATGAAAGAGAATGCCAATTTAATTAAGGAAAAGAAACCATATAATATAGTTACATGTGGCATATATTTCGGCCATTAGATAAACAAGATCTTATGGCTGTAATTAGTTTTCTGTTTTACAAATATTTAGTGTAATGACCTGAATATATCCATATATATATATATATATATATATATAGGGGTGCGTTAAAATGATAACCATATTTATGGTGATAACCTAATAACCTGTCATTTATGGGTCAAAAATATCATTTTTACTAAAAATGATATTTATACACTATAAAATGATATTTTTTCAGCATGCATAGAATGATACTTTTAATCCATAAAATGATATTCTATTTTATAAAATGATATATTTCGTCCATAGAATGATAGGTTATTAGGTTATCACCATAAACATGGGTTATCATATATATACCTATATATATATATATATATAGTTGTGATCATATGATAACCGTAAATATCGTAATAACCCTATAACCAAATCTGAACCACACATTTTCGAATCTTGTGGTTGAGATTCAAATTTAGATTTACTTCATAAAAAAAAGCGCGGGGGTAAATATGTCATTTCGCTCATTTAAATTTCTGAATTTCGCTCCATTCTTTCTCTCTTTCTCAGTTCGATTCTTTTCTATTCTCCGCGATTTGGTTTCTGATTTCCATAATCTCCAGATTTCCATAATCTCCAGATTTCCTTCCGATTATTTCCATAGACTCCAGATTTCCTTCCGATTATTTTCATAGAGATTTCCTTCCGATTATTTCAATAGACTCTGGATTTCCTTCCGATTTGGTTCATTATTCCATAATCTCCAGATTTTCATTGATTATCTGTTCAATAGTTGTCAGAATTTGCTTCGATGGAGAACGTAGCAAATAACGAAGGTAACAATCATTATATATTATTTAGCTTATTGATTGTGTTCATATTTTATTTTATTGATTGTTTTGATTTATGTATTGAATTTGATTTTTGATGAATATTAGCTGTCGATTAGTTTATGTTTCTGATGTACTGAAATTCTTATTTAATTAAATTATGTATTGCCGTTTCTGTGTTAAGATGATAGTTTTGGCTTATAAATTTTAGGTTTGCATCATAAAATGATAGTTTTGCCGGATACAATGATATTCTGAGTTGATAGTTTTTGGTGTATAAAATGACATTTTTTTTAATAAAATGATACTTTACCTGATAAAATGATAATCTAAGCGGATAAAATGACAGTAAGCTTATAAAAATGATAGTTTAGCTGAAGAAATTGCATATAAGCTGATAAATGATACTTTAACGTGACAAAATGACATAAAACTGATAAAATGATAGTTTTTCCGGATAGAATGATACTTTCAACCGACAGAATGATAGTTTTGCCGGGTAGAATGATACTTTCAGCCGATAGAATGATAGGTATTTTTGGTGTATAAAATGACATTTTTATTTAATAAAATGATACTTTTACCTGATAAAATGATAATCTAAGCGGATAAAATGACAGTAAGCTTATAAAAATGATAGTTTAGCTGAAGAAATTGCATATAAGCTGATAAAATGATACTTTAACGTGACAAAATGACATAAAACTGATAAAATGATAGTTTTTCCGGATAGAATGATACTTTCAGCCGATAGAATGATAGTTTTAGCCGATAGAATTATAGGTATTTTTGGTGTATAAAATGACATTTTTGTTTAATAAAATGATATTTTTACCTGATAAAATGATAATCTAAGTCGATAAAATGACAGTAAGCTTATAAAAATGATAGTTTAGCTGAGAAATTGCATATAAGCTGATAAAATGATACTTTAACGTGACAAAATGATATAAAACTGACAAAATGACATAAAACTGATAAAATGATAGTTTTTGATGATAGATTTTCCTGATAAAATAATACTATGAGTTGATAAAATGATACTTTTACTGATTTGTAGGTTTGTACATTCCTGTTTGTGATGATGCTTTGAAGCCAATGATTCGTATGAAATTCAATACATTAGTAGAAACATCTGGTTTCTATGAACACTATGCCCATTCAGTTGGTTTTGGCATTCGTAAACTGGGCAACAAATCAGTTCATGGTATTATTAAGTGGCAGTACTTGGCTTGCAGCAGACAAGGCTCTAAGAGTTTTATACCTGGTCATGCATCCAAATCAACTGAAGTGTCTGTTAAGAGGCGTAGGTGTCGGTCGTTTAGGTGTGAATGTCTTGCTAAGCTCAACTTGAGATATTTTTCAGATGGTATTAGCAGCGGGTATGAGGTTTATCAGTTTGTTGAGTATCATAATCACTTAATGGTTTCGGATGAGCATAGGCATTTTATGACGGCCAATCGCAGTCTGGATCCTATCCATCGAAGTTTTATGGAGGATTGTGGCAGGTGTAATATTGGTCCCACTCAAACATTCAAACTTTTGAAGGAGATAATGGGTGGACCTGAAAATGTTGGATGTGATATTATTGATATTAGAAATGGTTATCGTGATATTATATCCAATATTGATGGTTCAGATGCTCAAATGATTTTTGATTATATGCGTTCTCAAAAGGAATTATCTGATGCCTTCTATTATGAAATTGAGGTAGGATCTCATGGAAAGTTAACTAAACTCTTCTGGGCTGATGCTATTTCAAGACGAAATTATCATATGTTTGGAGATGTAATTTCATTTGATTCAACATACAACACTAACAGGTATATTACTTTTGTTGCTAAAAGACCTAAAATGATACTTTTTGCTGATACAATGATACTTTTTGCTAATACAATTATATTTCAGTACAATGATACTTTTTGCTGATAAAATGATAGTCATAGCTAATAAACTGATACTTTTCTGTATGCATGAAAATATAACTCAGTTTTATGTTATGTTTTGAAGGTATTGCATGATTTTCGCTCCATTCACTGGAAAAGATAACCATTCCAGAGCAGTTACATTTGGAGCTAGATTGTTATCAAGTGAAGGCAGAGACTCATATTGTTGGTTGTTTGGCTGTTTTGTTCGATGTATGGGGGTTGCACCCAAAATGATTATCACTGATCAAGATTGGGGGATGAAACTTGCTGTTCAACAAGTACTTTTACAAATAAGGCACCGATGGTGCATGTGGCATATTATGGTTAAGGCGTCAGATAAATTGCTCAAATCCCTGCTTGGTAGTGAATATTTCAAAAAAGAGTTTAATGCATGTGTTTGGTCTGATTTGTTAGAGCCTGATGAGTTTGATATAATAAGGAATGATATTATGGAACGGTATGGATTATAAGACGTCCACTGGTTTGGATCGATGTTTGAAGATAGAGAATTCTGGGTTCCTACTTATTTTTGAGATTTTCCCATGGGGTCACTTCTTAGGACTACATCGATGTCTGAATCAGAGAATATCTTTTTTAAAGACTACACAAAGCCTCGTGCAAATCTTGTACAGTTCATGAATTTTTTAACTGTGCTGTTGGAGATCAAAGGAATGCCAATTCAAGATTGAACTACTTGGATTACTCAACTATTCCTGATTTGTCAACCCAATTGCCTATTGAGAAGCATGCATCTACAATCTACACTGATAATATTTTCAAACATGTACAACAGGAAATAAGTATGGTATGTGAGATTGTTTCGATAACTGTTGAGGATAACATCAAGATGCATAAGGTCAAGGACCAATATGGTAGAACATGGGATGTTAAGTATGATTGTAAGCAAGACACATTCGACTGTAGTTGTAAGAAGTTTTCCAGAATTGGTTTGTTATGCTGTCATATATTTTGTTTGTTGAAGAATAAGTCTGCTAATCTCATTCCTGAGAAATATTTTGGTCGAAGGTGGTTGAAGAGTTCTTTACTAAAGGCAGCACATGGTCTACCATCTGAGCAGATACAACCATTTGAACGTGTGTTCCATTTTTAACCTTATTTGTAAAAACTCTATTTTTTCAGTCAGAGAAATGATAGTATTTATTGTAATAATGTTATCTTTTACCTTGCAAATTTGGATGAAAAGCAGGAAGTTAAGAAAAAGTTGTTCTCCAACTTTTATTGATTAGTCCAAAAGTCTGAGGGAAGTATGGATCATCTGTCTTTGTTATGTGCTGGTCTTGATGATTTGGAGAGCATATATTTGGAAATTGTGCAATACCTTCAGTCATTGAAAAGAAAAAGATGGTTGAGGAATTTTATGGAATGGCAGTACCTGATGTAATTGATGTACATCCTCCAGACGTTGTTAGAACCAAAGGATCAGCTAGTGACAAAGAATCAAAGAGGGAGAGGGCAATAAGGAAAACAAATAAGCCTCTACGACGGTGTGGTAAATGTCATGAGATGGGTCGTCATGATTCAAGAAATTGTGGTAGAGTCAATGAGAAGACAGATTGAAGCCATTTGATATAAAATGATACTTTCAGCCGATAAAATGATACTTTCAGCCAATAAAATGATAGGTAAAATGATAGTTTTGCTTGATAGAATGATACTCTGAGTTGATAAAATGATACTTTTGCCGATAGAATGATACTCTGAGTTGACAAAATGATAGTTTTGCCGGATAGAATGATACTCTGAGTTTATAAAATGATAAATGTTACTCGCAGCAGATAAAAGGATATTTCTATCCTATAAAATGAAAAAAATGATACTTACAACCGATAAAATGATACTTTAACATGATAAAATGATAATATAAGCTGATAAAATGACAGCAACCTTATAAAATGATATATAAGCTGAAGAAATGGTATTTTATGTTTACTGTATAAAATGATAGTTTTGACGGATAGAATGATACTCTGAGTTTATAAAATGATAAAAGTTACTTGCATAAGTTAAAATCATATTTCTAACCTATAAAATGATAAAATGATACTTGCAGCTGATAGAAATATATGAGGGCAAAATTGTCATTTCGTTTTCAAATTGGCGCGTTGATAGAAAACGTTAACTAGACGCTAAATTTGATTTCTCTGACACTCAAACCCTTCGAATCGCTTACAAACCCTCCGAATCGCTTCCAAACTCTCCGATCGCATTCAAACCGTAGTTTCTTCAGTTTCGAAGGTAAATCCATCCAAATTCTGTAAAATGACGTCGGAAAACGCTCAAGCATCAACGAAGAAAGGTTGGATGAAGTTTTTTGCTTATTTTACTTTTGTTTTTGCTCAATTTTATCATTTTGCCTGCGATTCTCCTTTTTTTTAGATTCTATAGTTTTTTAGTGTAGATTTAGAGTTACATATGACATCATGATGAAATTACTTCGAATTTACTTCATACCTTGTTCTATATCCTAACTCAGCGGTTTTTACATTCTAAATCAGCGGTTTATTCGAAGAAGTTTATCAGTGTCTATAGCAAATGTGTGACTATATCGGCAAAACTCATATTGATAAAGCGAATAGTTGAGATCCTTTAGTTTATCAGTATCTGCAGCCATATCCTAACCTCATGACCTCATTAAAACGCTTTAGTTTAAAACAATGTATGCAGCAGTAATGCAGATTCGAAGAAGTTTATATGAGTACTGATTTTGTGAGTAGTGTTTTGTTCTAACCTCCTGACCTTAAGTGACAAGTTTTGCTCTCTCTCCTGTTTTGAAGTCATTGAAATTTAGGTGATAAAATGATAGTTTCAGAAGATAAAATTATATTTTCAGGTGATAAAATGATATTTTCTGGTGATAAAATGATATTTTCAGGTGATAAAATGATAGTTTAATGTGATAAATCATAGTTTCAGGTGCTAAAATGATACTTTGACTTTATATAATGACATAAATCATTTAACACGCTGAAATCTTTTGTGTATTAGGAAACAACATTCCTGATGCTGTTGCTGATGATGATGTTACACTCTTAATGATGATTTCAGAAGGTAAAATGATAAATCTTTTGTGTATTAATGATAAATCTCTAAATTGAAAATGATAGTTTCAGGGGATAAAATGATGGTTTCAGGGGATAAAATGAAGGGGATAAAATGATAGGTTCGGTGATAAAATGATACTTTTCAAATGATAAAATGATAGTTTCTGGGAATAAAATGATAGTTTTAGTTGGTAAAATAATAAACTTACTAGTTGCACTTGATAAAATTATAGTTGCACTTCATAAAATGATGGTTTCAGGGGATAAAATGATAGTTTCAGTGGATAAAATGATACTTTTACTTTATATAATGACATAAATCGTTTAACACACTGAAATCTTTTGTGTATTAGGAACAAACTTTCCTGATGCTGGTGCTGATCATGATGATAGACAAGTAGTGATGGTTTCAGAAGGTAAAATGATAAATCTTTTGTTTATTAATGATAAATCTCTACATTGAAAATGATAGTTTCAGAAGGTAAAATGATAGTTGCACTTAATAAAATGATAGTTTCAGGGGATAAAATTATTGTTTCAGGGGATAAAATGACAGTTTCAGTGTGTAAAATGATAGGTTCAGTGATAAAATGATACTTTTGCATAAAATGATAAAATGATAGTTTCTTGAAATAAAATGATAGTTTCAGTAGGTAAAATGATAAACTTACTAGTTGCACTTGATAAAATGATAGTTTCAGGGGGTAAAATTATAGTTTCTGGGGATAAAATGAAACTTTGACTTAATATAATGACATAAACTGTTTAACACACTGAAATCTTTTGTGTATTAGGTGATGCTGCTGATGATGATGATAGAATATTGGCTGATGAAATAGAAAGTATAAAAAATAACAAGAAAAGAAAGAATGATGATGCAAGTAAGAAGAAGGCAGCTGCAAAGAAAATAGTTCTTCAAGATGATACAGCCATTGACTCACCGACCTTGGCAGGAAGAAGGAATACTGACTTCTTCGTTAACATGCTCGATTCTCTAAATAAGAATCAAAGAAGAGCTGTTAGAGAGATTGGGTTTGTAGCACTCCTACACTTCAAAATAAGAAGTTTCCTAAGATCATTGGCTTATTATCTAATTTACAACTTTAACCATAATAGTTGTTCAATTAAATTGAACAGCGGGGAATCACTATTTTTATATGATGAAGATGTTCATATTACTCTTGGGTTCCCCATTGGACCTTTACTTATGAGTAGGAACAAATTTCAGAAAAATATCAACATTAAAAGTGAAATTGCTAGATTCTGTAAAGGTGGAGAAAAAAATATGGTTCCAGATTATGTTGTAGGACAGATGATGAAAGACGAAGAAGATGGTGACTGGTTCAAATTGAATTTTATGATTCTGGTTGAGTATGCCTTGATCAATACCCCTGCTGATGGAAATCTGAGCCCACAAGTTTTTTATTACAAAGCTGATGTGGAGAAGATCAAAGAATACAATTGGTGTGGCTATGTCATATCCAAATTGCTTGAAACACAAAAGCGATGGAAAAATAACACAAGAAAGATATTTACCGGACCAGTCATCTTTGTAGTGGTAAGAATATATTTTTTTTCCATTGTCTATGAATCTATTTACAGAAAAACTAATATTTAGTTTTTGTTAATGTAGGCCTGTTACGTCGACAGAATTGTGTTTCAAAAAAAAATGGTGCCAAGATGCTATCCGACAGTTAAGGGTTGGACTGCCGAACTGCTGAAAGAAAGGCAAAGAGCAGAAATGAGTGCTTCAGAGTTTGGTCTCGGTCATAAGTATGACCGATATAAAAAGCAACAACATGAAGAGAACGATGAAGATGATGAATCTGAAGATGATGTACCTGAAGATGTACAATCATTGGATATGAAAGATCAGGACAAAGAGGGGACAACCATTGGAAGTCAACAAAAGACTTTCATAGATCAATGGAAGGAGGCTGCCAGGGAGTGTAAAGACTCAATGTCGAAAATTCTTGATGTCCTTGAAGCAGCGCCGGTTGAAATCAGGAATTTTAATAGCTTTAAGATTATCTGTGACACAACAAGAAATGCAATGGGAATGAGAGAGGAAGGTATGCAGAGTGTCACAGAAAGTCAGAAATCAATGTCAAATGCTATGAACAATGATGATATTGATGATCCTGAATTTATCGATATCATGATTGAACTTACTAAAGCTGCTGAGAGGACTTATACACTGAAAAATAGGGATGAGTTCCCTACATTCACTCTGATACCCGAATATGACCTGACTCCTGATGAGAATCCAAATTTTAATCGGGAAAAGGATATAGAGAAGGAAAAACTTCCAGAGAAGGAAATGGTTAATAAAGCTGCTCAAGAAGAGAAGCAAAAAGTTCCAGAGAAAGAAGTTGAATTGTCTCTCAATGATGAATTTGGGGTAACTTTTAAAAATGATAGTTTAAGTACATAAAATGATTGTTTATATGGTTAAGATGATATAGGTTTGATGATGTTTTTTGGTTGCTCTGTTTTATTTGAAAAATAATACTTTTGCATCATAAAATGATAGTGTAAGAGGATAAAATGATAGTTTCAAATGATAAAATAATATTTTTGCATAAAATGATAGTTTCAGTGGGTAAAATGATAGGGTTCATTGATAAAATGATACTTTTGCATCATAAAATGATAGTTTCAAATTATAAAATGATACTTTTGCATGAAACGATAAAATGATAGTTTCTTTGGAATAAAATGATAGTTTCTGTGGGTAAAATGATAGGTTCAGTGGTAAAATAAAATTTTGTTTCATAATGATAGCTTTAGATTTTTGGCTGATAAAATGATAATATGAGTTCCATTGGGTAAAATAATATCCCTTATGTCAATAACAATTTATATTTTTGATTGAAAGGACGAAAGAGCATGTGCCATAATATCCACTGTCATGGAGGATATACATGGTGAAACCGGAGATGATGAAGTTTTAAAAGACAGAGAAGATGTTTTGAAAAAGGCCAAAGGGAAGAAGAAGGTTTCCCAAGAACCTGCAGTTGAAAAGGAGAAAGTGCCCAGAACAACAAAGAAAATTGTTGAAGCACTGTGCTCTCCCTACAATGTCAGGGCGATAAATATAAAAGGAAAACTGAATAAAGAAGAGAAGGAAATTATGTACTGGTTGATGACACATGAAGAAAGCGAACTGTAAGTTTTGAATTACTTAATTATATTCTTATTAAATTCTTTTAACTAATATTAAATATGATTTTGAGATCAGTTATGAGATGGTTTATGAGAACGACATGATCAGCATGTTCAAGATTGATTTCCACACCCTTGCTCCACGTACGTACGTCAGTCAGTATCAACATCATAGATGCATGGGCTGTGTACCTCAACTACAACGAAAAATTCAAATCAAATGCATCTCTGAGTCGTCTTTTCATCAACACCACAACTACGGTACAGTAAACGGGTAAATAAGTAATAGTGTTACATTAAAAGTTAAATTTATTTACAAAAATGTAAACATGACAGGTATACAATATTGCTGCGAGGAAACATGATTGGACTCAAGCCGAGGCTCAGGAAAAATTCTGCACAGCGTTAAATGAATTTGTGTCAAAGATTGAAGATTTCAAATGGGAAAATTATGACATGGTAAGTCATAACGAGATATACATTACAAAACAACGTACCTATATTTTTGAAAATGACATTTGTATATAATGTTTTGAAAATTAGATATTCTTTCTGATATGGGCGCACGATCATTTTTATATCATGTGCTTCAATCTCAAAATTCAAATGCTGGATGTGATTGACAATGCTCTGGTTACTGAAGAGGTGATAAAGCAGAAATATGGAGGTGCACCAACTATACTGGTATGTTTAGTTAAATGCATTCAATATCATTTAGTACCAAAACATAATATCATTTTTAATCAACCTCATGTATGTTTTGTGTTATTTGAATAGAAAATTTTCTTCTGAATTTATCTTGGAAATGGTGTTAATCCAACAATGGAGAGTATTGTCAAAACGTCAAAAATCAGACACATGACTCTACCATGACAGAACGATACAAATAAAGTTGACTGTGGAGTTTATGTGATGCGCCACATGGAGACTTACATGGGTGGTCCAGTTCGTAACTGGAATTCAGGTTTAGCGAAGAACGGGACAGAGGCTTTCATAAAACTTCGTGCCAAATATACTGAAGCATTGCTTGTTGGAGAAACTAACAAGAAGGCTTTTGAGACATTTTCATTGATACAGCAGAAGTTTCAGAATGATAGGAAAAAAGGGGAAATCAATGTTGAAAAGATGATTAGAGAATTTGAACCCCGTAAAGATAGGTTGTAGTTGTAATAGTAACTTGTAAGACATTTTGTCACGTTAAAGTATCATTTTATCAGCTTATATGCCATTTCTTCAGCTTATATATCATTTTATAAGGTTAATGTCATTTTATCCGCTTACAATATCATTTTATCAGGTTAAAGTGTCAGCTTATATAGTTTCAGGGGCTAAAATAATAGTTGCACTTGATAAAATGATGGTTTTAGGGGATAAAATATCATTTTCAGGGGATAAAATGATAGTTTCACGGTATAAAATGATAGTTTGAGGGGATAAAATGATAGTTTCACAAGGTAAAATGATAGTTAGACTTGATAAAATTATAGTTGCACTTGATAAAATGATAATTTTGGCTTATAAATTTTAGGTTTACTGCTTAAAATGATAGTTTTGCTTCATAGAATAATATTCTGAGTTGATAAAATGATACTTTTGCCGATAGAATGATACTCGGAGTAGATAAAATGATGCTTTTGTCTTATAAATGTTAGGTTATGTAACATCCCAAATTTTTGTGACTCTTCTTATATGTTATTCGAATTTTGGATTCTTGGAATTATGAAACTTTCGTTTCTATGTGATTAAGTGTTTTGCATGAAATAAATTTTCGTGGTTAATGTGGAATGATGAGCTTGATGTTTTATATTTTCCAATGTGGGGAAATAATTAATAGAATCATGCATTTATTTTTTTCGAGCCAATTCATTGGAATTTTCGGCCCTTCCTAATTATTGAAATAGTATTTCATTTCTTGGATTTAATTAATTGTCTTGGGATACTTATCCAAATTAAATCCAAACCAAATGACCCTAAATGGTACTACATGGAATTCGAACTCTATTTTTATTTTCCTTGGGAGTTTTCGAAAATCTCCTATAGGAGAAAGAATTATTTTCATTTGATTTAATTGGTGCTTTATTGACTCTCTTCCTTTGAATTTAATCTAATTAAATCATGTTATAATTTATTTCTTCACCTAAAATAAATAGAGAGTTGGGACATTCCTTGGTTAGTAATTTTCCGCCCCTCCACTAAATTTTGGAGGATATTTTATTTGTTTCCTAATTTGTGGAATCCCTTTTTATTCAAATAAATTCCTACGTCTAATTAATTGGGGATGTGGATATTTTTTTTCTCCTACTTTTCTCCCATATCACACTCCCCCTATGCAATATTTTCCTTGTGGGAATTTAATTAATTGTTGCCTATTTTATGGGAGCCTTTTTCCTATAAATAAATTGCCTAATTTAAATCCTATTCTTTTAATTGGGGATTTAAATAATTTCCTTGTGCAAATTCCTTATGGAAATTTTCGGCCCCCACCATTATTTTCATACTTGAAGATTTAATTTATTTTGTTCCCTTGTTTATGAAATATTCACTTTTATTTCCTAAGTTGTGAATATATTCTCTCCAAGTAAATACCAAATAAATTCCTTGCTATTCCTACATAGAATTTTCGAAAATTTCCTCCCCTTCCCACATGCTTATTTTATTCTTTTAATTGTGGGATTTATTTAATTATATTTTTCCCCACAATTAATTAATTATTTGATTTTAAACCTAACCCTAATCCTATAAAAACACCTAAACTAAACCCTAGCCCCCATTCTCCCTCAATTTTCGTGCCTCCCTCCTCCCTCTCCACATTCTCTCCAAAAAAAACTTCTTCCACCATTGTTTCTTGCATCCATTGAAGTTTATTTTCAAGAATCTCCGACGAATCACCTCGTTTCTTGGTTCTACTGATTCGTTTTGTCAAAGAAGGTATATTGGCTTCACTTTTCCTCATTCTTTTCATTTGAACCATTTTCTTGAATCCTACATGCATGTAGTGGGTGTAGGAATCGTAGATCACAAGTTTAATCGGGGAGGAAAAGTGAGTTTGCTTGAAAACCTTGATAAATATGCGTTTCAATTGAATTGTGTGAAGTTTGATTGGAATCTTTGGTGAATGATGTAAGTTTATGTGCAAACATGATTAAGAGAGTCTTATCAAGCATGATTGTGTGTTATAAGCATGAGAATTGGTGTTTGGATGATTGAGAAGGAAACCCTAATTTAGAAATTGTGTATCTGTTATCTGTGATGTTCGACCAGTAGCTTCTGATGAGTAATTGAACTATCAAACAGCCGAATTTTGATATGAAAATTTTACTGAGTAAACTTCAAGGTGTTACCTGTGTCTCGTGTGAATTTCAGCCCTTTTTATCAAAAAATGAATTTTTAATAAATTTTTGAAGTTGACTGTGCAAATCTGCCAGAAACTCGTGTTCTCGCCAAGAATGTTTCGTTTTCTGTTTGACTGACCAAATGACCTCCGATTGATGCGATTCTTGAACTATATGAAAATTTGAAGTGTCTTCTAAGTCTTGTAAAATTTTCAGCCTTTTTAGGCATTGGATGAATTTATGGTAAAGTTTTCAAATGTACTGCGCAGTGCTGTTAGAAATTTTATGTTCCGACCAGAGAGTTTAATTATTTATTTGACTGACTAAACGACGTGATTTCAGTGTGAAAATTTGTCAGGATGAACTTGAATGTGTATTCTGTGTTGTGACCAAAATTTAGCTTCATATGAGATCGGGTGAATTTTTAGTGATTTTTATAAAACGGTCGCGCAGTTCTGCCAGTTTTCTGCTTTGATAAAAGGACACTTATTTTCAAGTTTAAAAGTATTATATGATGCATGTACGTCCAAGGAACGTGTTTAATGATGTGATCACGTGAGATACGTTGAAATATAATATGGTGTTTTTTTCCATCTTTGTGACGAACGTTGGGTTGGGTAATTTTGAGAGAACGGTGAAAGAAACGATAGGACATGCATGGTAATATGTTTTTGTGGAAGACTGACTTGTGTTGTCGTTGACAAGGGTGATTGTGTATTCGTGAACTCGAGGAACGAGAGTTGCCATAAGTTGAATTGTGAATTTGCTAAGCGATCGAGGTGGGCTTTCTTTTCAAACCTCTTTATTTTTTTGAAAATATGATGTGGTGTTATAAGGGTGGTTTAAAGTGTTATGTCATGCCATGATTGTTTTGATGTTGAGATTTTTGCCTGATGCCTAGTTCGTTTGAGCTTGCTCCGTTAGGCTATAGGGCTATGTTGAGATTGTGCTTGATGCCTAGTTTGTGAGTTCGCTCCATTAGGCTATAGGGCTATGATAAACGAATTCGGGTCTGAGTAGGGCCGCAAACCCTATCAGGCTGTGTACACAGAGGGGATCGTGAGCCGTCCTTGCTAGTCGGCCTGTCTCGTGGGCAAATAGTGTGGCCACACTTTCGTCGCACTATAGTAAGAGGATGTGATTGATTGATTGATGTGGAAAATGAGGAGATAAATTGTCTGGCCAGACTTGGATTTTTGTGTTCTTGTGATATTTCTTACTATATAAAACTCGAGATCACTGGTATGGATGACATAACTTATTAAAATGTTTTCGGCATGAGCCCATTGAGTACATCAAGTACTCAACCCTGCATATTATTTTCTTATGTGCAGGTTGAGCAGGATGTTGCGGAGGATGTTGAGCTAGCCTTAGGATGCGTCGTGTCTTCATACATAGGCGTGATCCTTGACTCTCCCTTTGAACCTTATTTCCGCTGCTATGTTTTAAATTATGTCTTAAGACCTTAATCTTTTCGTGTTGTGTTTGTACATGTATGGCGGTGTTAGGTTTAAACGAGTGTTTACGTTGTCTTTCTGAAAATGGTGTTTTCTGAGATTTAAGTTAAATGTTCGTTTTACCTTAGTTTTTTTTTATATATATATAGTTGTATTTCTTAAGTCAAATTTTTCCGGTGCCCTTTATAAAAGTATGTTTCTTTACGTCTTTAAAAAAATGACCTTAAACTTCTTTAAACTAAGTTGTTTTTCTTCTTTAAGTCTTAAGTTGTTCTTTTAAACTGTTGTCCATGCATGTCGGTCACGATCACCCGTTTGTGATACCCCTGGTATGGGCGGCCGTGACAGGTTTAATGCATAAAATGATAGTTTTGCCGCATAGAATGATACTCTGAGTTGATAAAATGATACTTTTGCCGATAAAATGATAGTCTGAGTTGATAAAATGGTAGTTTTGCTTGATAGAATGATACTCTGAGTAGATAAAATGATACTTTTGGCGATAAAATGATACTCTGAGTTGATAAAATGATACTTTTGCCGGATATAATGATACTCTGAGCTGATAAAATGATACCCCTAAATATCGTAATAACCCTATAACCAAATCTGAACCACACATATTTTCTAATCTTGTGGTTGAGATTCAAACTTAGATTTACTTCATAAAAAAAACGCGGGAGTAAAACTGTCATTTCCCTCATTTAATTTCTGAATTTCGCCAAATATCACGTAAAATAATAAAATGATAAAATGGTAGGTTTATTGCATAGAATGATAGTTTTGCTGGATAGAATGATACTCTGAGTTGATAAAATGATACTTTTGACTGACTGATAAAATGATAAAATGATATATGTTAGGTTTATTGCATAGAATGATAGTTTTTCCGGATAGAATGATACTCTGAGTTGATAAAATGATACTTTTAGCTTACAAATGTTAGGTTTAGTGCATAAAATGATAGTTTTGCCGGATAGAATGATACTTTCAGCCGATAGAATGATAGTTTTGCCGGGTAGAATGATACTTTCAGCCGATAGAATGATATGTATTTTTGGTGTATAAAATGACATTTTTGTTTAATAAAATGATACTTTTACCTGATAAAATGATAATCTAAGCGGATAAAATGACAGTAACCTTATAAAAATGATACTCTGAGTTGATAAAATGATACGTTTACTGCTTTATGATAAAATCATAGGTTTATTGCATAGAATGATAGTTTTGCGGATAGAATGATACTCTGATTTGACTGACTGATAAAATGATAAAATGATAAAATGATAGTTTTGCCGGATAGAATGATACTTTCAGCTGATAGAATGATAGTTTTGCCGGGTAGAATGATACTTTCAGCTGATAGAATGATAGGTATTTTTGGTGCATAAAATGACATTTTTGTTTAATAAAATGATACTTTTACCTGATAAAATGATAATCTAAGCGGATAAAATGACAGTAACCTTATAAAAATGATACTCTGAGTTGATAAAATGATACGTTTACTACTTTGTGATAAAATGATAGGTTTATTTCATAGAATGATAGTTTTGCCGGATAGAATGATACTCTGAGTTGATAAATTGATACTTTTGACTGACTGATAAAATGATAGAATGATAAAATGATATATGTTAGGTTTATTGCATAGTATGATAGTTTTGCCTGATAGAATGATACTCTGAGTTGATAAAATGATACTTTTGACTGACTGATAAAATGATAAAATGAGCGAAATTCAGAAATTAAATGAGCGGAATTTGGATACGTAAATTTTATCATGAGCGAAATGACATATTTACCCCCGCGCTTTTTTTTATGAAGTAAATCTAAGTTTGAATCTAGACCACGTGATTTTAAAAATGTGTGGTCCAGATTTAGTTATAGGGTTATTACGAAAATTAGGGTTATCATAATAATGCACCCCTATATATATATATATATATAGGGGAGCATTATTCTCCTTTTCATACCTAAGCTCCTTTTCTCTTCTTAATATTAACCATTAGATCCTATGAATCAATGGACCACATTAATGCTGAAATTCTCAGTCCGCGTTGCATTATAGAACCTAACCTTATGCATTATGGGGGCAATATAGTAAATGGGAGAAATTCGAAGTGGCATATTTTTGACAATTGCGAATTTTCAGGGATTTGAACGTATCCATCTCTTCAACCTCTCTCATTCATTACTCTCTCAACCTATTCCACTCTCCCCACTCCCTCCACTCTCTAAAACCCTAGCCATTCATCGAGGGTGAAGAATTGACAGCAGCGATCCAAGATTCCGGCGATTAAAGTCCACCGGTGGTAAAATATTACCCAAATCTACACTCCTTGACTCGTTTTGGGGCATTTAATTTAGGGTACTGTCCATTATTTAATATTTTGGGTCAATTTTTTTCCGTAAAAAATGAAATTGTAAACTTTTGATCTAGGGTTGTGTCCATTATTTAATTTTTTTAGTTTATTGCTGAGTTGTATTTGGTATATGTTCTATATTTCCAATTGAAACCATACGGATTTTGTAGATGTTTCTGGAAATTATCGATTTTGTGTTCAGTGTGATGTCGATTCTGTCCAGTAATGACGATTTGGTTGATTATTGAGTTATATCTATGTTTTTTGTCGATTTGGATGAAGGAATTTAACAAATTTCGTTGGTGTGTATTACAGAGCATCAATGACGAAGAGAGACAGACCCTTCAAGAGTCAACGAACACATACTGAAGGTTACATAATTGTTTCCCTAGTTCTGATGCATTATTCGTTGGCTGTACTATATTATTGGTCAGTATTCTTGCATTATTTGGTATATGTAATGCATTATATAGAAATTTATTGACATAACCTGCAGTATATGATGCAATTTATGGGTTTTGCGTGTACTATTTACGTAAATCATTGAAGCTTACTTTTATATATTATATGGTTTGATTAGTGCATTATGTCTATACAGAAACCGTCATTATGTGCAGAAAAGTATGCAATATGTATGGTGTTGTGTGTTTTAGTGACTACAATAAGTAAATAGTACATATGTGCATTTTTTTAGTTTGTACTGTGCATTATTGAACATGATTTATGCATTATGTTTACTAAATTATGCATTAATAAGCGCATTGGGTGTGTACTAATATTTACTCAGTCAGGATGAAATATGTTTATTAATTTGTGTGGGTACTGCATTGAGAATCTGTAGTAGTACATTTGTTGGAGTATATTGTGCATTATATGAGTGGTATTCATTATGTGCAGTAAATTATGCAATATGTAGGGTGTTGTGTGTTTTAGTGACTAAACTCATGAATGAGTACATATGTGCATTTTTTTAGTATAGACTGTGCATTATGGAACATAATTTATGCATTATGTTTACTAAATTATGCATTAGTAAGGGTATTGGGTATGTTGTAATAGCTACCCAGTTAGTATGAATTTTTTATTATATTGTGCGGGTACTGCATTGTGAATCAGTAATAGTGCATTTTTTTTAGTATTGTGTGCATTATATGAGTGGTATTATTTATATTGTTTAATACATTTTCTGTGTAACATATGTGCATTTTTGTGTTTAGACAATGCATTCTGAGTAATTTTTAATGCATTATGAGGTTGTGTTATGCATTATTTCATATGATATATGCATTAATCTGTAAAAAGCTAGCACCATTATGTATTCTGATTTATTGATACTGTTTTGATGTATTACTTTGTTTGTTCCATATCAGAGAAGCGGCTAAGATCAGACATTGACGATGCAGTTGACGATGCTATTCCAGTTGACGAGAATTATGGTTTGGAGTGAGTCTTGGTTCGGCTATAATGAGATCTTGGTTAATGGGTAAACTGATATTCGGATAGATGTTTCAATTTAAAACTGTACTTTTTCGCAACATAATAAGTGCGTTTGGATATTAGCTAATGCTTTTGAGACTGCGTAAATTGTCTGTATTCAGCATTAAAGATTGTGCATTGTGTTTTACAATCTGTGCATTACTCCTTTATCGACTGTCATTATTTGCAATATAGTGTTTGTTACGATAATAATTGTGTATATGCAAAGTCTGAGCTTTATGTGTAATTATATCGTCATTATTTATAGTTAATTATGCATTATAAGAAGTATGCATGGTAAATTTAAAGTGGATATAAACGTTGCAACAGAATTCAGGGGTGCATGGTTTATTTCAACTGGATATAAATTCAACATTAGATAAATTAGTGCATTATTTGATTAAAACGTTGCATTATTTACCAAGAAATTATCATTAATTAAAATTTTGTATTGAATAAGACATATCAACGGGCTGCATTATTTATTCCAATAAGTGAATTTTTTAATTTAACCGTTTCGCCAGAATTCAGGGGTCCATGGAATATTAAAATCGGATATCAATTCTGCAATAGACATTTTTGTGCATTATTTTACTAAAACGTTGCATTATGACCTAGGAAAAAAAATTGGAACAAACAAAATAATTCATCAGAACACACCTGAAACAAAGTTGACTTCTTTAATTAAAAACCAAACATTGCATTATGATAGATATAAAGTTCCAATAACAAAAACAAAAACATGACCTAGTGCAACACACAAGAAGTTGCTATATGTACGTACTATACCCTATCCCCTAGTCTTATTAAATCCTGGGGGGAAACAAAAACCGTGTGTCAAACATCGTATTACGGTACATTTTATTCGTATGCATTGCAGTTCACATAATTTGCATTATAAAGTCAATAATATGCATTACTTGCTTCAATTTGGTGCATTATTCGAATTGTTTTACAATTTGTAATTAATGTGTACGTACTATAACCTAGCCCCTAATCTTATTAAACCCTTGGGGAAAATAAGAACCGTGTGCCAAACAACGAAATACGGTAAATCTTATTTGTATGCATTGCAGTTCAGATTTTGATCATTATATAGTCAAATATATCCATTATATAGTCAAATATATCCATTAGTCAAATCTTATTCATACTTTTTCGCAACTTAATAAACAAAGGAAGAGCTGTGTCATACATAAACAAAGGAAGGGCCGTGTCATACATAGGCAATTGCTGACTCCAGATCCCCACGATTTTTGTAGATAACACCCATGGTGCAATATGCTTCAGCATACATAGGTCGCTCTATTGCAGCTTTCTCGTAGCAATCAAGGGTTGTGTCATATTGCATCATTTCGGAATAGACGACACCGAGGTTATAATAAGCAGGCTGCAGGCAATGAACTGATACATCAAAATTTAAATACCAGAACAAAAAATCAATAGCGAAAACTAATCATGTTCTGACACTTAATGCACCTAACAACAACTTTTATAATATGTACATTACGTAATACGTTAATTATGTATAACTCAAACACGTGCTATTTTTAAACGTTGTTTTTATTGTGTACGTACTATACCCTAGCCCCTAGGCTTATTAAACCCTTAGGGGAGATAAGAACGTGTGCCAAACATCGAAACAAGACACATCTTATTCGTATACATTGCAGTTCACTTATTGTGCATTATATAGTCAATAATATGCATTAATAGTTACCATTCGGTGCATTATACGTACCGAACTATACGTTGTTATTAATGTGTAAGTACTATATCCTAGCTCCTACACTTAGTAAACCCTTGGGGGAAACAAAAAACGTGTGCCAAACATCGAAACACGACACATCTTAATGTGTACGTACTATACCCTAGCCCCTAGACTTATTAAACCCTTAGGGGAAACAACAAACGTATGCCAATGTCATCGAAACACTGCACATCTTATTCGTATACATCGCAGTTCACATATTGTTCATTATATAGTCAATAATATGCATTAGTCGTTCACATTCGGTGCATTATTCGTATCGGTTTATACGTTGTTATTAATGTGTACGTACTATACTATACCCTAGCTCCTACACTTATTAAACCTTCAGGGGAAACAAGAAACGTGTGTCAAATATCGAAACACGACACATCTTAATGTGTACGTACTATACCCTAGCCCCTACACTTATTAAACCCTTAGGAGAAACAAGAAACGTGTGCCAAACATCAAAACACGACACATCTTATTCGTATACATTGTAGTTCACATATTGAGCATTATATAGTCAATAACATGCATTAGTCGTTTAAATTTGGTGCATTATTTGTATTGGTTTTAACACGACAACACAATAAATGAATTACTTGCTTTACGAAACACGTCACATCTTATTCGTATACATCGCAGTTCACATGTTGTTCATTATGCACTAAATAATATGCATTAGTCGTTAACATTAGGTGCATTATTCATATCAATTTTATACGTTGTTATTAACGTGTACATACTATACTATACCCTGGCCCCTACACTTATTAAACCCTTAGGGGAAACAAGAAACGTGTGCCAAACATCGAAACACGGCACATCTTAATGTGTACGTACTATACCCTAGCCCCTACATTTATTAAACCCTTAGGGGAAATAAGAAACGTGTGCCAATATCATCTAAACACGGCACATCTTATTCGTATACATTGCATTTCACATATTGTGCATTATATAGTCAATAACATGCATTAGTCATTTCCATTTGGTGCATTATTCGTATTGGTTTTAACACGACAACACAATACACGAATTACTTGCTTTACAACGAGCGAATACTCGGACTGATGTGAATTGGTATTAACAAAACCAACTGATACATAAACAAAGGAAGACAACACTGAATTACCTTATTCCATTATTGAGAGAACAACGATCGCTACAACGCCGACAACACAAGATTGTAATACTGAGGAGGCGTCAACGGAGAACGCTGGCAACGTGTGACTGAGCGACGAAGGAAAAATTGCAGACAGGGAGTAGGGAGAGAATCACGTCTAGGGTTAAACCTGGATGTAGATGAACGTCACGGCGGCGACGAGGAAGATGTACCAGTAGTCGCAAGAGCACCTCATCATCCTTGATTAATTGAATCCTCTCTCTCTTTGTTGGTTGTCGGAGCGTGTGGAGCGTAGGGAGAGGAAGAACGTGAATTCAATTGCAGAGAGGGAGTAGAGAGAGAATCATGTCTGGAGCGTGAGAACAGAAGCAATAACCGTGAAGATCTTCAACGGAGTAAATTTAGGGAGTTTCCATAACCAACGATTGTATTCATTACCAAATTTGCCCTTTTTGGTTTTTAATATAATTAAATTTAATGATTAAAACCAGTAATTTAGGCCATAGGATGTAGGAAATCAACGGCTGAGATCAAGAAGGAAAAAGGAGAAAATATGCAAAAAGGAAATGAATACATCCCTATATATATATATATATATATATATATAGGGTAGTGATCTATGGCTAAAGCCCCTTAAACCTATAACTAGAGAACAAATCACAGCCACATGATCAAGAAAATCAAGGGCTAGTATTAATACATGTAATTTTAGAGTTTAAGGATAAATTAATTCCACCAATCACAAATTTACTCCACAATAACAAGGCAGGGTATAATTGTCATTGCAGCCAAAATTACATCATTGGCAAATTCACAAATTCAATTCTTTGAGAACGAACCCGCGTTCTTCGTTGAGCTCCGAGAATCCGAGCAAGCGGAAGTAGGCGGCGGAGAAGAAGCCCTACCGCGGGGATTTCGGCGACGGCGTGCCATTTTTTTCATTTTGGCAATTGAATTGCGGCGGGTGGTTGGCGGCGTGAAGTTGGGGGAATTCGAAGGGGTGTGAGAGTGAAGGGATAGGATCTGTTGGGAGATAAGAAGGATGTTTGGAGCGGCAGGACTGCAGAGTGGTGGCGATGGCTCTGCAAATTCTGAGCTTCAAATTCTTTGCCATAGCTATTTTAAGCTGCTGTAGAATGCAGTGTAAAAGGATTTAAATATAGAGGGAATTGAAGCTCACTTTTCATCTACCCTGGTTTTGATTTTTTTTATTTTTGTTAGTTTGAAGATTTAAAGCAAAAAGATGTAAATCTGGTGGGGGAAATGGAAATAATTATAGAGAAGGTATTTTTAATTTTAGTTTCTTGATGAAATTAATTTAGTGACTCGTGTTTTGTAAACAAGAGTGAAGTAAAATCACGCTAAGAGTGAAGTGTTTTGTAAACAAGAGTGAAGTAAAATCATGATAAGAGTGAAGTGTTTTGTATACAAGAGTGAAGTAAAATCATGCTAAGAGTGAAGTGTTTTGTAAACAAGAGTGAAGTAAAATCATGCTAAGAGTGATGTGTTTTTTAAACAAGAGTGAAGTAAAATCATGCTAAGAGTGAAGTGTTTTGTAAACAAGAGTGAAGTAAAATCTGAGTAAGAGTGATGTGTTTTGTGAACAAGGGTAAAGTAAATCTGAGTAAGAGTGATGTGTTTTGTGAACAAGAGTGAAGTAAAATCTGAGTAAGAGTGATGTGTTTTGTGAATAAGAGTGAAGTAAAATCTGAGTAAAATTGATGTGTTTTGTGAACAAGAGTGAAGTAAAATCTGAGTAAGAGTGATGTGTTTTGTGAACAAGAGTGAAGTAAAATCTGAGTAAGAGTGATGTGTTTTGTTAACAATAGTGAAGTAAAATTATGCTAATAGTGATGTGTTTTGTTAACAACAATGAAGTAAAATTATGCTAATAGTAATATATTTCCAAGGCCAATACTAACTCGATCGTGAATCTTGAATCTGACATCTTGAACTTTATCACATGGCTAAAATCGCCATTATCGTCCTTGGAGCTACTCACACTATCATTCTGTTCAGATTCTAATTCAGGCGTCATATTTCCTCTCGAAGCAAAGCATCCAATTTTCAACCTCTGCTTCTGGAGGCTCTTATTATCTCTCAAAACCACAGGCAAAAACACGTCTTTTCGACAAATTACCACTTCTCAAAAATGGCACATCAGCAAAATCGAAATACGACCTCGAGCATACTCCCGCACACAACGCCATCAAAATCAATTCAAACTAAAACTCTCGTCAACTGCATAAACCACATATTGAGCTGAATCAGTAAATTCTCAGCTCAAAACACAATCAATTCAACATCTCAATGCTTAATTTCACAAACCGAACCAAAAATAATTCAAATTCTACACTGTAAGGAAACCAATAGCTCAACTAGACAGAGAAAGAAAGGAAACCACATAATTGATCGCAGATTTAAATTTGATAATATAATTTCCAAAAATACCCTTGGCATATTTTTTATAATTAAAATAACTAATATTTGTTCTATTAAGATGTGTGGCTGAGATTTGTTCTCTAGTTATACACTTAAGATTAGTTATATCTTGATCACTATCCTCTCTCTATATATATATATATATATATATATATATATATATATATTGATTGATTTTATGATACTTTGTACTTCATCCGTTTCATAGCAGTAGAGTCACTTTTTTTGCACGGATATTAAGAAAAAGATATTAAATAATTAAGTGAAGAGATAATAAATTAGGAAAGAGAGAAAAGTAGAGAGAATAAAGTCAATGAAGGAAAAAATGTTACTTTTTGCTAAATAGATAAATGACTCTACTATGATGGAATGTCCTGAAATGGAAAAATGAATCCATTACTATGGAACGGAGGGAGTAGTTTGTACATATATTTTGGAAAAAAAACATCTAAGGTTCCTTTTTTCCATTTCATATTGATTGATCTATTTAATTTTGGAATTTTGGTGTAGGTCGAAGGCCGGACTAAGTAATTCCCAGAAACAAACACATCATGAAACGAAATTTATGAAATTTATGGCAGCGTGTACACATTCATAAATCCAAGCACGCAAAGAAAATTTAGCATCGCAAGTTTCATTTTCAATTTTAGCAATCACAAAAGAACAATACATGGGGATGACTATGAGAGAGAGAAAACAAACGAATGAAAATGTATACGTTTCACTTTAATGTTTGCCCAAAACTCACGATTCAATGTTTCTAATGTCAAACACATAGTACTAGTGTATGTCTGATTTTAATTTTCATACTTAAATCTTAATTGGGACTGCCTCTCTCCCATCAACAATTTAGTTAAGAATCATTCCATTTGAATATATTCTTGATATTTTCTCATTATTTTTTTAACATAAATCTAGTAATGGACTTTAATATTTTAGTAGTAGTATAATGTAGAAATGAGTGACCTGATTGGTTGATAGAATTGTCACGCCATTATTGACTTTCAATAAAATAATGGGTTTACACAGTGTAAAGAGACGACTGCGTCAAATTGAAATAGACCTTGCTACGAAACAACGGCACACCAAACCTGCCTAGACCGTTGCATGCGATCGATAATTAATTCTCCCAATATTTTCTTAAGTCTTCTTCTTCATTTTTATAAATCGAGACCTGAAATGAGTTAGTAGTAGACAGCAGGCACGGAGCCAGAAAATTATACTAGTAGGGGCAAAAATATTAACATACAAACAAATAAATAAATATAAAATAATATATATATATATATACATTAAAATAACATAGTATATTATTTTAGATGATGGTAAGTCTACGCGTATGTCAGGAGAGGGACAAGTAAAAATTATTTTTTTCTAAATTAGGGGGGCAAATTAGGTGAATATGTATATATTTAGGTTTTATAATAGTATATATATTTACATGGTTATAGAAAAATGAGGTGGGGCATTTGCTCCTTCTCATCATATTATAGATCTGTCCCTGGTAGACAGTCACACGTTGACGTGACCATAAGGATAGTCAGTGGCGGATCCAGAACCTGAATATGGAGGGGGCGAAATTAAATATTAAAAAATAAT
Organism: Salvia splendens; assembly: GCF_004379255.2. Taxonomy (NCBI): domain Eukaryota; kingdom Viridiplantae; phylum Streptophyta; class Magnoliopsida; order Lamiales; family Lamiaceae; genus Salvia; species Salvia splendens. The sequence continues at coordinate 22,108,748 of NC_056034.1, forward strand.
ATAATTTTTAAGAATAAAATTAAATAATATATTAATTAAAAATAAAAAAATAAAAAGAAATACTACTACATTAAATAGCAAATATTTAAACTCCATAAATATTTTAAATATTTATTTTGATATAAAAGTAATAAGAAGCAATAAAAATTACATAAAATAAGTATTTTTTAACTAAAAAATTAATAGTATAACAAAATAATATGTGTAAACTAATAAGACTATAGATTCATAAAGTAATTAAATGGTTTAATTTGGTAATGAAATGAATTGATAAAATAAAGAGAGGTTAAAAGAATAAAAAAATGGTCTTATTAAGGTTTGATCCATGGACCTCTTGGTTAAAAATCCAACAATATAACCATTAGGCTACTAACTATAATTCAACATTCATTGAAAACTCATATTTTTCTATGCACGGAGGGGGCGATTTTTGCTATTTCCGGCTCGATTATAAGGGATATTTAGGCTCTCCGGACGGCCGGGAAGGGGCGGTCGCCCCCTCCTGCCCCCCCCTGGATCCGCCGGTGAGGATAGTAATGTAATGCTACATGAATTAGCACAAATATTAATTACATTATTATTTTAATATGAATATGATGATAATATAAAGCACTATATAGCTCTCTCCGTCCCCAGAATTAGTTCTTTTTGTCATTTTAAGCTATCCCACAAAAATTATTCTACTTATATTTTGGAGAGTTTTTATTACGCATAACATTATTAATTATATGAGTTTCACTGTCTACTAGCTAACACAGACTATATTTCTTTGTGTTAGCATTCCTCTATTTTATCATGTTTCTCTATTACTCTTTCTCCTTCAATGTCTTGATTGATTTTTAGGTGACATGGAGAATAATACTCCATAGAAAAATATCGTAGGTATGTGACATCTTATGCACTGTAACTACATATATGATCGATGCAATGTTAACGTAAATGACATATTTGCGGTGTTTTACTTAATTTCTAGTCGGGGATAAGAATTGCCTCCAATAATTACTTCGAAACGAATACTAGCGGAAATTTGGTTTGGAAGTCTCTCTAATTCCCTCTCTCTAATTTGGTTTGGAAGTCCTTATCGATGAGAACCATGCAAACATAAAATCTTAAAGTTCTGCCAATTCACGTTAGTGGAGAAATAGTATCATCTCATTAGAGAGAAAAAATAGTCAAAAATAGAAAATAATTATTTTTATGAAATTGAAAGAATGTCAATGTTTATTGGAAGGGAGTATACATTTTTATACCTTAGATCATATTGGCACAATCACTTTAATTAGGATATACGAATCTCACAATTAAAATTTAGAATATTTATCATTTAAATCATAATTTTTTTGTTGATTTCTTATCAATATAGTAATAACTTTTAAAAACAAAATATAAAACTATAACTTTTTATTTTTTCTCAATTGTCGTACAGTGCTCAAACTAAAACTAATACTATGACAAATTCAAATATGATATAAAAATAAAATGACGTTTTTGACAAAACGATATCATTATATTTTGACTGTTAATTAAAGACGATGATGTACCGAAAACGCATATCAGATTTCAGTTTTTTCATACTATTAGTTTTGATTTTGACCATAATAGTATAGTTGCAATAAAATCTAAAAGTTATAACACTGGCTAGAAACCAACGAATAATTGCGATTCTAATGGAAATTATCCTTTAAAATTTATCTAACATTGGAACAAATTATACTCCTTCTGTCCCATTAGAAATGAAACATTTTTCTTTTTGGGTTGTCCCAATAAAAATGAAGCGTTTCCTAAAATGAAAACAACAATATCACTACTTTTTCTTCTCTCTTACTTTACTCTATCTTCATTGACTCACAAAACAAAACTGCATAAAATCTCGTGTCGAAACTCAAATGTTGCATATTTATTGGGACGGAGGAAGTATAAAATAGAGTTGAAATGGCTAGAAATACAGTGGAAGCAAATGGGCCCGATGATGTATATATTTATATGATATATATGAACAAGTGGGTCATGCAATAATTGTCAACTGTTTTTGATCATTGCATTTGCATGGAAACCAGTAGCTCCCAAAACTAGCTACCATTTCAGTTTTTTTTTTATCTTATTTATCCACTTGTGATATAAAAACCCTTCCCTTCTCCATGATTTCCACCATTCCATTTCATTACAACTCTCCCTTCTGATATCCTTCACGTGAGACTTTTATATTCAGGTGAGAACATATATATATATATATATATATTCATCTCCATCACTCTCAAAATCTACTCATTAACACTTTTAATTAATGTGTTGACAAACAGAAAATTGAGTAAATTAATGTCTCCAGCAATGGAAATATCGACGGCGGCAAACTCATCGGAAAATTTGTATGAGAAGGGAGTCAAAACCATGTACGAGAACGGAATCGAGCATGTTCCACTCAAGTACGTGCTTCCAGCTTCCGAGCGTCCGAATGTATCAAGCCCTGAGGCTGACCTCGTTGATATTCACCTTCCCGTTATCGATTTTGCTCACTTGCAAGGCCCCAACCGCCGCCACGCCCTTGAATCCCTCGCCCACGCCTGCGAACACTTTGGCTTTTTTCAGGTGCCTTATAAATTTCCCCCCTCTCTGTATATTCCTTTATTTTAAATAATGGAAATTGAAAAAACTTAATTTCGTGAGTGCATATATATACATATATATATTAGCTTGTGAATCATGGAATTGCGGAGGAGGTGACGGAGAGGATGGTGAATGTGGGCAAGAGATTCTTCGAGATGCCGTTGTCGGAGAGGGAGAAGTACATGACAGCTGATATGAACGCGCCGGTGCGCTACGGCACCAGCTTCAATCAGAACCGCGATGGCGTATTTTGCTGGAGGGATTTTCTGAAGCTTGTTTGTCACCCGCTGCCCGAGCTCCTCCCTCATTGGCCATCTTCCCCAATCGACTTGAGGTATTTAACTACTATATAATTAGTTGTTTGTTTTATGTACATGTTTGATTCGAGGTATCTATATATGATGTAAATAGGGAGTCAGCGGAAAATTATGCGGAAGAAACAAGAGCATTGTATATGGTGTTGGTGGAGGCAATTGTAGAGAGCCTAGGGCTGAACCAGAGAGAGGAATCAATTATGAAAGATGGAAGCCAACTAATGGTGGTGAACTGCTACCCGCCTTGCCCACAGCCTGATTTAACAGTTGGAATGCCACCTCACTCCGACTACGGGTTTCTCACCCTCCTACTCCAGGATGACGTCGATGGCTTGCAGATTCTACATAAGCATCGTTGGCTCACCGTTCGTCCCATCCCCGGATCCTTCGTTGTCAATGTCGGCGACCACCTCGAGGTATGTATATATGGTGCTTGTACATGTCCCATACATATAATATAGGGATCTCTCATCAGTTGCTAACTATTTGTTAACTGCTAACTATGTCAACAGCCTATGTTTTGTTTTATTAATATCTATATAACATAGGCTGTTGACATTGCTAGCCGTTAGCAATTTAAGATTGTTAGCAACTTAAACTTAACATGACCGTATATATATACTCTAAATCCACGTACAATCATTTACTCCTACAAATTTGTTGGCTATGATATATGCAGATATTCAGCAATGGGCGGTACAAGAGCGTGTTGCATAGAGTGTTGGTGAATTCGACAAACTGCAGGATTTCAGTGGCTTCATTGCTGAGTTTCCCCTTCACCTCGACGGTGAGGCCGGCAGCCTGCCTCATTACTCCGACCAATCCTAGGCGCTATAAAGACACCGATTTTGCTACTTTCCTAGACTTCATCAAATCTTCTGACTCCAAAAACAAGAATTTCCTCCACACCAGGACCGTTGTTTTAAACTAGGATATGCACCTTCTTTGCTTTTCACTTTTGTAGCATCATTTATATCTACAAATTATTGTTTCTTAAGCGCGCAATAGTTGACGCAATTCAAATATTACTACTACAAGGCTAGACTATGTATCCACATATTGATTCTGTAATTATGAGATAAAAAATGTACTATATTCATCGCATATTTGTCTATTTTATGCTATATGAACTTCTATATATGTTTGTGTCTTCTAGTTGCTATATACAGTATGAACATAGTTAATCGACAATTTAGACAACTGAAACGGGACACTGTTGGATACAGTATGAACATAAAAAACAATTAGTGAATGGAATTATTTAATTTGGTAAAATATGATATCGTTTACTGTCTAAAATGTGACAGTTGTTTTAATTATTGTCCGAACAGGCCATGCATGATGCATGTAAGTTATTGAACTATATCAGTGTTGAAATGTCGGTTGATCGTAAAATTAATGTAAATCAATTGTTTAATTGCAAAATAAGAACAAATTAATAGTTCAATAATATATAGGAAGATTTAAAAGTTGTTATGCAAAATTAGTAGGACAAAGGATATTTATAGAAAAATTATTTAAAACTAAAATTATTTAATACTCCCTCACTCCGAGAATAGTAATCTCATTTATTTCTCTCTGGTTTAAAAAAAATGTTAAGAAAAGTGGATAAGAAAAAAAGTTAGTGGTATATTAGTCATACTAGTATATATTAGTTTTAAATGAAATGTAAGTATAAAGAGTTAGTGAAATGTAAGACCTATTATCATTTATAATAAAAATAAACTATGACTCCACTTTGTGGACTGAGCAAAATAGAAAAAGTGGACTGAGCAAAATAGAAAATCGAGACTCCTCTTAGCGGGCAGAAGAATAACACGTTAGGCGAATGGACAAGTTAATTAAAGTAGCTAACAAAAAATTTTCTAATTCAAGTCTGAACAGCCAATTAACGTATAACAGACGGCGGCTGAGTCAAGACTTGTAACTCCGTCAATCTAGTGGTTTAGTGAAACTTATTGACTCTTGACTTGGAAAGTCAGAATAGTATATTAGTCTTGATGATGTGGAGCCATGGTGTTTTCAACTACTCTTCAATGAATAACTTAAATGAGTAATACTTCCTTCGTCCGCCATTAAATGTCACATTTTAACCCGACATAAATTTTAAGAAACATAATAAAAAAATTAGCAGAATATGAGTCTTATTTTTAAATACTCCATTCGTTCCTATGAACATTTGGTTCAGCACAAATTTGAATATATAATTAATAAAGAGAGAGATAATGGTAGTATAAATAGTGGAGAGTGATAAATAAAATTATATAGTGTAGTGTAATGGTATAGATTGTAAATAAAATGATGTATACGAATAATGTAATGTTTAACTTGTAAAAAGTTCATATTACTTTTCAGGGACGAACTAATAAGAAAATAGTTTATACTTTTCAGGGACGGTGGGAATATTAGCTTTATAATAAAATATGAGTAGAACGAGTTAGTGAAATGTAGGGTCCATTACCAAAATAGTAAAAAGTAAGTATGACAAATATTGCGAACGGAACGAAAATGAAACTAGTGATATGTAATAGCGGACATATGGAGTATATGATTTCAAAATTATGCACCTGTATATGCTAGAAATCATAATCACTAATTTTGATTTTGTTTTTTCTAAGGGACTGTTCGGTTTTCAAAATTATATCTATGGATAAATATATACTCTTCCGTTTCTGAAAAGTATGAACATTTGGTTTTACATGAGTTTTAATGTATAATTGGTAAAGTAAGAGAGAAAGAGAAACGACAGTGTAAGTAGTATTGGTGAAGAATGAGCTCCACATCATTAGTAGTGTAATGTAATAGTATAAGTTGTAAATAAAATGATATGTAATGGTAATATGTTATTTAACTATTCCGAAATTAGAAAGTTTATACTTTTCAGGGATGGACTAATAAGAAAATATATAGTTCAAACTTTTTAGGGACGGAGAGAGTATTATTTTTTTTCATGAAATTGAATTACACAACTTAATCTTATATACCTAATCTTGTATTCCCTCTATCCCACCAAATATGTAACATCCCGACTTTTTACTATCTTTTCATTTCATTGCTTTTGAAAGGACGTCAAAAAGTTTAAAGGAAATTTTTTTCCCTTTGTTCTTTTCGTGAGTTAATGGAGTTATTAATCAAGATTCAAATGCATTTTTTTCATTTAAATATTTGATTGTGCGGCCAACGTGAGAGATACGATTGGAACGAAGAACAAGGTGAGTATTGGATGGTTATGGTTGAGCAAAAGGAATTTCTTTTGTATTTGGACTTGTCTAATGAAAATGGTAATGTCCAGATCAAACAACAATCATTTCATTTTATTTTATTTTATTTTATTTTATTTTATTTCTCTTTACCAACTATTTTATTGAGGTAGCCATTTATTTGAGCCCAGTTGAATAAAGCAATTTATATTCTACGTGAGCCCAAGAAAAAATCGTGGAGCCCATTTACTTCTGCTGCTCACTCTCTCCCACCGTTACGTTTGCAATTGCAAGTATTTATGTTGAAGTAGTACGTAACTAAGGAGTCAGCATACATATAGATAGCACTACCAAATCTGATCCAACAAATTCTCACACTCATGCTCAATATTCAGCTAGAATAATAGAACAGAAAGTTTTATAGAGAGAATGGGATGAGGAGACGGAGGATCGTTGACTGAACAAGGAAGAGATGGCGACGGCACTGCTTAGCTGCTCGACAAATCTTGAACAGCAGCAGCGGCGACTAAGCGAAGGTAATTCTATACAGCAGGGTTGTGCAGCACGACGACTGCGGGCAGCAGTGGCAGCTGAAGGCGGCAGCGGCGAAACCAGTTTCATGTCACAGCAACGGCGACACCGTGAACCCTGACGGCTAGGCGATTGGGCAGCAGCGTCGCGACTGCAAGTTCGGGATACTGCAGGCTGGTCTCGACGCAGCAGCAGCGAACGGCAGTGGCTCAGGGCGGTTGAACTCGCCGCGATGTGACGACGGCAAGCTCCAGCCCGACCGACCATTCGTACCCTCCGTCTGACACTTCAACCATATGTTTATGATGAAATGTTTTTAGTGTTTCTCGATATTTTAAAGTAAAACTCGAGTTCACTCAAAGATGGCATGACATGACTTTATTTTATAAAAATATTTTGGCATAAGTTTACGGCGTGCGTCAACTACTCAGCTCTAAATGTGTTTTTCCTATGTGCAGGTTGAGCTGTGACGAGCGAGGTGAGATGTTGAGCATGACGATAAAGAAGATATCAAATAAATGTTCCGAATAAATTATGTCTTCATACATAATATTATTCTTTCTCTTGAATGCTTCTGCTGAATGTTGTTTCGTTTATCTTTCAATGTTGTTAAACATCGTTTCCTTCAGTTGTTGAACTACTATGACTTGATACTCTGATTTGATTGGTTTAAGTTCCACTTTTGAGTCATGATTCGAGCCCGTTAATCATTTTTTCTTCTTTCCCGCTTCTTTAATCCCCCACTAGTCGCGATCAACCGAGCTTTCTAACCTTAGAATATGTGGTCGTGACAGAAGATGACTCACTTTTCTTTTTGGTTTGTCTACAACAAGATGACCAATTACTAAAAATAGAATCACTTTTTTCTTTACTTTATTCCCTCTTTCTTACTTTTTTCTTAATACTTAACACACAAAATAAAGTTGCAACAAATCACTTGCAGCTCAAGGAATGGGTCATCTTCCTTGGAACGGAAAAAGTTTTAACAAGTCATAGTCACCCCCTCCAACTAAAATAATTTCAAAACTTAATCCTATATAGATTATCACATACTCCCTACGTCCGACAAGAGTATAGACTATTGGTTCGGCATGCGTTTTAATGCACACTTTTTGTAGGGATCACATCACCGCGGATTCACTAATTAACAAGATTAGGACTGGTTATTCGATCAGTTTGGTTTTTAACCGAACTGACTTGTCGGGTTAACCAATCCTAAAAATTGGTCCAAAAACTAACCGAAACCAACCCGATCTCTAGTTCAGTTATTTAACTAACCGAAATAACCTAATTGCTCAAAACAATATACCAAATTTAATTGATTAATACCAAATCAATACACCAAGTTTTCACCTACTAATTGGGTGCCTATTTTTAGTTTTTCACCCAACAAAAAGTTACAAAACCCTATAATAGATGTCCATACTTCATCTAATACTAGCAGTAGTTAGTTAGTTACAAAATATACATAATCAAGTGGCGACATCGTCTAACAGTAGTTACAAAAAATACATAATCTAATTGTTTGATTTGACCATACAAAATGTAATTTTCCAAGGAAAAAAAGGCTAGGCCATCTAAGATTCTAAGAGACGGCATTCAATTGTGAGTATTATATGTTGTTGCCATACTTGTTCCCTCCTCTGCCAGCAATGCTATTAGACCATCTTTTCGTAGTTCTACCAATAATTTGAAAGAAAAACGAATAAATATAAATGAATATGAAATAAAGGGAGATATCCAAACAACAATGCATCTAAATCCATAAATGCAGTCCAAATCTTTGGCCCTAGGATTAGGTGATCTAATGGTGTTAGTAATTAACCAAAAACACGAAAAGTCATTATTAATCAGTTTTAGGTCATTTTACAAAATCTGAGGTTTGATGTCATTTTTAGTTCATTTTAGGCCATCCATCATTTTAGTGATGCTCTTTTTATTAGCACTAAATAAACCTACAAGTATACAGAGTATATATATAGTGTAGCCAAAGGTCAGTACCAGATATCGATCACATGAAACACTAACACAGACTGTCTATCATCTACTAAGCTTCTTTCATTATTTGGATAAACAAAAGATTTTTTATTTTGAAAACTATAACTTGTAAAAATAACGAAAGTGGTATACAATAGCAGATAATTCACAAAGATAAAACAAATGAGATAAGGGAATTCAAGGGATGTGCTTTCACAGCTATGAATAATACAAGTTCCAACTACAACACCCTAGCACAGTTAATACTTCACTAGAACGAGTCACATAAATATTGACCATGCTGCACAAAGTAGATCACATACACTAGAGGCGTCAATCCTATATTTGTAACTCCCAAAGGGTTATAAGACTCCTATTATTCTGTCTCTCAATTAAAAGTACCATTTTAAGGGAAATTAATTGTAGCGACAAGCTCTTCTAAAAAGCAAACCTCTTCTCACGATTATGTTGTAAGTCAATAAATCAACATAGAATGTGTCACTCAAACATGAAGCATTATCCAACACTTAGAATAGGAGCAAGTAATGAACTAAAATGATTTTAAATAAATAGAAACTGTATAAACCAAAGTCGTTACTAACACATCCCTAGAATTCAATTAACTTAGCTACTCATAATGAAATATTCTAAACCCATAATTTGTAGGGAAAATATAGAAAACATGAGTACTAAGATAATAAAACCCAAAAGTTGAATCTCGTAGCCTTGATCTTCTCTTGAATCCACACTTCAAACTCCTTAAACGTTGATGAACAGTGGAAGGAACTCTCAAATATTATGCTATGAAAATTATTCAACATAAGGTTCCTTTGATGAAGCTTGAGGGGGTAGTTATAGCCTCCAAGTCGTGTATAATGATATGGTAAATCTGCAGCATAGTATGGTATGTCTTGGATAGAAAATATGAGAATTTTTGTGTGCCGTGTTTTCCCAGCAGTCGCTGGAGCATTCTGTAGCATCTGGATCTAAATCAGCGGTCGTTGGGCGTGTTTTTCTTTTCAACTCTATTTTCCGAAGCAGACCGTTACAGGGGCAACAGTCGATGGCGGCCAGCGGAATGCTGGCTAGCTCGAAGACTCCAAATTTTCAACTTTGACTTTTTGCTATCTTTTAAGGCTCTATTTTGATCATTTCTCACATAACATGTCAAAATACCAACATAGATAAAAATATGCAAATAATGGACGTGTAATGCAACTTTGACACTCAAAACATACCAAATAAAGGCCTTAAAACAGTGAAAAATGCGAGCGGATCACATAGATCAAAACCATGTAAATAAATTGATAAATAAGAGTAAATATATAATGAAGTAATCACCATCTTTATATTCTTTTTCCAAGACAGTTTCAGCTTCGCCTTCTTCATCTTTCCAAAGGATGTTAGTTGAGTTCGAGCTCAACTAATCTTCGGCGCATATCAAAGCTCCTACCATATTTGGAGTCAATGAGCTTATGAATTGAGATAGAACACGACCCCTGGTGCTAAATGCGGCTTCAGAAGCAACACTAGATATAGGGATGGCCATAATATCCTTTGCCATTTCGGACATAATGAGATAGCGTCCAACGTGTTTCTTCCACCAAGCTAGAATATTAAAATGTACATGTTCAACAACAATCATCTTGTATTGTTTCTATGAAAGAAAGAGTTTGAGCTCTTAATATTCAATGGCATCATCACCATCATCTTCCTCAATAATATGTAGCTGACTACACAATCCTTGCTCGAGAAATCGAAGATTATCTGACGGATTGGCCATTGATGTTGGTGATGCTGGTGCTGGTGTGTGATCCACAACTATCTAAGTTTGATACAACTCAAATAAGTCATGCAATGAGTCATTTATATCTTCCACCAGCTAACTCGCATGATAATCACCATACACAAACTTCAAACAGTTCAACACATGCTTTATCTTTTGTCGAGGATCCAAGATTACTGCAATGTAAATAATATTGTTCATGTTCGGGTTCAATTCAGTTTCCTCCAGCCAATATTTTCAAAGTTTCTCCTTCATCTTCTTTGCCATGTTCTTTATGTCATCATCTACTTGACTCTCCAATCGACAGATGATTGTGAAGAGATCATACATTTCCTTGAAAAAGCTGTGTGTCGTGACATATTTGGTGCCAAATACTTCAACAGTGAGATCATAGAACTTCTCAAGGTAGCCACATATCTTCTTGACTTCAATCCAATCTTCTTCTTTGGGCAGACCAAGGGATTGTTTGTTGTGCTTCTTCTGCTTCAAATCACGACAAAAATCTAAGTTAAGTGACTCAAATCCCTTCATCACTTACTCATATGGTATTGCTGCCTCTAGCATTAAGTATGTGGAGTTCCCTCTAGTCAGCACATCCAAACATAGAAACTTGGATGTATTCACCTTAAGCAATGTTGTTATATCCTTAAATGAATCAGATCTGGTAGGTGAACCATTTATCCATCTTACAGCTTCCCCCACTCGTCTGATAGGCATTCCTATATCAGTCATTCAATCACACACGACTAGGTTAAAGATGTGTGCAACACATCTCATGTGGAGATGTTCTCCACCTGCTGAAATCATATTGTTATCAAGAGGCTTTGACTTCAAGTGCCTAATCGCTACATTGTTTGAAGTAGCATTTTCTATGGTGCAACACATAAGTCTGTGTAACCCCCATTCATCCAAGACAGCCATCACTGCTTTAGCAAGATCCTTCCCTTTATGACTACAAACTTTGGAGAAGTTTATTATCTTCTTATGCAATTTGCAATCTTTATTGATGCAATGCGCCGTAACACAAATAAAGTTTGTGTTATTGATTGATGTCCAACAATCTGTAGTAATTGATACTCTCCATATTCCTTTAGAGCTGAAAAAGACCTTGACATGTTCCTTTTGCTCCACAGGCATCTTAACACAGTCTGCATGAATAATGTATCTACTTGGGATCTTGAACTGTGGACAAACTTCTCTTATAAATTGCTTGAAACAGTCTCGCTCAACGAACCTAAAAGAAAGTTCATCGAGGATAATCATCTTGCATAGTGCAATCCTACAAGCTTCCTAGTTGAATCTCCAAGTTGTCAATAACCCTAATACTTTCTTGGTTGAGCATTGTTTGCTCTTGTGTAGCTGTATGCTTCTTCGAACATGATTGATGGTGTTTCCACATTGTCGTGGTTCCTTTTAACTTAGGATCAGCTGCAATCGATTTCTCACATCTGTTGCATTTTCCTTTCTGAACCTTTATAGCATGATTCCCTATCTCAACAAAGACTTTTGTGAAAACATCCCATATATCTGACCTTCATGGAACTTTTCGCTTCTTTGCCTCTTTAGCAATAACGTTTTCCATTTCTTGTATTTCAATATCTTCAAGCATTTCAAAATCTGGACCTAGTATATTGCTAGGTTGAGCTTGCGTACTAGAACCACAATCCACCATCTGTAATTTCAAGCACAATAGCATAAAGCCATAATCCATTAGCAATTTAACACCAAACAGTAAAGGATAAAGTCACTAAACAATAACCTCATTAAAAGTTACTTCTAAAAATATTAATATTAAACAGTAAAAATAAACACTAAACAATAACCTAAGTTTAAGTTGCTAAAGAACTCACAAAAGAAATCGACCACGAGAAGAGAATCTTACAAAACATTAAAATTTAGATTAGATTTGAAAGGAAGTTTGATGATGATATACACAAATATATACAAACTCCCAAAATTATTAATACATGTAATATACAAATTCCCAAATAACAAACTACCATAATATTAAAACGAGTTTCATGATGATACAAAATATTTGATTATACAAAATCCAGCATGACAAATATTTAAAAGTGAAATAAATACATACTTATTTTGAAATTCAAATCGGAAGGGACTTTAAACGGCAGGACATAGATGGACAACCGATTCCAGTTGGGATTTCACAGCGGCGCTAAAGAACAAATTTTATCGTCGGCGCAAGGGAGAAAACGAGAGAAGAATTATTTAGGGTTTTAACTTTTCATCTACTTTTATTATTATTATTGTATTCTTTCTATTTACAAGTAATAGATATATTGTTTACGCACTTTAAAAGACTTCAACTTTAAACGATGTACTCCCTCCGTCCCACTTTAGGAGTCTCAGTTTACCATTTTTGGGTGTCCCACTTTAGGAGTCCCGGTTGGAATATTCCATAAATGGTATTAGGCCCCACATTCCACTAACCTTTTTCCACCCACATATTATTAAAAAACTAATATAAAAAAGTAGGACTCATATTCCACTATCTTTTTTCACCAACTTTCCTTTACATTTCTTAAAACTCGTGCTGAACTGAAATGAGATTCCTAAATTGGGACGGAGGAAGTAAAATTTAAAAGTTTTTCTCCGATAATAAGTGAAGAGTTATCCTATTTTTAAAATATTAATGCATAAGCACTTTTGACTTTGAGATACTTATTTTTAAAATAATTTATAAGGATTCTTATGATTGAACACTTCCATATTCCCAAGATATGCCTCAAATAGTGTTTGACTCCAATTTTAACTAAAATAAAAAGGATAGGATGAACCTAGCCTAAAAAACTAGGCTCAAAATTAATTTGGATTGAGAGAAAGAGATGGAAAGAAAGGTGTAAGGCCATCCGCAACGCTGTCTCTTAGCCGTCTTATCTCTTAACTATTCATGGGCCACACTATACTTTTCACTCAATCTCTTAACTTAGAGACAACACCTGCAACCCTCCATCTCTTATCCGTCTCTTAACCATCTCATCCATTAACTATTCTTTCAATTTCATTTTTTATTTTTATTTACAATTAATAAAAACACACTTCATTAAATAAAATAAAATTACAACTTCAAATTCTAAAAAAATTTAAAAAACACATAATTAAAATCCTAAAAAATAAAAAAAAAATACATAATTTAATTTCTTCCTTGCGGCGGCTTCCTCCCGGTTACGATGGATGTAAGTCCGGGATCGCCTTTGAGGTGCCGCGGCTTCCTGCTCCTCCCGACGACGATCTTCTGCTAGCGATTCTTCCATTATTCGACGCATTTGCTCAAATGGATCCATGAATGGATTAAATTTGGGAGAAAAATAATGTTTTGAGATGAAGAATGTAGAGTTCTTGAGTGAGAATAGAGAGTTTTTTTGTGGATTAATTTGTGGGAATGATTTGATATTTATAGAAGTGATTGGGGGCGTAAAAAAAATTCAAAAAAAATAAAAAAAATCTGTAAAAAATGGCTATAAACGGCTAGTATAATTTTGGGGTATTTTTTTATTTTTTGATTTTTTTCTGAATTTTATTTAAAAAAAACAATAAAAAATACATTTTCAATAGAAATAAACGACGCCCACTCGCGGGCCGGCGAGTGGGCGTCACGGATGAACCGCAGCTCGCCACGTCGCCAACGCGCGTGGCGAGATAGCTGGCCAGAGTGTCTCTCCGAGACGAGTTACGGGACGGGATATGAACGGGCTGGGGACGAGACGGAGCCTGCAACGCTATCTCGCTGCCGTCTCGTCTCTCCGAGACGAGATAGGGACCGCAACGAGATGCGTTGCGGATACCCTAAAGAAGGAGGAATCCTCTTTGGTACCTAAGACCTCCCACAAGAAAATTAGGGCAACCCTAGGCTACTTTGGCCAAAGTAAACACTCGATTGGCTCCACATTTATGACTACACAACCATAAATGCATACATTTACTTGACTTAATCTAAAAGACCAAATCAAACCACCTACAAGTAGGAATTTGGATAAAAATCTCACAAAGGAGATGCTCCATAGGAGTCTTTTAACATTCAACATTCATCAATCAACTAGGGTTTAAAGTCTCACAAATAAGTATATATAGGTGGGGTTGAAAACCCAATAAAAAGCCTGAAAAATGGATAAAATCGGCCAAACCAGTGCCAACGCCCGACCGGAAATTTTAGAATACGAAAAATCGTCCGTCTGGGCGAACTTTCTGCCATTCCTCATATATGACATAAACTACGTTTTGTATATCAAAATCGGCCTGACCGCGCGTTCTCTCTGGAGCCAGCGCACAGCTTTCGTAAATTTGTCATAACTCTCTCCACCGGACTCCGATTGAGGCGTGCAAGATACTCACGTGAACCTCTTTCGAAGACGAAGACATTGGTTATCCTTGAGGAGCATTTGGACGTCCTTTCAATAGGACGATTACTCTTGGAATCCAGCTGCGGCTGAAACTTTTTACGCACGGCTCCCATGATCATATCATCCTCTCCTTCTTGGAAAGGACTTGTCCTCAAATCCGAGCGTTTTCCTTTCCTATGATCTTTGGGAGACCATCGAGCTTTGTAGGATCCTTGAAGTGTCTTCTCTTTCATCCTTGGACCCCAATCTATCCACGGATCACGTCGTCGGAGTGACTCTTGATGTCCGGCAGACATGGTCATATCATCCTCTTCTCCTTAGAAAGGATTTGTCCTCAAATTCCGATCTCGCATACCTATAAAATTAAGCAAGAGCAAATCAAATATCACACCAATAATGGGGATTAGGACCACTACAAACTCCAAAAAAAGGTATCACACCAATAAGGTGGGTATGATCATGCACAAAACCAAAAGCCAATCCAACATATTCATGAACCATCAAGTTCAAGACTAAGTCACAAGAAGTATGAGAGCATAAATTCATGAATTCTTTCATGTCCAAAACCAATCCATAGAGGGAAAAGTATATAACAAGATTTTAGAAATTTTCCAAATTATCATCCTCATAATAAAACCTAACAAAGTCATCAAGATATCCTTCATGCCAATACCCAAATAATCTTAAAAAGTAGGCACAAGATGTGGGTGCACATAAGCCTATACTTTCTTTCACAATGAAATCCCAAACAAGACCATTAGAAACAAAGTCTTTAACAAAAAGACCATAAAACATCTCAATTGCATTGAAAGGCTTGATTGAGATGCAATAAAAACAATTAACATGGCAAAACACACATGTCCCAAGCACTTTATTTCCATTTGGCTCGATCATCCCCGCACTATCTATGCCCAAATTCTTGAATATCTTTACAAAAGATTTGACATTCTCATTAGGGCTAAAGGTACACAAGAAATGGTCTTCATATTGTGCATGGTTAAATATCACCAAGAAAAGCCTAAGCACAAAATCTCTAACCTCAAGATCATACAAGGGAAGACCATCAACAACCATTAACACATAATTCTTGCTCAAATAAATAATACCCTTCCACAAATTGACAAACTCTTGTCTAACACATAGAGTAGGTTCATGACAATTCACATCAAGCTTGCAAGAAGATATATCAATCAACAAACCAATTTTATCAAAAAGGATTTCACTCAATTGCCATAACAATCTCAAAGCATGAGCACAAATATGAGAACGATACATTGTTATGCCATTAATCACAACACAATCCACATGAGACATGTGAGTGGAAAAATCCTTCACAAAACGGCCATAAAACATTCCAATCCCGTTGAAGGGTTTAACCATTTTACAATGAAAACAAAGCAAGCACCAAGTTCTAAACTCATCAACAATTTCACTCCTCGTGGTTCTACTATTCTAATCCACATACTCATGAAGCATAAAATTACCAACAAACGAAAGCTTAGTCATCTTAGTATGAAAGGAAGTCATTCCAACATTCAATATAGAATTCACAAGAAAAATCTCATGTCTATCAATACTTGGATTTATCAAGAAAGGATCAACATACGATGCAAAGATAGATTTACGATTTAACAATTTAAGTCTTGATGCCACATATCACACACATCAATAATGACAAACCTATCAACACAAATATGATTCTCTAATCCAACCGCATTCAAAGGGGAATCAAAAGGAGACAAGGTTAGTGCACTTGAACCTTGGGTAAGGAGTTCATCGACTTGCCCTTGTTCCTCTTGATCCATCACCGGTAGCGTAGTCTCCAAGCCAAATGCAACATGATGCTCTACTTCCGTGCCTTCACTTTTGCTTCCTACAAATTCATCAACACAAAAAGACATACAAGAAGTGTTAGTGGGTAAAAGCTTATATTCATCACCCAGGGCAAAGGGTCAAGGATTATCTAGTGCCCACCCATGGTTGGCCTTAGAATCTAACAAGCACCCTTCACTCACTTGTGCTTGTGGTTTTTTTCTCAATTTGTGTTTATCTTTTCTCTCACCCCCTCCACTCTCTCTTGACTTTTTCATCTCACACTCGAGTCATTTTTTAAACTCTCTTGGCTTTTTAGGCCCACTTTCACTCTTAAGCCTTTTCTCTCTTTCTCGTCGCTTTCTCGTATGCTCATAAGCTTTTTCAATCTCCGGAGGAAGAAGAGATCTCAATCTAACTCTTGTCCTTCCCCACATATAAACATACTCATGGGTGACTTCATTTTTAATGGCCTTATTATCACATTCCCATGGTTTCCCAAGGAGAACGTCACAAATATTCATAGGCACCACGTCACAAAGGACATCACTTTCCATGTCTCTAATTTTAAGCGGAACCATTACTTGAGCCTCCACCATCCAATCACCAATTTCTCCTAACCATTGAAACGCATACGGATTAGGATGTTCAACCACCTTTAAAGAAAGCTTGGTCACGAGCCATTTACTCACCATGTTGGCACCACTTCCACCATCGATAACTATCAAGCATGTCTTCGTTGCCACTTTACATTGCATGTGCAAGGTATCGGTACTCGGCCCCTCATACACCATTGGACTCAAGTCGGGAATCAAGGATGGAAGGATTCCAATGGGCTTGCACTCTTTCTTGGCTTCATAGCCAAGACCTTTACACTTGGGATTATGGTGTTTCTCACTTCTACTTGTAACTATTCTTTGAAATTGCCCCACAATGGATCCAAAGAGCTCTTCGGGGCAACGATAGGATGAGATGTATCTATCCTCCTTGGTGAAATGCGACTTTGAGTGTTGTCACATTTACCATGTCGGGAGCTAGACCCCTCCGTGCTCTACAAAGAGTGTCTCTCTCAATTGGCCTCTCAAACTCCTTATGACTTTCATACTCTCCATTCAATCTAAGGCGAGGCTATTCTTGAAGCCTTGCCCCTCGTTCTCTTGTACCCCCTTTATCAAGCCCATAACCATGGTACCTTGACTCATCACCTCTTTCATGTCTCATTCAGCTATTCCCTTCAAAGCACCTATAGCCCCTATATCCACCTTCACCATTCATCCCATACTCATTCCCCATATATTCTCCATAGCTTCTATGGGGAGGTTCCTTATTTCTCGTTCCCCTCTAACCCCTCTATCATGGCCCCTTAACTCATAATCACATCTTTTATCCATCTCTCTGCTATATCCTCCATAGAACTTATAGTCAAGATGAGGCCTATTTCGATTCTCAAACTCTCTTTCACCTCGTCCTATGGTATCCCAAGACAACCTCCTTTCACTCTCCAATGGCCTTCGTTGCTAATTAAGGGATTTAACGTCTTTCGCCATAGAGGTGTACCTACAAGAAACAACAAACACTAGGATCTAGTCCTAGAGTTTAGTAAAACAAGAAAGAGAGATTTAAGAAGCAAGCTCACCCCAATGGTAGTAGTATCTGATAATGCTCGTTTTATGCATCTATTTTGGGTCTAAATTATGTGTTTTCCATGGTGCTAACGTGTAATTATAAGTCCAGGTGTGTGAATATTCTGTCAGACCCAGGAATGTGTTCTATTTACCAGGGCAGAGGAAATAGGAGCAAAAAGTGAAGAAAATGAGCATAATCCTCGAGGGCATAAACGTCAAACCACAAAGATCGATTGCCCTAGGGATTGGAGCCGTGCCTATAAATACGAGGAAAAATATCAAAGAAGGAGGTTTTTTTGGGGGAGATAGGAAAATCCTTAGTTAGTTTCGGCTCACTCTTCATCTTCACTCACTTAGCTCACGACTTTAGTTTCATATGGGGAATTCTGGGTAGTGCTGCAGTTTCAGTGTCTTTGGAAGTGTAACACCGTCCCGATATGGGCGAAGAAACAATTTTAAATTTCTGCACGTACTTACTTTTGCCGACTTCCTTGCCGGAAGTTTGGCTACTGTTTTGAGGCTACATTTGCAGTTTGATGCTTAATCTAGTTTCTATTTTCTGTTTCCGCTCTGATTCTGCTGCTCTACTGTTTATTTACTGATCTGGATGCTTTTCGCAACTGTTGGATATTTGAAGTTGAGATCGGAGAGATCTGAGTGGATTTGTTGGTTGTTAGTTTGAATCGGAGTTGTAGGTTGTGGATCTGAGTTTTGTTGGTGTGAATCTGATGGATCTAGTGTAGATTTCCTTTTTAATGTTTAAATCTGAGTACGTATTTTTGGATCTGCATGGAACTTTCTGTTACTATTGATTTACTTGAACTAATAGATTAGATCTGTTAATTTTCTGCTTAATCGTCATGTTTAACGTCCGATCTGAAGTTTGCTTTGTTTCTATGCTCTGTTCTGTTCCAGTTCATGTTTGTTTACTGAAGAAGATGAAGATAATCGGTAGTTAGAATCAGATTCGCTTTAGTTTGTTAGTTGCAGCTTTCTTGTCAGTAGCTATTTAAGGAAATCTGTTTTGTTACTTTTTCTTATGTTCCGTTGTCTCGCTGTTTTAGGAAACTTTACTTTACCTAACCCAGTAGTTTGATAACTGTTCCAAAGTTAATTTCCAGTTTCGAATCATGCATGTGACTATGTTTGAAGCACTTTCAGTTCTCTGGATCCAGTAGATAGAATAGATTAGTTTTAATTTCTCAGGTCTAGTAGTAAAACTCAACCCTCTTGTTCCGTGGCAGCAGCCAAACCCTCCAAAATTCTCTTAATGCATTCCAAACCCTTCCGTCCTCTTGGATTCGATCCCGACTTCCCTATACTAGCCAATAGTATAGAGGGTTGAGGTTTTGAAGCGGGATTGTTGTGACAACGACTGAATTCTGAGAGTTCATGATCTCCTAGACCTTGTGCTCTAGCGAATCCTCTGAACCTAAGAGTTTACTTTTACATAGCAGCAGCATTAATAATTCCGCTCTTCAGTATCTAACACCCTCCCACGTCACTCACCAATGTCACTCGGTAGGTTTAGAATATAATCGGGCTAGTATCACTCATTTCCGATCCAATTCCCAATTGTTGGTGCTAAGACAAATCAATCAAGGTATACACGTAGGCAATACAACCAAGTAAGCAAAGCCAATCAAGCATGTAAAAGTAAGGTTCAATGCCTAAGGAAGCTAACAAACAAACTTAGTTGAGCTGAAAATTTATATAACTCTTGGCTGATCTTTAGAATTTTTTTTGATATGGCTACCCAACCCCAAAATTTATGAAACTTGGTAGATAACAAGATTAAAGGGATTAGAATGAGAGAAAAATATTCCCAATATAGAAGGTTTTCGAGAAGACCCTCAATTTAACGTTTTCCCCAAATCTGTCAAACTATGGCACAAAACAAGGCAGCAACTGCACACTTCAAGGTTCATGCACACCAAAAATCAGATCAATCCAATAAAAATAGACTAATAAACATGCATAGGCTAAAACAAGGAAAAACAAGGAAAATGAATTTTCTTAGATGCAAAAAACCAAACACTTGCTAGCCACCTAGGCTCTGATACCAAATGATAAGGATTCATATGATTGAACCTTTCCATATTCCCAAGATATGCCTCAAATAGTGTTTGACCCCAATTTTAACTAAAATAAAAAGGATAGGGTGAGCCTAGCCTAAAAAATTAGGCTCAAAAGAAATTTGGATGGAGAGAAAGAGATGGAAAGAAAGGTGTAAAGGAGGAATCCTCTTTGTGACCTAAGACCTCCCATAAGAAAAATGAGGGCAACCCAAGCTACTTTCACCAAAGCAAACACTCCATTGGCTCCACATTTATGACTACACCACCATAAATGCATACCTTACTTAACTTAATCAAAAAGACCAAATCAAACAACCTACAAGTAAGAATTTGGATAAAAATCTCACAAAGGAGATGCTCCATAGGAGTCCTTTAACATTCAACATTCATCAATCAACTAGGGTTAAAAGTCTAAAAAATAAGTATATATAGGTGGGGTTGAAAACCTAAGAAAAAGCCTAAAAAATGGATAAAATCTGCCAAAACAGTGCCAACGCCCGACCGGGCGTTTTAGAATACGGAAAATCGCCCGTCCGGCTGAACTTTCTGCCTCAATTCCTCAAATTTGACAAAAACGCCCTGCCACGCGTTCTCTCCAAGGTCGGCGTGGCTTTGGTAAATTTGCCATAACTCTCTCCGCCGAACTCCGATTGAGGCGTACAAGATACTCATGCGAACCTCTTTTCGAAGACGAAGACATTGGTGGTATTTGAGGAGCATTTGGACGTCATTTCAATGGGCCGATTACTCTTGGAATCCAGCTGCGGCAGAAACATTTGACGCACGACTCCCATGATCATATCAATAATGTTTAGACACTTCATTGACTTTGAGATCTTATAACTGATAGTGACACAAATTAAAATTGACTTTGACAAAATTTGGAAGTAAATTCTAATTTCTTCTATTGTGACAAAGTTTGAAAAGAAATTACAATTTTTTCTATTATTAATTAAAAATATAATTGAATTTAATTTTGGTTCCGATAACCGATCGGTTATTATTCCAGAACCGGAGGATTAGATCCATTAGACTAGGAAACTATGTGATTGCCCATTGATATGTAATGCACTATTTCCTTAGCTCTACAACAATTTGCAAGTATACAAGGCATAAATAGTATAGCTAAAGGGTAAGCACATGGATATCGAACACAGGGAATACGGTCACAGATTGGTTACCAAATACTAGGCTTCTATCAATATTTGGACACATAATTTGGAGTTTGATTTAACTAAGAAAACTAGTTAATGAAAGCAAGTAAACAAAAACAGTAAAAGATCGCAGTTAACTTGGTTTAGCAGATGAAGCAAGAGAATTACTTGGATGTGCTTTCACAACTATGGTTTATATAAGACACAATTTACAACAACCTAGCACAGTTCATGCTTAACTAGAACGAGTCACATAAGTATTGTCCATGCGACACAAAGTAGGCATAATTCATATCCGTCTTATACATGCAGGTGACACCCACTGAGTGACATCCATTGGATATTTATAATTTCTCGATCCACATTTAGATGACAGGTACTCTAAATTTGATTACAAATTATACTGTTTGAACTACTCGTCTTGATTTATACTACTACATTTTTGTGGACATTTGCATTCTCTCTGTGTGTGGACTTACTATTATTGCATTCAATTTCAGTTGGATATTTGTATTTTAATTCACCAGATAAGAGCTCTACATGTATTGTTTTTGCCCGGCCTTTGTATGTGGATATTAGAATATACTATTTTCTATAGTTATTTTATAGATTTGCATTAATTCATATGATTAGTTTTTAGTTGTTATAATATATGTTCTAATCTGCAGGTACGAGAATGGTGACAAACGGTGAAAAAAGTGAGAACAAATTCACTATTTATTTCATCTAATAACCCTCTTTAAATCTTCGATTCAGTTACATCTATGAAACTTTGATAATCCTGATTCTTTGCCTTATGTTATTCACCAGATGGATCTTTTATTATCTACAGTATAATTTTCTTTGTTCTTTATTAAAAAAATAATGCGATCTATACTTTGTGCATTCACTGTAGCTACTAATTATTTCTTATTTACTTCTGTCTATTCTAATGAGGTACGAAAATAACGTATCATTCAAAGTTGTAGAATTTTTATTTCTGCATATGCAATAATTTACAAAGGTTTCCAACTACTAGTAGACTAGTAGTAGGGCTGGCAATTTTCGACACGACACGATAATACGACACGAATCCGCACGAAATTATTGGGTTGGGGTCAAGTCTTATTGGATTCGTGTTCTTATCGGGTTGACCCATTAAGAACCCGATAATTTCGGGTTGGGTTCGGGTCGGATGCAGGTCGGATACGGGTAACCCATTAAGAAATAATATTATTATTTTTATTATTATTTCAAAAAATATATATTACTTTAAATTTTTAATTTCTTATAAATTAGGTTTAAATAGTATAAAACGAATTTTAATTGTGTAAATTAGGTTAAAAATTAAGGTTTAATCGTGTAATATTAGGTTTTAATCGTGTAATATCAGGTTCAGGTTGTTATCGTGTCGTGTCAACCCATATTATATCGTGTCGATAACGGGTTCGTGTCGGGTGCGGGTCGTGTTCGGATTTGAAGGTAGCAGGTCGGGTTCGTGTTCGGATTTACAGTTTCCTTAACAGGTCGGGTTCAGGTTAGGCCTTATTGGGTTGGGTCATTATCAGGTTGACCCGATAACGACCCAATTAGCACGATTTGCCAGCCCTAACTAGTAGTAGTGGCATGGTTCAAAATTTGTCACTGCCAATAATTTATCCCCCTGCAATGAATATGGAGAGAGAGAGAGAGGTGATGGCCACACATAATAAAGATAATGAGTTGTTGATTATGTGCTTGTTTATGTTATTTGATGCTGCTGCTTCTCTTCTCTATTGCAGATTTGCAAGCTTAAAGTATTATGTTTCAAATATGGGTTGCACTTTTAGAAATGTTTGGACCTCAATTTTTAGTACTACTACTATCTATGCACGTAGGATTTTGATGTATCATTATGACATTGGATTTTTGTTATTCAAATTTTGCATTTTATTTGAATTAGTTGTTTATATAAATTTTGTTGGATGGTTAATAGCAATTTAATATGATATTTTTACATTGAAAGTGGAAATATAATTATATATTTAATAAAGATGTAAATATAAAAATTTGAATGACTAAATGTAATTTATAAATATTTATAGGATGAAAATACAAATCATAGCAATTTGTAGGTGAAAAGTATAAAAAAAATAAAATGTAGGTGGGAAGTTGTAATACTCCCTCCGTCCCTTTGTATCTGAGTCGTATTCAGCTGAGTCATTTCCTTTTTGACAAAAAGTACTTTACCCTCTCTTCACCTCTCTATATTTTGCCTTTCTGCTTTATTCTCCTTTTACTTAACTCATTTAAAATCATTTTTCTTAAATCCCGTTCCGAAAAGAAATGCCTCTACTACAGAGGGACGGAGGGAATAATATATATTTTTTGGGGTTTTTTTTGTAAATTTTCGTGCATTTGTATAGTGTAGTTTAAAAGAATAGTTTGTAACACTATGCATTGTGATGACATGAGTTTTTTCTCGACACTTTTTTAGTGTAATAAAGAAGGGTCTATCTTCTCACTTGCTTTGTACACATTTTTTCCTCACACATACAATAAGTGTAATTACACATAAAGTGTCAAGATAATAGTTTTCTAGTTGCATTTATACGTGTCATAAAATGTGAATTTTCTAGTAGTGGGAGAAGCCTTGGAGGCTCCCTAATTTTGGAGGCAGTGAATGGTATATATATGAGTCAGATTATGAGGTATTTATAGGCTTGAAAAAGGTTTGGAGAGGGTAATTTTCATGCTCCAGAGGATAAAGAAAAGATTTGGCTTCATAAGGTAATATTTTGCTTTCATTCCTTGAGTTATTAAGCACTTGACAACATTACGCGACGTTCGTTGAAAGGCCATAACTTTCACAGAACTCCGATTGAGATGTTCAAGGTACCATCGTGAAGCTATTTCGAAGAAGAAGAGAATGGTATACAAAACACTCTGATCGGACTTTAGAATTGCTAGAGATAAGGGTTTGAACAGTTGAGGCTGTTGTGCCCAGCGGCCGCTGGGAAGTTTCTGAGCTCTCTGGACATGTTTCAGCACTCGTTGGCTAGGGTCCAGCGACCGCTAGCATGCGCTTCTTCTCCAGCTTCCAGATTTCGACTTTTTTCTGTCCATTTTGGGCTCTATTTTGCACAACACTCACAAAACACGTCAAAAATACCAAAATGGATAAAACATACAAATAATGGACATGTAATGCAACTTTGACACTCAAAATGGACCAAATAATGACCTTAAAAAACAA
The DNA here is from genome assembly GCF_004379255.2 of Salvia splendens. Classification (NCBI taxonomy): domain Eukaryota; kingdom Viridiplantae; phylum Streptophyta; class Magnoliopsida; order Lamiales; family Lamiaceae; genus Salvia; species Salvia splendens. The sequence goes on from NC_056034.1 coordinate 22,133,404, forward strand.
TGTAAAATCCGAGCATATCACTTACACTATCTCTTGGCATGATAGGAGCACTCGAAATGCACATTAGGGTGTCCACTATAGGGGCGGCGCGCCGGCCGCCCCCATCCCGCCTCCGCCCCACCTTGCTATAATGGAGGGACCGACCGCCCCGAGGCGGACGCCATTTTTGGGGTGAAAGGCCCTCCGGCGAGTTTTGTGCGAGGACGCGCCGGACTGACCGCCCCGAGGCGATAGGCGGGCCGGCCTATAGTGGGGCGGTGCGAGGTGCGGCAGTTCCGGGGCAGACGATTTTTTTTGTTTTTTTTAAATTCAATTTAATTTACCTATAAATACACCCCATTCCTATCATTATTTTCACACCATTCCAACGGAGCAATGAATATTTGCTCCAACGTTTCACTGATATGCGCAGGAGCACAACACATACCACACTCCAGGCCGATTTGATTGAAGAAGTTTGGACACGTAGGGGAGGTGACGCAGTGTGAACACCATTGTGATTTTCAATAGATTAAATTTTCGTTGTATAATTTTTTCAGTACTTTAATACGACGAAAATTTAGTGTTTAATTTTAATTTCTTCACTTATAGCCGTTTTTTTCTAATTACGTATAGTCCGATAATTTTAATTATAATTGAATTAAAATAAACGAAAAAATTGGGGCTATTGGAAGTGTCCACCTATAGGGGCGGACAACGTTTTTTGTGGGCGCGGATAAATAAACTGGGGCTGTGGACAAAAAAAGGGGGCGGGGCTATTGGAAGTGTCCGCCTTATAGTGGACACTCTTATGTCTTTTCTTGCTACCTCCAACTTCTGAGTGACCACCCTGGTTCGATCTCATCTTTCAATGAATAACTCATATCGTATGTGCAATCATTGCCGAATAGAATCTTTTTCAAATACATCTATAATGAAATAGAACTTAACATCTATGGGGTTTGTTGTATCATGAAAGACTGGATTTTTGCATAATTGAATGGCTGACTGGCTATCAAAGTAAACAACATGAACAACTTTAAGAAAATTGAGTTAAGAACGAACTCCCTTCAACCAGAAAGACTCCTCCATAACCTCTGTAATGGCTATATACTCTGATTCAGTAGTGGATAATGTACCAACATGTTGCAGCTGAGTTTCCAACTGATGCAAGATATGCAGACAGTGAACATATAAGTAGATGCTCAGCGATGGATGAAAATGCTCTTCTCAATTGGGCGATGGAATTGATCGTAGATGCACTGCCTGAAATCTATCAAGAAATTAAGAACCTCAAGTCATCTCCAACACTCATTAGAGTTGTACACCAACATATTACTAGATAGCATTTCCGAGGCTCTTTATAACACCAACATGAATGTTAATGTGACCATCCAACGATACTCCAATCTAGAAGCCAATGAGACGTCGAAGATGACTGAGGATGAGCTCTGAGTGCACAACCTCATGTTGCACGTACTCATTAAGAGGATCGAAAAATATGATTAGTAGATTTTATTGTATTTTCTATTATATCGTAATTTTATTTTTAGTTCTATTAAATCGTTTTGTGTTATACATTGGCTATTCATTTTTCAATTTTACAATTAAAACAATTATTAATGCAAATTAATGTAGGAGACATAGGGAAATCGGAATGATAAGATGACAGTGAATTGTGGCGTGGCGAGAGAGCATCCTTTGTGGATACTCTTTACAGTGAATTGTGGTCTGGCGAGAGAGCATCCTTCATGGATACTCTTGGCAGCGAATTGTGGCCTGGCGAGAAAGCATCCTTTGTGGATGCTCTTGAACCCCTATTAATTTTTTTTACAGCGTTTGTGAACGAAGGATAATTTAATTTTCCCAAATAGTTGATGGTGAGTAAATATGTTCATGAGATATGAGTTAAATAGTATAGAACCGCAGTGAAAAGTAATGTAGAAAGGCCGAAAAGCAATTACTGCAAGTAAAGGAACGCAACTCAATTACAGCCTGATAACATTAATATTTTAACTCTATTTTCCAATTAAAAAAAGAAGATTCTCACTGCAAAATTTCTTCCATCTCTCTCACACACTTCATAGGATTTCTCTCTCTAGTTTCTTTTCACACCCACAGAAAACAAACTCCAGATAATAACCCTCTTCTATGCATGCAACTGAATTATCCAACTCGCGCAGATCCATAATCAGAATTGAGTCTTCTCCCTCCGCTTCTGCAGTTTTCGCGATTGGTGAATCATCAATTGCTGAGGATTTGAGGATAGAGGCGGATTAACGGCAATGAAGCCGGAATCGGGTTTGGATATTGAGTATCCGAGTGAGTTCATTAAGCCTGAACCAGGAACCGGTTCAGGAGATCCGAACCGACCCGAATCGAACAGTTCTAGTTGGATGGATCACTGCTATGTTCCTAGAGTGAGGCCGAGTGAGGCGAACGGTTTTGCGGTTTATACGAGGAATAAGAGGTTTAAGAGTAGAAGTATGGATAGAGCGTCTAAAATTGAGGGAGATCCTGTGGTATCAGTTAAAATTGAGGATGTTGTGCGTTTGAAAGATGAATTCGCAGTTAATGGTGGTGATGGATTGAATGTGGTTGAAGTTGGGGGTGATTTGGGAAGGGATAGTGAGGGGGAGATGATGGAGATTGAAGTGAAAGAGGAATCTATTCCTTTAGCGGGGAGACGGAGGTTTACGCGCTCTTTACTTGCTGACTCTGAAATGGAGAATGAGGATTTAGGTAATCTGAGGGACGCGGTGATTTTGGAGGCAGATGGATTGGTGAGTGAAGAATTGGCGCTGTTGGGCAGCATGAAGACTAGGAAAATGGAGATGAAGATGTCGAAGAAAATACTTATAAAAGGGCGGCCAACAACAGTTAGAGAGCTCTTTGAGACTGGGCTGCTGGAAGGATACCCAGTTTTCTACAATGGTGGCAAGAGGGTATTTCGATCAGCCATAATATCTTTTCTTAGTAGTACTTCTTTTGCTGTGGTTATATTACATGTGCTGTCACTACTAATTATGATATTAGATGGCCTCTTTGAATTGCTGTTTCCGTAGTGTTGGTTTAGCTATTTCTTTTTAATTGTTTTTGCTCTGCTATTATTGTTGCTGGTTATGTTTTTTTTTATACTATTTGTAAGTATCATGCCATTCTCGATATTGCTAATTTATTTAGGAATGTAAAAGGTATAGTAATAAAATTGTCTGTGTTATTTAATTTCCCTAATCACTCAATTACTGTTGACATTAGGCATGTCAGGATGTAATTCTATATAGCTTTATACGATCTGCTCTAGCAAATTTAATACTCCTGTTGCAAGAAAAGAGTGATATGGGTGGTTTGTGCCTGTGGGTGGGAAGGATCGGGAAGAGAGAGAGATCACTATCATTGTTACATTTTTGTGTAAATTGGTTGAGCAGCAATTTATATTCCTTCTGCATATAAATATCATTTTGAATTTCAGATGTTATGGAACTCTCCAAGGTTTCCTAATTGGATCTTGCATGTGGTTTGTTACTTGAATCAGCTGTCAATTTCAATTTGGGCCGTTTGCGTATGCTATGTGCTTCATTTTCAACTAGAAACTCCTATGGCAGCAATTTTCTGAGGATTAGATTGCAATGTTGATGATTGGGGATAAGATGGTATGGCTAAGCCAATCATTAGATGCTTGTTACAGCATACTCTTTATCTTCACAGGCAATAGCATGTCATTTAGGATTGTAGTGATTAGTGACTTGGGTTAAAGACTTGATTTAGCTACAGTCATAGTGCCATATCATGTATTTCACACCACTTATTTAGTGTACATAATAAAGGCAAAGGTCACAAGGCTTTGTATTCTAATTTAGGGATGTTGATATAGTGTTAAAGCCCCTTGAAGGTTCCTCTTAGCTTCTCAAAAGTCAACATTTATGTGAAGAAAATATATAAATAACGTTCAGATCAACATATTACATGAGTCAGACATCCTCGACACTGGGTGTAATCAGTCTTTATTTGCGTTAACTTGTTTATGGTCATATTGAAGGATTAGGGATAATCTCTCTTAACATTTCCAGTATTTCTATTGTTTTGACACTGTCAGAATGCTAGTAAAGATATTAATCTTGCCGCCCATGTGATTGTTTCTTATGAAGTTGAGCACCGTCAATATGTAACGCTTCCTTCAGGATACTCAACTGATTATAACATCTTCCCAGGGGTTTCCACTACGTGGTACGATAAAAGATGCTGGGATCCTGTGTTCTTGTAGTTTCTGCAAGGGAGCACAGGTGGGTAGTAATCTTGAGGTTCTCTTTTGTAGTCAATGCAGGGAATCCAAAATTTTCACCTATTGCATACTGTACATACTGTACATATCACCTGAAGCCAGAATGATTCTCTCAATTGTCCAGGTAGTTCCGCCATGCCAGTTTGAGATACATGCCTGCAAATCATATAGACGTGCATCACAATATATCTGCTTAGAGAATGGGATGAGCCTCCTGGATGTGGTCAAAGAATGCCGAAAATCATCTGTTAAAACTTTAGAAGAAACAATACAAAACTTCATAGGCCCTATTCCTGTGAAGGAATCTGTCATCTGTAGGAATTGTTCTGGTAAGCAATATGGTTTCTTTATTCTTTTATATTATTTGTTCATATTCAAATGTGTACATACATATTGATAGATGTTATGCTTAATTTCTAGTACCTACTGATTTAATCTCTTCTAAATTACATCTTTGATTTTCTTTTTTACAGGGTCATTTCTTGCGACCTCTGCTGCAAAGGTGGAACTCCTCTGTGATTCTTGCATGGTTATTCTGAATTCAGATTTTGATGCAGAAAGTGTAAAGTCAAGGTGCTATATCCTTACGAGTAATCATTGCTTAAACATTTCTCCCTCGAAAACTCGATGTTGACTCTGTGAAATATACTCATCGCTATTCTTAATAATCTGTTGAAAACTCTGGAGTGATTGTTGAGTTTTGCTGATCAAAAGTTGCTCATGATTTTGTTATAAAATTTTCCTCTTGATTAACCTTTTTTTGTTCCCGTTCAGGCCTATGGAGCCATTATTAGGTTTATCACTTTCTGAAAATGGTGAAGTACATTCCACTCCCCTAAAAAGAGGTCGTCCAGGAAGAAAAATGACAAAGTCTGCATCTTTTTTACCTCTATTGCTTATGATTGCTTTCCGTATGATTTTCTGAAAAGATAAGAAATGAAGGATGTGACATTTGTCCGCTCATTTGCAGGCATTCAGAGCTCAAGGCCTGTGCAAAATCATCAGCAAAATCCTCATTGCGTGGTGCAACAAAAAAGAAAGGCCAACTAAAGATGACTAAGATGTGGGGCTTTTAGGCTTTTCTTGTTCTCTCTATCATGGGAAAATTTTGTGCTCATTAATTGTTTTGTTCTAGAAAAAGTTGCCTATAAGTATTTCCTTGTGTTGTTTGGCATACTCAGGCTGTCACTGTCAACTTCTTCATTAAAGTCTCCTGGAAGTGTTATCATGACATATTCCAAATCATTATCTGATCCAACTTCAAATGGCAGAACTTCCTCTCGTGGCTTACTGAGGAACAAGACTACGAGAAAGATACTAAAGAAGTTGGTGCATATGTTGATGTAATTGATATGAAATTCAGTAAAAGTGTTAATTTAGTTTTTTCTTTTGGTCTTGTAGGTTGTCAAGTACTGCATCGCTCTCACAGTCCTCAAAAATTGCATCTCCTCCCCTTTCTGGGAACTCAAAAAGTTCCTCAAAGAAGATAACTAAAAAGTCGTACAGTTAGCTTTGATTTTCACTTATGCACTTTTACTTCTATTCCTTTGCACATACTAAACAACTTTGATACAATTTACCAGGGATCAGAGGATGCACAAGCTGGTCTTTGAGAATGATGGATTGCTAGATGGAACTGAAGTTGCTTATTATTCTAATGGAAAGGTGGTTCACATAAATGTTAACTTTAACGTCTTATCGTGCTATTTCTGCATTTTAACATTCTGGTGCTTTTGTAGAAATTGCGAGATGGCTATAAAATGGGATCAGGAATAATATGCCGCTGCTGTAGCACTTTGGTATGATATTGATCTAGCTTCTGAAATACTTAATTGTTTCGGTGACATTGATTTATCTTCTTTTCAATGAACAGGTTAGCCCATCTCAGTTTGAAGCTCATGCTGGTTGGGCTTCCCGCCGGAAACCGTCAGTCTTACATTTTTTCTTTGGATCATCAGTGTATCTTGATCACACTTTTCTGTTTATATAACTCCTCCTGACTAGGTCACATATTTCTGCAGCTATATGTATATCTACACATCTAATGGTGTGTCTCTCCATGAGTTTGCCGTCTCTCTATTAAAAGGGCGCAAGTGTTCTTCAAAAGACAATGATGACTTGTGCATCATCTGCGCAGATGGTGGGAAACTTGTGCTATGTGATGGCTGTCCGAGAGCCTTTCACAAAGGTGGTTATCTGTATAAGCCTGTTAAGCTGGACAATTTTTACTTTGGTTTATTGTTAAGTACCTGTCATCCATACGATGGCCTTATTTTCTAAATACATGTCATCCATCCACAGTTTTTTCTTTTATTCCTTTTAATACTTATTTTGTTCTGCTCTTACTTTTATTTATATTCCTGTACTTTCTTTTGATTTTTGTTTTTTTATGTACTTATACTTGTTTCTTAAACTATTTTGGGAATTTTATTTCTCATTCCCTTATGAAATAACATCATCTTAATCTGTTATGTGCTAATGCAGAATGTGCATCTCTTTCGAGCATACCTCGTGGTAAATGGTATTGCACCTATTGCCAAAACATGTTTCTTCGAGAAAAATTTGTTGAGTGGAATGCCAATGCTGTTGCAGCTGGGAGAGTGTCAGGTATTGATCCAATTGAGCAAATAACAAATCGTTGCATTCGAACTGTCAAGAATCCAGACGAAGCAGAAGTTATAGCATGCATAATCTGCAGGTAGGAGCCACAAAACACATAGAATGAAGGAACCAAGAAACTAAAATTGCACATATTTTATTTGTTGATATTTTGAATTTGTAATTTTCAGAGGCTATGATTTCAGTAAGTCTGGCTTTGGTCCCCGTACTGTTATATTGTGTGATCAGGTAATCTTCATGACTTCTCCTCTAGGTTCTTATGTGGAATATTATATTCTAAATAAGGTTTCCTTTTTTCCAGTGCGAAAAGGAATATCATGTCGGCTGTTTGAAAAAATGCAAGTTGGCTGATTTGAAGGTTAGCACTTCAGCAGAAGGATCCTACTTTGCTTTAAATAGTTTTACTTGTTTATAATCCTTGTACACCTCTTACAGGAACTTCCAAAAGGAAAGTGGTTCTGCTCTGGGAACTGCAAATGGATATATTCTGCTCTGCAGAATGTACTGAATGCAGGTTCAGAAAGGCTCCCTGATTCCACCTTGGAGATTATAAGAGAGAAGTTAACAGATAAGAATTCAGATTTTGACACTGATCTTGACGTGAGATGGAGACTTCTAAGTGGGAAAATTGCATCTCGGGAAACCAGAGTGTTGCTATCGCAGGCTGTAGCTATATTTCATGTAAGAGTTTGCACTTTAAGCTGATGCTCATTGTTTTGACGAATATCACAGCTCTGTGAGTAGTTAAGTACTCCCTCTGTTCCATTAGAAATGAAACGTTTTCCTTTTTGGTCTGTCCCATTAAAAATGAAACGTTTCTAAAAATGGATACAATACTCTCTCTACTTTTTCTTCTCTCTTCATTAACTCACAAAACAACACTACATAAAATCCCGTGCCGAAAAGCAAATGTTGCATATTTATTGGGATGGAGGGAGTATTTTGTAGTACATATTATGCACCTTCTGAGCTGTCATAATCTATATTTTCTTCATGGTAGTCAAGTTGTTATCCCAACTTATGGAACTATGGCAGATATTGATATATATCCAGAGTTATGTTGGAATCCAGGTTAATAGATTAGAATCATTGATGGACTCATAAAGAAAATCACTCCTGTTAAATGATATGTGAAATGAATGTTATCATACCACCATAATTTCTTTGAGGAAAAATTTTAATCTCTTGATACTTTTTCTCAAGTTTTCTTAACGTTCACGTGTCAAGTTTTGATTTTTGCAGCTGTTTATTTAATTGTGTTTCAGGAATGTTTTGACCCTATAGTTGATTCAGAAACTGGACGTGATTTCATTCCATCTTTGGTTTATGGGTATGCATTGCTTATTTGCCTTCAAGGCATAATTTCGTTCTTGCTTAGAGTTGTTATCAGTATGCCCTGTAGCCATTTGCTCTTACCAGCCTTTTTATGTGCCACTTAATTTATCTCTCAGGAGGAATATAAGGGGTCAAGACTTCAGTGGGATATACTGTGCTATTTTGACTGTGAAGTAAGAACCATATCTGCACTTTTATATTATTGCAGGAATAGTTAACATTATGATCAATAAATTATTGCTATCTTTCAGCTCAACTGTTGTATCAGCTGGTATCCTTCGGTTTTTTGGAGAAGAATTTGCCGAACTTCCTTTGGCTGCAACACGCATTGGTCATCAGGGAAAAGTAAGTTGAATCACTCAAATGTTGGTTTCTATAGTTTATGCCGCCTTGTGATTTAAAGCAAGTCATGCGGTTGTGCCTAATGGCCTAGCCTATATACTACACATCCCATGTTGGAAGTTGATTTATATTTTCTTCCCATATTCAGTACCATGCGTCATTCCATCTCTTAGTCTAATCATGGTAGTCCAGTCAGCTTTTCTTTGAGACACTTGAGCTATCGACTCCATGATGTGGTTTAGGAATATTTTCTGCCGTGTTTTGTGTGGAGAACTTGGTATTGTACTTGTACTGATGGAATTAAATGTCTTCGCAGGGATACTTTCAACTACTTTATTCATGCATCGAGAAATTGCTTGCGTTTCTGAATGTTAAAAGATTTGTTCTTCCGGCAACAGATGAGGCAAAGTCAATTTGGACAGAAATGTTTGGATTTAACAAGATACCGGAAGAGCAGGTATGCAAGTGGCCGAATAGAATTACTGCCAACCTATTTTGACATGTTATCGTTAGTTGATCCTCCGTATTTTGCAGCTTTTGAATTACAGAAAAATCTGTTGGCAAATGATTGGTTTCAAGGGGACATCCATGTTAGAGAAACCAGTGCCTAAATGTAGAATTATCAATCAAGATGAAGCAGAAGCAGATGATGTTCCGGTGCAGTGATTAAGGAAGCAAAGCCATTTAAGCCATTTTCCTTAGCGGCTTTGTGGGCTGGTGTAAATTGGTATGTTATTTATATTCTTATGGAGTGTGGAGAGAATTTAATGACAATTTTCCTGACTGAAGCGGAAGGTGATTGTAATGAGTAGATGAGAAGAGAGAGGTTGAATTGTATAAAAAATGTTTACCTGTAGTTTATTAGACAGGAGGGTGATTGATGTCTTATTCTTTATTTTCCCCTTTTCCTGTAAATAAATTGCTATTGGCCGGTGTATCAAGTGATGCTCTGTAATAGAGCAGCAGGGTGTTTATCGTTTTTCAGTTAATGTAGTTTTGTACTATCTTGTTTAGACATGATAATTAATGTGATTGTATAAAATGTTGTAGCATTACACCTGTAATTTCATCTCGGGATAATTGGCTCAATTATTAGTCTCTTCATTCCGAATTCATCTGATAGGTCTTGATGTTTCATGATTTGATGTGTTTCAAGTTATGTCAAAAGGTTTAATTTTTGCTTAAAACGGAAAAGGTATGCATGTGTTTTCTTACTTCAGTTTCTTTTGATTGGGTGTATAATTTACTTGCATTATTATTTGAACGAAAATAGTTGCTAGTCATATAATCTAGGGATAACTGCCTTAAAAGTCATAAACTTTGCCCGAATTCCGGTTTTTCTCACGAGCTTTAAAATTGGCGTATAAAGTCACGAACTTTGCATTTAGCCTGGTATTTCCCAACTCGACCCGACCCTGTGTTTTCCGGCAACTCAAAATCTTATGTGGCATGCTTGAATATTGACGTGTCCGGCATCGGAAAATCGTAAAACGACGTCGTTTTACGTAGCTGCTGCCCTGCCTCCAGCTCCTCTTCCTCCCTTCCTCCGCCAGCCCTCTTCCTCCGCTGCCCAGCACCACCACCAGCTCCATCGTCGACAACGCCACCACCAGCCACGCTCCTCATTTGAATGAATCATCATTTTGAGATTTTGCATCAAATAAAGCAATGCATAAAGCTCCGTCTCCCACTAGAGGGCAAGAAACTCCACGCCCATGTCATCAAATCCGGCTTCGACCTCCAGCTGGAAAATGTGGCTTTCTAAATGACGCTACTCTACATGTATGGAAAATGTGGCTTTCTAAAAGACGCTCTCCAGCTGTTCGACGAAATGTCCCACAGAGACCTAGCTTCTTGGGCCTCCATTTTCACCTCACACAACCGCGCCAATCTCCCCCAAAAAAACTCTCTTCTTGTATTCGCCGCCGCCTCTAGAGGAAATCTCCAGCCCGACGATTTCATCTACGTCACCTTGTTTAACACTTGCGCTGGCTATAATGCTTTGAAAGTCTGCAGCAATTGCACGCGCAGTTTATTGCGTCGAGTTTTGCAGATAACGATGTTGTTAAGTCTAGCCTGGTTGATTTCTACGCGAAATGTGGGCTCCCTGATAGAGCTTGCAGTGTTTTCAATTCATCGTCAACAGCTCCATCGTCGACAACGCCACCACCGCCGCCGCCATCGTCCTCCAGCACACAACCGATCGTACCTCCGGACTCCAGCATCGTTTGAGGAATGTGGCCATGGGAGGGTCAAAATCCGAGGTGCCGGAGGTGCCGGCGGCCTCGCCGGAGGCTTGGAAGAGGTTTTTTAAGTATTTTTAATTTTGAGTTTTAAGTTTTTTAAAATTTTAAGTTTTTATTATTTTGTGTTTTATATTTTTTTAAAGTTTTTTAATTTTGTGTTTTAAGTTTTTTTAAGTTTTTTAATTTTGTGTTTTAAGTTTTTTAAAGTTTTTTTAAGTTTTTTGGAGTAATTGTTTTAAGTTTTTTAAGTGTTTTAAATTTTGTGTTTTAAGTTTTTTAAAATTTTAATTTTTAAATTTTTTTAATTTTGTGTTTTAAGTTTTTTTAAGTTTTTTCTATTTTTTTAATTTTGTTTTTTAAATTTATTTTTTTAATTTTTTCATAGTCACTACATGATGTCCATGTAAGCGGCCACGAGACGCCACATCATTTAAAAACGACACGTCAGCTCACCATTTCGCCGGAAAAACAATCATGGGAAATCGGCGACTAAATGCAAAGTTCGTGACTTTATACGCCAATTTTAAAGCTCGTGGGAAAAACCGGAATTCGGGCAAAGTTTGTGACTTTTAAGGCAGTTATCCCTATAATCTAATACTTTGCAAATACATTAAACTCTAGCCTTAATTTCTTCAATAAGCAAAGTGAGTCCTAAATAAGAACTTGTGTAAACTGAGCTCTCCTACCCTCATTTCTGCACCTTCCTCCATCAACACCACCAAAGCTCCCTTGATAGCATCCTTTGCCACGAACACCTCAGCCTTCTCCTCCTCTCCAAACGCAACACCAACTTTATTTCAACACTAGCTCCAATTCCAAGCATTTCCACCACCAATTTCTCATTCGTAAACTGCTCCCCCACAAATGGCTGTCACAAACGGCACCCCGCCGTGATCCCTTCAACCTTCGAGTTCCATCCACAGTGCGTCAAGAACCCCCCAACCGCAGGGTGTGATAGGATCACGAGCTGTGGCGCCCAACCGTGAATCAAGAAGCCTCTGTCTCTAGTCCTCCGCACGAATCCACTCTCCACAAACATACCCTCCAACGCCGGAGACGAAGCTCCCCCCAAGCCCCAAACGAAAGGCCTATTCGATTCGTCAAGAGCGAGCGGCAGCTCCATCATCTGCTCAGGCGCGGGGCGCGCCAACGAGCCCAGAGCCACGTAGATCACGCATCCCGGCTCATGCAGATCGAGCCATTTCGTGCAGTGATGCACATTGACGGCGGAGATATGCCCCCTCCCGGCCATGTCCGAGGTCTCCACATTGCACAAGGAGACAGGGCCGATGCACCACACTCTTCCGCCTTTCACCTCGCTGTATTCCTTCACGCTCTCCACCTCCAACTCCTCGAAGCTATTCACCACCACGCCCTAGGAAGTCTGCTCCGCAGCCCTCACTTGTTCCACCAGTCTCTTCATAACGCTTGCTTTTGTAGTTTCCACGCCGCCGACGTCGGGAACCTCAGCCTCAGCGGAAGAGGTTTTGTGGTGCCAAGCGAGGAAGGAGGTGCAGCTAGAGCCGTGAAACACGATTCGGGGGATGTTGAACTGGTGGGCGAGATGGGAGGTCCAGGGAAGGCTGTACGCGCGGACGACGTCGTTCTGCATCACCTCGAATGCGATGACGAATTTGTAGCTCGTCTCTAGAGATGGAAGGGAGTCCATATTCTGGCAGGTAGAGGCGGAGGTAACCCCTACCCATTTGGCTATTTACTATAGTATGTATAATTATACATCATTAGCTCAGTTGGTTGGCGAGTTGGTCATGTAATTAGAAGGTGCTGTACTGCTGTGTTCGAATACCATTTCTCTGTCCTTATGCTCGACACTAAAAATATGCAATTATCGTTAATAGCAATTTGGAACCGATTGCGGCGGCGTTGGCTGGGGTGGTGACCAGCGGCGGATGGAGGTGGGGTCGAGTGGGGTCGGCCGACCCCACCGCCATCCCTGGTGAACTGCCGGAATACTCCTCCCAACGGCCCCCGACCCCACGGCGTTCGGAATTCTGCCCATGATTCATCTTCAAGCTGCGCGTAGCTTTTGCACTTCCATTGTTATTTCCTCTACTGCTAAATCTTTTATGCGTGGGTTTAGGTTTGAGCCTTTTCATTTATTTTAATTAAAACATGCAGGGAATACTTTCTTCATAAATAATTTATATCTATTATAATGGTTAATACTTTCTTTACAAATTACAACTAAGATTGTTCGGTATCTAAATTAATTTTAATTCAAATTAAGGATTTGAAGCGTAGAGCATAGGCTGTGCAAAAAAAGATTCGGAGCATTATATTATAGGAGTATAGTTATTGAACAACTTGTAGTCATGTTTTATTAATTAATTTATTTTATTATCGTAGTAACCGATAAATTTTAATCTAATTTTAATAGATATTCCCTCCGTCCGATAAAAATATGAATATTTGGAATGAAACGGAAATTAATGTACAATTGTTAAAATAAGAGATAAATGGAAAGAAAAAGTAATTATAGTATTGTTAGTGTAGAATGTGGCTCATTTACTAGAAAAGGAAGTTACCAAATACTATAAAAGGAGATAATTTTATGTGACATTCCAAAATGAAAATGTATTTATTTTTATGGGACGGATGGAGTAATATCTATCTTTTACTTTTAATTATTGATTTTAGTTACCTTCTATTTTAGATTAATAGATACTCCATTCGTCCCACAATAAAAGTCATATTTTATCATTTCGGTCCATCCTACAATAAGAGTCACATTTCACTTTTATCATAAATGGTAAATAGGTCTCACATTCCACTAACTCACTTCACTCACATTTTATTATAAAAAATCAATATAAAAAAGTGGGTCTCATGTTCCACTCACTTTTCCTACCCACTATTCTTTACATTTTTTATTGCAGCAAGATCTGCCCCTCCGTTGCCAACTGCGCTACGCCCCTGCTTAAAACTCATGTCTACATCAAATGTGACTCATATTATGGGACGGATAGAGTATTCATTTTTTAAAAAATCTCGAGTTTCCATAAACTCTTCTAATGCTAATGGCGAACAAAAACAACAGCAACTAGAAGATATTTTCGCAACTAACTTGACAGTTTCATAATATCGTAGAAGTACATATAAAATAGAGATATTTCATTTATAATGTATCTTTATAAGTATATATATTAGTATATTTTATTATTTCTTTCGACCCCATGGCATTTTATTCTTGGATCTGCCATTGGTGGTGACGGGGAAACCGTGAGGCTGCGGCGGGCGAGGAGTTTGGCAATGTCGATGATGGGGTTCATGTGGCCGGGGGTCAACATTGGGAACAACACAAAGTGGATTTCAGCGGCCATCTTGACGAAGATATGGATGTATGGATTGTATTTAGTATCAAGTCTTTGCTTCTTTTACTGGTTGTATAGATCTCAATGCAGCCCGCAACCCGTGGGTTGGCCCGAATATCCCGTTAAATTTATAGGGTTAGGGTTGAAATTTTCTAGCCCGATAAAACTACAACCCGATTAGCCCGCACCCGATTAACCCAAAAGCCCGATAAAATTTCTATTGTTCTATTTGTTTGACTCCTTATTCAACACTTCATTGATTATTTTATACTAATATAGATAACTAAAAAAATAACTTTCAATTTTATATTAAATATATAAATTATGTATTAAATTTTTATTAATATAATAATAGATAAATAAATTAGAAACTTCAAATTAACTAAAATTATTTAAATTTTTCAAGCATATTTTAAAATTTCTCAAAATATGTTACTGTTTTATTTTTCAAAAATCTCAAATATTAATATATTATCATGTTTATGTTTGAGTTTATGCATATATCTCAAATTTATCATAATTAAATATTTTACATTATATAAACATAACTAATTTTCATCATTATTAATTGGATTGATCGCATGTTAATTTTATCGGTAGCAACCCGATTAACCCGGTGGACTAGCCCGAAACTTGAGCTTTTAGGGTTAGAGTTGAACTTTTATTACCCGAAAAAATTACAACCCGATTAGCCCGCACCCAATTGACCCGCAACCCGAGTAGGGTTGGTCCGAAATCCGCTGGACCGGCCCGATTAACATCTCTAACTGTTTGCTTCGATTTTTAATGATTGGATTCTTGACTTCAAAATATCTGGTCTCGTCATTTACAGGCCAAATAAATAATTGACACATGTCAAGTCTATGGATTTTCTAGGCCATCCAGAACGCGGGTTAAAATATCGGACTTATCTCGTTTCCGCGGTATGGGTTGTGCCTGTTGGCAGTGGCGGATCTAGGGGGTAGGAGGGGACGGTCGCCCCCTCCACGCGACTATTTTCCCCTTATCGGGACTTAAAATTACCATGTCCGCCCCCTCCGTTTGCCTCCGGCGTCGCCCCGATCAACAAAAAAATAGCTATGTCCGCATTAAATCAAGCTAATACTATATATTCTCCCCCTCCGTTTCCGGATCCTGGATCCGCCACTGACTGTTGGGGAGACGTGTTGCAGGCGTTTCCTCCTAGCGAGACTCGCGCAGCGAAGGGAAGGGGCGCAAGACAGCTCGTACAATTTTAAATATAACCGTTTTCTTCTCTTTTTTATTTATTAGATTTTTTATCTCTCAAACAATTTTAAATACCCTATTCATTACGTACTTTTTTTTACCAAAAAAAAACTCTCACACAATTTTTATTCTCAACCTTTCGGACATGTCTTCTCCGGATTATCCGAGGCTCGTCGATAAGTAAAGGGAACATTTGGTAGCTGTGATTGTCATGTGTTGAGTAAGAAATGGAGTAAAAGGTAAAGAAGATCTATGAATAGTTAAAAGGAAGGGATGAAAATTAAGCAGAGAGCTGTTGATGGAATTATGTAAAATCCATAATTGCTTAGCTTTTGTAAAACCCACATTTTACGTTCTCAAGGGAATTCCAATGAAAAAATAGAATTTTTCCAAAATACTATATAATGAGTTAGTTTGTTATTTGTGCATAAGGGTATATTAGTCTCAGACAAATTGATACTTTTAAGATGAACTAATTTCAAGTAAACTAGCATTCAATGTACTACTAATTTTTTTAATTTTATGGCCAGCCACAATATGGCTATTTAGCATCACTCTTATGTAAAATCCATAATTGCATAGCTTTTGTAAAACACACATTTTACGTTCTCTAGGGAATTCCAATGAAAAAATAGAATTTGAATGATAAAAACAAATTCCATAGAAGATCGAATGAGATGAGATGGTTTGAACCCTAACGAAACTAAATTTATTTGAGAGACTCATCATAGGCCAATGAGCATGCAATGTTTTTTTTTGTCTAGAACAGATAAAACGACAGTGATATTATTGCAACATGTAAAACAAAGAAACTAGGGAATTCCCAAAAGAAAAAGAAAAAGAAATTTGAATGAGCAACACAAATTTTGTTCTAGTTAACTGGAGTAGAAATTAGAGAAGAAATTTCATCTAATTTAGTAGCATCCAGAGATTTATCGGAGTAGCTGGCCTTGAGCCGCACCATATCTTGCATAAGCTCCGTCATGCTAACCTGAGACGACCCTCCTTCCTCCACCGCTCTCTTCGCTGCCTCTCCGAGCCTCCGAGCCCTCTCTCTCCTCTCCGCCCCCTCCACTCCTCCATCCATCAACTCATCAATCGCTCTCTTCACATCATCCCTCTTCACCTGCACTTCACCACTCTCGTCCATTCCCAACTGCACAGGCACCTCCACCCCAACTCTCACCCCCGTCTTGATCACGCCCACGATGAACTTCTCGTTGCAGAACTGCTCCGCGAACACAGGCCACGTGATCATCCCCACCCCCGAGCTCACCCCCTCCAGAGTCGAGTTCCACCCACAGTGCGTCACGAACCCCCCTGTTGCCCGGTGCGACAGTATCAGCACCTGTGGCGCCCACCCCCGGATCAAAAGCCCCCTCCCTCCCACCCGCTCCTCGAATTTCTCCTCCGACAGCCACGACTCGAACGCGTCTGAGGCATTCCTTATCACCCACACGAAGGGGCGGTTGGTGGCCTCCAGGCCTAGTCCCATCTCCATGAGCTGCACGTCGCCCACGCGCGATATGCTCCCGAGGCAGACGTAGATAACAGATCCCGGCGCGTGGGAATCCAGCCATTTCAAGCACTCGTGCCCTTCAATTGCTGCCGTGTTTCCTCGCTCTGCCTTGTCGGACTCCTCCACGTTGCAGAGCGAAACCGGTCCAATGCACCACACCTTTTTGGATTTGATATTAGCGTATTTGTTGATGTATTCACTCTCCAGCTCCTGGAAGGTGTTGGCCACCGTTCCGGCCGCGTCTTCCTCGGAGTTGAAGATCTGCTTCCGGATCTCGACCGATTCCGGATTGAGCTCCTGAACAGAGCCCCTGGCCTGGATTTTAGTGATCTCGATCCGGTGGGGCAATCCAGGCACCACGAAATATTCTGTATCAGAAGCTATACCTTCGAAAAACGAAGAGTTTTCTAACAAGTTTACACAGGAGAGGGAGAAGCAGCTGGTGCCATGGAAGACGAGGCGTGGGATTCCCAGCTGTGTGGCGACATCGGTGGCCCAGGGAAAGCACATGTCGGCTATCAGGCAAGTGGGATTAACTCGGGCGATAAAATCCTGGACCTGGTCCCGCAGCATGGCGGTGGCCTTGAAGAAGTTCAGCACGTGGTCCTTGGACGGCAGCGTGTCAAAATGCTCGCAGCCCTCGGGCAGCCCGGCCTCCGCGCAGGGAAGCCTGAGGTGGAACACGCGGATGCTCAGCCCGGAGGCGATGGCACGGTCCACCACTTTCTTAACTCTGCACCCGTTCTTCGGTGTCACGAGAATCGAGACCGTGACGCCGCGCTTGGCCAGCATCTTGGCGATGTCGACGGCGGGAATCAGGTGTCCTTGAGCCATGAAGGGGAACATTACGAAATGTGGCGGTTCCATTGTAGATTTATCAATGGTTTTGGTTTGTGGTTTGTAATGTGGAAAAGGGGGATAAATAATGGAGGCATGGAAGGTTCCAATTTGGAAGTGTGTGTGATGATGTAAGAGCATACATTAGCATATTCCAGGATTATTATTGGATTTGTGGTATCAGCTCAGATATGTGGATCAACATTAGCAAGAAACAGATGCGTCGATGCAGCTAAATACCTGCACTTACTGTCGTACTCATTTGTTTTCTGTCAAAATCATGTAGAAGATCATTTGGATGGGAGCTTCTTGCTACTGTCAAAGCTTATCTTTCTCGAATTCTAGATGTGGTCTATATTGTGCAACATAACTTCTTATGCTTTATCCACAAAATAATTACTCCATACCATATGTAAAATTCATATTGTGGACTGGAGTAATTTTTTTGTGTGGATTTTATTTTTCACTTAAAACTCGAATCTTGTGTTACACCGAAGCAGAAGTGACATGGATTATTCAAAAATCAAAGTTGATTTAATTTATAAAATTAAAATACATTTAAATAAAATAATCCTATTTGAAGTTCAAATAACAATTAAGGAATACGAATTTTGGGATTAGAAATGAACTAAACTAAACAAATAAACCATGAATAAATCCAAGCGACCGCATTGTTAGGCATAGCATTAATTGTTTTGTAATGACCTTCTTATGAGCTAGTATCACCTCACAGATATATATAAATCCATTAAATTAGTTCATGAAATAATTTATTATAAATCTCCAAAATCTAACGTCCTAAGCCTAACTCTAATCATTGTGCCACCCCATTCATCTACAATATGATCAGTTGTCACTCATTTGTGATTCGCAATATTATATTCAATGGGATTTACCCCAACATATACAGCAATAGTTGACGGCCGTCTGTTTCTCGAAAAAAAAACCATGCATACACTATGGGTTGGGACATTTAAGTCTTGAAAACAATTTTAAAAGTGTGAAACGATAAAAAAAATTGTGCAAATATTGAAATCCGGAGCTTGAAAACAATTTTAAAAAGTGTGAAACGATAAAAAAAATTGTGCAAATATTGAAATCCGGATCCGCAAAATGAAATTTTAAAGTCTAGTAACCGCATACGTGCAAACGGCAAAGTCCATTGATATTTTTGTAGTTCACTCTGTTAGAGATCATGGGCGATCGAATAATGATGTTCAAACTGCATGGGAAGTTGAATGGTGTTGGAAAAGGATCTCGGGATGAGCTGGCACTTGGTGAAGGAGGACCACCGAGTGCACGGGATGATACAGTTGTGCAACACACCAAAGATAAACTTGAGCAATGTATCGAGCAGGACTACTTGAGGACGTGGAAGGACGTTGTAATGCTTGGTGCAGTGAAGAAGAGATAATTAAGTTTCTATTATGATTAGAGCATATGATTCTAGATTGTTCCTTACAATAGTATAAGTATGTAATGTAGCTTTCAAAGATGTCGAATCAAGGAAACAATTCATATGCTATTTTGAGTATTGAATACAAATCACTATCTTCTTCACTATGCTTTCTTGTGTTTTCATTCATGGTATCAAAGCATGATCTTTTTTTATCCTGACTCTAGGGAACCTATCTTTGCTTTTGTTTTTTTAGCTTGAAATGGCGGAATCAAACGATTCAAACGCCAACTCAATCCTCTTTTCTGCTTTGCCAAATTTTTAACAACTCCCACCAATATCAGTAAAGCTGACATATGGGAACTATCTTATGTGGCAACAACAGGTAGAAGTAGCCGTTTGGGGTTATGGATTGGAAGGATTTCCCACTGGAGATGCAGTTCCACCACCCCAAATGGTGCCAGATCCAGTTAAAGGTGCAGCAGTACCAAATCCAGCTTTCATTACCTGGCAAAGACAAGACCGAGGGTGGTTGGATGGTTGTTGTTTTCACTATCAGAGGGCGTGCTGGTGCTCGTGGTAGGGCTGAGATCTGCGAAGGAAACATGGAGAGCTTTGGAGACTAACTTTGCAAGTAGATCCACAACAAAGGTTATGCAATACCGCCAGCAAATGCAGAATTAGAAAAAAGAATTCCCTTTCTCTGAGTGAGTTCTTGATTAAAATGAGAACTTATTTTGATCTCCTTGGTTCAGTTGAGTGTAGAGTGTCGGATGGAGAACAAATTCTTCACATCTTGAGGGGTCTTGGACAAGATTGTGATCCAGCTGTCTGCTCAATCACCTCAAGATCTGAGCCTTGGGCAGTAGCAGATGTTTGTGCTTTTGTTCTCAGTTTGAGTCAAGAATGGAAGTAACTAGAGCCCATGCCACTAGTGTTGAAGGTTAACAACCCTCACTCAACTTCGTGCAACAATCTGGTTAGAAAAAGGATGTTGCTCCCTATAACAACAAATTTGAAAACAATGGTGGAAGAGGAGGATCCATGAACCTGAGAGGGGGAAGAAGAGGTGGAGAAAGAGGATTTGGCAGAGGAGGGAACAAGATAATCTGCCAACTTTGTGAGAAGCCAGGCCATTAAGCAGCTAAATGCTGACACAGATTTGAGCAAAACTACACTCCACCTTAGGGTCAAATGAGGCCAAATCAGCCTTCTCAACAGCAGTCCCCTCAGCACATCCGGTGCAATCTGGAGCAAGATCTCCATCAACCTTTCCCTTGGGAATTCTTTTGAGTATATGCACTTCTACTAGCTGGTATACAGATTCTGGAGCTACCAATCATTTGTCAAACGACCTCAATAATCTCAATATAAGCATAGAGTATACTGGAGGTAAGAACCTACTTCTTGGTAATGGAGAGGCAGTAGCTATAGCAAACATATAAGATCCATAGGAGAACCTCACTCTTAAAATTATTCGAGAATATTATATCTTAAAAATCTCCTACATGTGCCTAACATCACCAAGAATCTCCTTAGTGTTTCTCAGTTTTCTAAAGACAATGCAGTATTTTTTGAATTTCACCCTTCATTTTGTTTTGTGAAGGATTTGCACACCAAGGAAATCGTGATGGGGGCACTTGAAAAAGGACTCTATCACTTCTTAGTAGATTATTCTCCAATCAAAAGAAGTTCTAGTTCTAGTAGTTCCATCATCTCATCCATTCCAGAAAATCCAGCAGATCCCCTTCATCTGCAAACTTTAAATTCTAGTAGTAGTTCAGTGGCTAGTTCAGCTCTAGATCTTGCCTTGTGGCATAATAGACTTGGACATCCTACTCTAGATATAGTGAAGCATGCTTTGAATAGTTGTAATATCCCTTATCTTTCAATGAAAAGTCCTCTTTCTGATCCATATTATGTGTCAAAGGCTCATACACTGCCTTATTCTCTATCTCATTCTGATCATGGTGTTGTCCTATAATTATTTCATAGTGATCTTTGGGGACCATCTCCCATCATGTCCAGAACCGACTTTTACTATTTCATATCATTTGTAGATCATTCCACAAGATTCACTTGGATCTATCTCCTGAAACAAAGTCTGATGTATCTGCAGTTTTCAAGCAATTCAAAATCATGGTTGAAACTCAGTTTGATTCAAAGATTAAAATTCTTCGGTCTGATTGGGGTGGGGAGTTTCAGGGTTTGTCTCCTTTTCTAAAAGAGTGTGGTATTGTTCACGGAGTCTCTTGCCCTTTTACACCCCAACAAAATGGATTAGCGGTGAGAAAATATGGACATATAGTTGAAACTGGTCTAGCTCTTCTCTCTTCGGCTTCTCTTCCACTCAAATTCTGGGATGATGTTTTCCTTACTGCTACTCATTTGATAAACATTATGCCCTCCAAGATCATAAAAAATATCTCACCTTTTGAGAAACTTCATTCTAGTAAACCAGATTATTCTTCCCTTAGAGTATTTGGTTCTTTGTGCTATCCATTGCTCACCCTAAAACAAACACAAACTGAACTATAGATCAGTAAAAGCTATTCCCTCCATTCCATTGTAGTAGGGGCGCTTGTTTCCCGCACGAAGAATATGAAATGGATGTTTAGTGTGTTGGGTTTGTTAATAAAGTATATAAAGTATTTATTTTCCTTTTCTTTTAATTAACTTAAATTCAAAGACACTCCTAAAACAATTGAACACCATTCCCAAATTCAAACTAAATCAAAACCCTCCTAAAACAATCGAGCACCATCCCCAAATCAAATCGAAACCCTAGTTCATCAATCTTCTCTTCTTCTCATCGCCCTCCATCTTTTCTGTCAATGGAGTCCAAAATGAATACCATCGTGCCGGATACTCCCCCATGGTGTTACCGCAGTCGTAGCCCTCCACTCCGGCGTAACGTGAATCGCTCTCTGTTCAGAAGAGTTCTTGTCGCCCCCATTTCAGATTTTGAAAGTTCGGGGCTCGATCCAGTTGTTTCAGTGAAGGAATCGGAAATGGTGATGCCAGAGACTCTGATTTCGTTTGAGCACACCAGAACGGTAGAGACCGTTCTGCTGTTCGAAGACTCGACCGCGGTAGTGCCGGAGATGATTCTTCTGTTTGACGATTCCGACATGGTGGTGCCAGAGATGATTCCTCCGTGTGACGAATCTGACACGGTGGTGCAGGAGACGGAACTCCCATTTGACTTCTCTTAGTCATTTTTGGCCACATCGACAAAGGTATTTCTCACGTCCGCACTTCCTAAGGATAGAAAGCACGGTGGGTCGCGACTAATGGGGAATTAAGAAGTGGGGAAGAAGGGGGAAAACAGCCAAAGGAGTACAACATGTAGATCAACAGTCGAAACTTCATTATCAAGTCATAGTTTTAGATCACGAAGTAACATAGTGTGAATGACATAGTTCAACAACTTAAAGAAAAAGTAAAAATTCTTAAGACTAAGAGTAGCAGAAGCAATTGAGAGTCTGACTACTACTATGTATGAGGACACGGTAGTAACCGGAACATTTATTGAATAAAAATCTTGGCTCATTGCTCAACATCCTCCGCCTCCCTTCCTCGTTCAACCTGCACATAGGGAAAACATATGCAGGGGCTGAGTACTTGATGCACCCAGTGAACTCATGCCCGAAATACATTTATCGTTTAAGTTATGTCAACCCATCATTGAGTGAAACTCGGGTTTTACTTTAAAAGGCCGAGAAATACTAAAATCATTCCTTAAAATAGTGTCCGCGCGGACAATCGTCATCCCCCATCATGTACCATATCTGAACCATCATGTTAAACGAGAATGTGGCCACAAACTTGATCACTGGACCGGCCGACCTAAGGGACGGCTCACGATCCCCATCAGTGCACTAGCCTAAGTAGGGCTTAGACCCTAGTTAGAACCGAATTCGTTAACCATCAAAGTCTAGTAGAACATTATTCTAGTAGACAATCAGATAGGCAATTCAAAACATAAAATACGGCATGACATAATATTTAAAACCACCCTTGTTTCACCATAAACATATCACTTCAAATAAAAGAGTTTAAGTAATAAAGCCCACCTCAAAAGCTTAGAATTTCGTTAAAAACTTCTCGTTCCGTCTTTAGCGGCCGTGCGAACCACCTTTTCGGAAAATACATAAAGTTCACATCAAACTCGGTAACGAAGATATTTTAGAATGCATGCACTCTAATTAAAATCTTTTAATTCGTTTCCTCAGTTTTTCGTGCATTTTCGATTATTCGGCGGCCGCCCAAGGCGTCGCGTGCGACGCCGGTCGGCCGCTTACGCTCGTTCTTTCCTCTGTTGGCTCCTCGTATTTTTCCACAACGTCGAGAATGATTTTTTTTTAAAAAAGTTAATTAAATGCGTACTTAATTTTTGCAACTATTTCTCTTCGAAAATATATTATTTCGTACCTTAAATTATTTCGAGAATTAAATAAATAATTCCCCACGATTATATTATCAGCCTAAGGATTTAATTAGAAGGCCCAAGACTTATTCCCCCACCTTATGTTTCCAATTTAATTTAAAAGCCCCAACTAATATAAAAAGAGCCCAACTTTAGGTAAATCATCTCATAAATATAAGCCCCAATCTTTAAAAAACAAACAAAGGCCCATCTAACAAAAAAAAACAAAAGCCCAAAGTTCACTCTCCTACCCCACGTCTCTCTCTCCCCCTCTATCTTCTTCTTCTCCTTCTCTCATCTTCTTACAAATTTCGTCGCTTACTCAGCCGCTGCACAGCGCAGTGGTGGTCAGCCTTCGAACCTCACTCCGGAGCTTGCCACCGGCGTCACTGTAGGAGCGGGATGACTCCGCCATCGCGGTTCGGGCCTGAGGTCATCGCTGCTGTCCCGTGTTGCTCGTTGGGTCACCGGGTTACTGCTGCAGTCGCCGCGCCGCCGCCGGAGTCGCTGCTGGTCGCCGACGGCTGCCGCTGGAGTCGTCGGGGAGCGCTGGAGTCGTCGCTGCCGCTGGAGCCGTCGGGAACCGCCGCTGTCCGCCACTGTCCCCGCTGCGGGCAGTTTCCCCCTCCCCGAAACCACTCCGAACAACCCCGATTCAACCCGCAGGATATGTTTTTTTATCGCAAAGTTAAGTTCTTTCGCGTGTTCGATTAAGTACGGCGTTGTTCGATTAGTTCTTTGTTGTTAAATTGTTTGAATTGGTTGTGAGAGTGGATGTATGAACAACATGTAAGAATTAGCTACTACAAATTCATGCTTTGGGATTGGAAAGGGATTATACCTCAAAATGGTTGGACTTGGTGGTGAATGGGTAAGAATGGTGGCAATTCCTCTTCCTTCTCTCTCTCGGCTCTCTCTACCTTCGGCTCTCCCTCTCTCTCTTTTTTTTGTGAAGTGTAATGTGAGGAAAGGATTGAAGGGATAAAGTAATAACTTGTGTGACTCTTGGGTGGGAGAATTGAAGGTGGAAGAGGGAAGGTGAAGGAGTTGGGAATTGGAGGGTCTCCATTCAACACCAAAACCGCCGGTCATGAGGGAGAGGAAGAAAGGTTCTTGGGCTTGCTCCCATTTGTTTGGAAAGGAATTTGGTCTCCTAAATTAATTAAATGGTCTTGGCCTCAACATATTTTATTTATATTAGTTTGGGTTCATTTAGTTGAAAGCACAAGTTGATAACATTATTAATTGGTTAGATTCTTAAATAGTTAGGGCCTAAGCCATTTTTTATATACTCATTGGACTCTAATTTAATTTGAGAAGCCGAAATATAAATATACGTACTTTATATTCTCGCATTTCTTTCGATAATTAAAATTCACAGAAACTTTATTAAATTTCTTATCTTGTTCTTCACAAAAATTTAGAGAACGCCTAACGTCACAACTTATATTTGGTGTTGTTCCAAATATAATTTCTTCGATCGCTCCTCGATTTATGCGCATCATCTTCCATAAAAATATTCATCTCCCACATCTCATTCATTATGCTAAATATAGCAATATCGTCATCATTATTTCAACGAGACTTTCAGCATGTCTCCCAAAGTTCCACAATTAAATCAAAGGACGTCCCAAATCACATCATCACATAAATACCATACTACATTCCAAAGCACATTAACGAGAAACATAGCATGCATAAATATTTTATATTAATTATTTCATGACATGCTTTAATTTAGTACTTAAAAGTACGGGTGTTACATTCTACCCACCTTAACAGAAATTTCGTCCCGAAATTTACTCATTTCTAACGAACAACTCCGGGTATTTCTCTTTCATTCTATCCTCGAGTTCCCATGTAGCCTCCTCGTGACCATGATGTTTCCAAAGCACTTTCACGGACGAAATTGTTTTATTTCTCAATTCCTGCACTTTCCTGTCCAGAATAGTTTTGGGCTTCTCCTCATAACTCAAGTCGGGATTCAAAATCATCTCCTCCTGATGCACTACGTGTTTGGGATCGAACACATACTTTCTTAATTGCGACACATGGAAAATGTTATGCACAGTCCCAAAACTCGGTGGTAGTGCCAACCTATACGCTACGGGTCCCACCTTCTCAAGAATTTCATAAGGCCCTACGTAACGTGGCTTCAACTTTCCCTTCACACCAAACCTCGTTATCCCATTCGACGGAGATACTTTCAAGAACACCTTATCTCCAGCGTTGAACTGTAAGTCGATACGCCGGACATCAGCATATGACTTCTGTCGGTCTTGAGCTTCTTTTATCCTTTGACGAATTTGTCGCACAATCTCAATCATTTCTTCGACTGAATCTGGCCCAAGTATTCTTCTTTCACCAACCTCATCCCAGTAGAGGGGTGATCTACACTTCCTCCCATACAATATTTCGTATGGGGCCATATTTATCGTTGCCTGGAAACTGTTGTTGTAGGCAAACTCGATCAACGGCAATACGACTTCCCAATTTTCTCCTCTGTCAAGAACCACGGCTCTCAACATATCCTCGAGAGTTTGAATCGTTCTCTCGGACTGTCCATCGGTTTGTGGATGAAAAGCAGTACTAAAATTTAGTCGAGTACCAAGCTCTCGTTGCAGACTTATCCAAAATCTTGAAGTGAACCTTGTGACTCGGTCCGATGTGATTGTTACTAGCACTCCATGTAGCCGAATAATTTCTTTCACATAAAGTCGGGCTAGTTCGTCGGATCCATGAGTTATGGGAATAGGTATAAAATGCGCACTTTTAGCGAGGCGGTCTATGATTAGCCAGATGGTCGTATTCCCTTGCCGAATCTTTGGCAAACCCGTCACGAAATCCATGGCGATGTGTTCCCATTTCCATTCCGGAATCTCTAGCGGTTGCAACTTCCCATAGGGTCGTTGATGCAGAGCTTTTACTTGCTGGCAAGCCAAGCATTTCTCCACAAACGAAGCTATATCCCTCTTCATCCCATCACACCAGAATGATCCCTTCAGATCATGGTACATCTTTGTACTTCCAGTATGAGCGGTATATGGAGTCTCGTGTGCCTCAGTCAAAATTTCATTTCGAAGTCCTTCGTCATTCGGCACACATAGCCTTCCCTCGTAGGTGAGTGCGTTGTCAGCCTCTTCTCGGAACTTCTCTTGCTCACCTTTCCTTACCTTTAGTCGAACCTTCTCCAAATCCTTATCATTTCTCTGACCTTCTCTTATCCTCGTCCGCAGGTCGGGTGCAATTACGGTGTCCGGAGCTCTCACTACTTCCAATCGCATCTTGCTGAATTCGCGAATCAAATCTTCTTCTTGAGTGAGAAAGGTAGCCAACTGTGGTTGGGCTTTCCGGCTCAGTGCATCTGCCACTACATTTGCTTTGCCCGGATGATAGTTAATGCCACAGTCATAATCCTTGACTAGCTCGAGCCATCTGCGTTGCCTCATGTTCAAGTCTTTCTGTTCAAAGAAGTATTTTAAGCTTTTGTGATCAGTAAAAATCTCACACCGAACTCCGTAGAGATGGTGCCTCCAGATCTTCAATGCATGCACAACGGCTGCCAATTCCAAGTCATGGGTAGGGTAGTTTAACTCGTGTGGCCTCAATTGACGCGAAAGCATAGGCAATCACCTTACCGTTCTGCATCAAAACACATCCAAGTCCAACCTTAGACGCGTCAGTGTAAACCACATAGTCTATTCATGGTTCTGGCACGGCTAGAATAGGTGCGATGGTCAACTTCTTTTTCAACAACTGGAAACTAGCCTCACACTCCGGTGTCCAATTGACCTTGGTCCCTTTCTTCAGTTGTTGGGTCATTGGCCTTGCAATTTTGGAAAATCCCTCAATAAATCTTCGGTAGTATACTGCCAGTCCCAGGAAACTCCGAATCTCATTTGGGGTCTTTGGCACCTTCCACTGCTGTACGGCCTCCACCTTTGCAGGGTCAACTCGAATCCCTTCGGCCGTCACAATATGCCCCAGAAGTTACTTCCTTTAGCCAGAAATCACACTTACTGAACTTGGCGTACAACTTCTCCGTTCTCAGCGTCTCTAGAGTGATCCTTAGATGTTCCTCATGTTCTTTTTCATTCTTTGAGTAAACCAGCACATCATCTATGAACACCAGTACGAACTTGTCCAAGTATGGATGGAATACTCGATTCATCAAGTCCATGAATACTGCGGGTGCATTTGTCAGTCCAAACGGCATTACTACAAACTCATAATGCCCATACCTTGTTCGGAACGCCGTCTTGGGTATATCTTCTCTTCGTACCCTCAACTGGTGATATCCTGACCTTAAATCCATTTTCGAAAATACTCCTGCTCCCCTGAGTTGGTCAAACAGGTCATCTATTCTCGGCAGAGGATACTTGTTCTTGAGAGTTAATTTGTTCAATTCCCGGTAGTCTATGTACATTCTCAGTGTTCCGTCTTTCTTCTTCACAAACAGCACAGGTGCTCCCCACGGCAATACACTGGGTCTGATAAAACGTAAGTCCAAAAGTTCTTGTAGCTGGATTTTGAGTTCTTCCAACTCTTTCGGTGCCATCCTATAAGGTACCTTCGATACTGGTGCGGCTCCTGGTTCCAGATCGATAGTAAACTCCAATTGTTGATCAGGCGGAGGCCCTGGCAAAGCGTCGGGGAACTCACGTACTACCGCCACATCTTCAACTTTTCTTTCTTTCTTGTCATGTCCTTGCAGGTAAACGAGATAGGCAGGATGCCCCTTTCTAATCATCGTAGTTGCTTGAAGTGCCGATATCACACAAGTCCGCTGATTCATCGAAATCCCGTGGAAGGTAGAGGGCTCCTTCCCCGGGGTTTGTAACGAGATTTGTCTCTCTTGGCATCGAATAGTGGCATAGTTTTCAGCTAGCCAGTCCATCCCCAGAATAATGTCAACGTTATCCATTGGCATAACATGTAGGTTGTGAGCCACTAAGCTAAGTTCTCCCACCATAAATTCTATGTTCGAGCAAGATTGTGAAATGTCTATAAGACCTCCTACTGGTGAGTTCACATTCATCTTATGTTCAAGTTCATCAACAGGAAGTCTTAAAGCATCTACGCAGGAGTGGGATATAAAGGAGTGCGATGCACCCGTATCAAACAGAACAGCAACAGGCATGTCAAGTAGTGTTCACATACCTGCCAGATTATCCTGTTTCGGATCTCCCTGTGCGGCTTTAGCTTATTTGCGTCCCAAAGCATAGGCCCTAGCTTGAGTGGGATATGGTTGGCGACGCTGCTGCGGCTGCTGAGGTGGGGTTGGATTCCCTCGAGGCCCCTTTGGTGTTCCCCCAACTCCAGCGTTATTATTGCTCGGGCACTCTTTGGCGAAGTGTCCAACTCCACCACACTTGTAGCACACATTTGTCCCGATTCTGTACTCTCCCATATGATTCTTCTAGCACTTGGCGTATGGAGGTGCTATCTGACAGTACTCTCCACCTTGATATGAAGTAGTTTGCTTTCCCTTGCCCCGTGCAGAGTTTGGGGTACCTTGGAATCTCTTGTTCCCGTCCCATTTTCTCTTATCCCGGAAATTCTGTTGCAGTGTAGGTGGTGTTGGAGTAGTAGGCGTAGCTGTCTTTTCTCGTGGCATTGCTTCTTCCACATCCAACGCACGAGACAGTGACTCGGCATACGAGAGCCTTCCATGGCATGCAAAAGCCTTTCTTATTTCGTGCCTCAGACCAGCACAAAACTTCTCCACCATTTTCTCATCGGTATTCACCTGCTCCGGTGCGTATCTAGACATGTCGCATAGGGCACGGTCATATTCAGTCACTGTCATCCGCCCCTGCTTCAGATTGTAGAACTCGGCCTCCTTAGCCTTACGGTAACTCTTCGGGATATACTTATCATATAGTTCCTCCTTGAAGTCTTCCCACGCCAGGGCGTCTAGTTGTTCCTGCGTCATAGTCCGCTGCTTGGTCTCCCACAAAAACTCCGCGGACCCAGTGAGCTGGTAGGTTATGCACGATAGGCGCTCCTGGTCGGTGCACCTTAGGAACTTGAAGATGCGCTCTATGGCCCGAATCCAGGTTTCAGCCTTGGCCGGACCTCCCATTCCATCAAACACGGGAGGCGTTCCTTTCGAAACTTCTTCTCAATGTTTCGTTCCGGCTGTGGTGGAGGTGGAGGTGGTGGTGGTGGTGGTGGTTGTCCTTCAGGTCCCACACTACTTTGGGTCTCATTGCTGGCCTCGTTTTCGTGATGGACTGCTGCGCGTCGGGGAGGCATTCTGTTCAACACACGCATTAGTACAACAGTCCGAATTTACCATCACAACACCACACCACACAACCTTTCCAAAAGTGATTTCACAAGTTTTTCCATACATAACAAGGTAAAAACGAGCACAACGATAAAACAACGAAAATTTTATTAACTTAAAAACAAGTACGTGTTTCCACAAGGTCTTTGCAACAAGTGCAACCAAAACTCAAAAGAAAACATTACATAGTTCGTCAAAACATAACATTCAAAACCCAACAAAAAAACAGAAAAAGAAAAAAAACGCTACTCCTCGGGTGCTCTCTCGACATTCGCCCCTCCCTCGCTTTCAACTTCAATCTTCCTTTCAAGGGGTTCTTCATCCTCGTCGGGATCATCCCCTTCCTCCATGGGATCCTCCTCATCTTCAAGAGGTTCTTCCTAATCTTCAAGAGGATCTTCCTCCTCTTCCTCATCGTTCTCCCTCACATAGGTAGCTACGTTGATATGCTTATCAACAACAACGACTTCCGTCGTGGGAGGTGCGGAGGTGCGCATCCCAAGCCTCCTCCTCTTGGGCAAGTTTGGTTGCGGCGTCTCACTCTCGTACCGACCCCGTTGTAGGGGCTGAGACTCGATGAGGATGCCTCCTTTCTAGGTGGGGCATAGGGTGGCGGTCCGTCACGAGCATCGACCAGAGCTTCTAAGAGAACCTTCACAAAACCATGCATGTCTCCTTGCACACTATAGTCGGGGAGCTTATGCCAAATGTATGGCCGCGAAGCCTCATCGGCCCACCTATTCCAAGGCGCCGGTAACCCATCAATCAACCTCTTAATGCCCTCGTAGTGCTTCACTCCACACCCATGAGCATCCCTCCATAGTGCCAAGTAGTCGGAAACATATGACATCAAAGGGGCCCTCTCGTCTCTCTCGACCCGGTACAGTTCCACCGCCCGCAGTCCATTCTTGACGTACCTTCCCCTTAGCGGCGCGTGGATCATAATCGCCATCTACATGAAAGTGAGTTTCCTTAGTAACGAGTCGAAGAGAAGACATAAAGCAAGGTAGAGAAGGATAAAAACGAGTAGATAACGTCATACGTGCTACCGTGTGTATACCTGTCGATTTCCATAAGGAAAAGGTCATAACAATTCTTTCTTTTTAAGTTATCATCTAAGGATAGATGTTTCGCATTTCAGGAACGTAGTAATTTGCAATCTCGTCAATCTTTCGCTCTAGCGTTAGTCGCGCTTCACAAGGTTATCCTTGTCTCGTCATCTCATCATCCCTTGGAATTCACGCCTTTCCACGCCCCATTCGTTCAATCAATACATGTATCGTTTTCAATGAAGAAATTCGCATGTATGACTAGCCTACATCTAAGGCTTTTGAAGTCTACATCTCAATCATATCCCATTCATCATCACGTCCAACATGCCTCATTTTAAAACTTTTTACCTTCTTTCTTGTTGAGCGCGGCGAGACGGAATGTTGAGCCTTCAATGAATACTCTTTTAGTCTAGCGAAATGAGTCTAAACTAGATTGAATAAACGACTCTCGCTCCAGAGCTGAAGGAAAAATTGCTCTGATACCATTCTGTCATGACCGCACTTCCTAAGGATAGAAAGCACGGTGGGTCGCGACTGATGGGGGAATTAAGAAGCGGGGAAGAAGGGGGAAAACAGTCAAAGGAGTACAACATGTAGATCAACAGTCGAAACTTCATTATCAAGTCATAGTTTTAGATCACGAAGTAACATAGTGTGAATGACGGAAGCAATTGAGAGTTTGACTACTACTATGTATGAGGACACAGTAGTAACCAGAACATTTATTGAATAAAAATCTTGGCTTATTGCTCAACATCCTCCGCCTCCCGTCCTCGCTCAACCTGCACATAGGGAAAACATGCAGGGGCTGAGTACTTGATGCACCCAGTGAACTCATGCCCGAAATACATATATCGTTTAAGTTATGTCAACCCATCATTGAGTGAAACTCGGGTTTTACTTTAAAAGGCCGAGAAACACTAAGATCATTCCTTAAAATAGTGTCAGCGCGGACAATCGTCATCCCCCATCATGTACCATATCTGAACCATCATGTGAAACGAGAATGTGGCCACAAACTCGATCACTGGACCGGACGACCTAAGGGACGGCTCATGATCCCCATCAGTGCACTAGCCTAAGTAGGGCTTAGACCCTAGTTAGACCCGAATTCGTTAACCATCAAAGTCTAGTAGAACATTATTCTAGTAGACAATCAGATAGACAATTCAAAACATAAAATACGGCATGACATAATATTTAAAACCACCCTTGTTTCACCATAAACATATCATTTCAAATAAAAGAGTTTAAGTAATAAAGCCCACCTCAAAAGCTTAGAATTTCCTTAAAAACTTCTCGTTCCGTCTTTAGCGGCCGTGCGAACCACCTTTTCGGAAAATACATAAAGTTCACATCAAACTCGGTAACGAAGACATTTTAGAATGCATGCACTCTAATTAAAATATTTTAATTCGTTTCCTCAGTTTTTCGTGCATTTTCGATTATTCGGCGGCCGCCCAAGGCTTTGCGTGCGACGCCGGTCGGCCGCTTACGCTCGTTCTTTCCTCTGTTGGCTCCCCGTATTTTTCCACGACGTCGAGAATGAATTTTTTTTAAAAAGTTAATTAAACGCGTACTAAATTTTCGCAACTATTTCTCTTCGAAATAGTTGCTACGCATGAGATTCAGCTTAGAAGCATTAGAATTAGATAGGATCCTTAATAGGATCAGATTTAAAAACATGCACAATACCACTCACGTTGACGAAAAATGGTTCTATATCACAAAAGGTTCAGACCGGTACTATCTCGCATCCGGGGAGGAAGAACCACATAAGACATGTAGCAATAAGAAATTCATTTCAAAGATAATGTTCATGTGTGCAGTGAGCAGACCACTATTTGGATCAAACGGTGAATGCTTATTTGACAGGAAAATTGGGATTTTTTCCTTTACAAAACAAGTTCCAGCCCAAAGATCAAGTAAGAACAGACCAACTGGCACACTAGAGACAAAGCCCATAGAGAGTATCACAAAGACTATGATCAAGGATTGTCTAATAACAAAGGTATGTATGCATTAGCCTAATGCATTTACTATATGCACACTTTAAATGCATTCCAATGGGCCTATAAATTCATGACCCACTAGTTTTAATGCAAATGTGCAAGAATATTTATTTTCATTTTCATGCATGCACACATTGTCAATCATTTTCATGTATTTACTCATATAATCCCTGTCATTTTGGCCAAATGGCCAGATGGGGCAACCAAGTATATCAAGATACAACAAGATAATGCAAAGCCACACCTTTCAAATGATGATCCAGATTTTAGACAGGCTGCCAATCCATATGGGTTCTCAATGTCACTATGGAAGGGAGGGAGTACTTTTTTGGGGTATAGCACATCTCATAAGGGGTATAAACCCTTACTTCCTGATGGGAGAGTGATAGTTACTAGAGATATTGTCTTTGATGAAAATGTTTTCCCCTATCACTCTATGTATGAGAAAGGTTTAGACCATTTCTCTTCTAGTTCACATTAAGCTCTTGTACCCATATCTGCACCCTGTATCTATTACCTGACCCTCCACCACCACCTTCTCCTACTCAATTATAACCTCATTAGTTCTCCTTCATCATCTTCTTCTCAGTCAGACTCATCTCCTCCTTCAACTACTCCATCTGTACACAGCAATTCTCCAGATTTAAATTCCCCTTCAGTTGTTCCCACTGAACCTGAAGCCCTTCTTCAAACCACTCAGTCCACTCATCACATGACTACTAGAGCTAAGGCAAGAATCTACAAGCCAAAATTTTTTACTCTTGCCATTTCTCCCAACATGGTGCCTATGTCTGCTCTGGAAGCCATTTTAATCCCAATCTGTAAAGCTACTATGCTTGCTCAGTTTATTGCTCTCTTGAAGAATGGTACTTGGGTTCTAACCACATTGCCTTCTAGGAAGAACCTCATTGGGTGCACTTGGATTTTTAAACTGAAATTTCTCATTTCTTGGGCCATAGCTAGATATAAGGTTAGACTTGTGGCTCATGCCATGTTTTGATTTTAATGAGACACCCAGTCCAGTGTTGAAGCCTACTACACTTAGAGTTATTTTAAGGTTGGCAGTTTCTCTTGGTTGGCCTGTGACTCATGTTAAAAATGCATTTCTGAATAGTGATCTTGGGGAGGACATTTATATGAGCAGCCTTTTGGTTTAGAGCAGGGTGGACCTTATTTGGTTTGCAAGTTGAAGAAAGCCATATATGGCCTCAAACAAGCCTCAAGGGCATAGGTTTCACTCAATCTAAGGTTGATGCCTCAATGTTCTTCAGAAAGAGGGCAAATGAGGTGACATACCTTCTAATCTATGTTGATGATACGCTCGGATGGGCGTGTTAGAGATCATGGGCAATCGAATAATGTTGTTTAAGTGGAAAAAGATAAACTGCATGGAAAGTTAAATGGTGTTGGAAAAGGATCTCGGGATGAGCTAGCACATGGTAAAGGAGGATCACCGAGTGCACGAGATGATACAGCTATGCAACACGCCAAATATAAACTTGAGCAGTGTACCGAGCAGGACCGCCTAAGGACGTGGAAGGACGTTGTAGTGCTTGGTGCAGGGAAAAATAGATAATTAAGTTTCTGTTATGATTAGCACAAGATTAGCATATGATTCTAGATTGTTCCTTATAGTAGTATAAGTATGTAATGTAGGTTTCAAAGATGTTGAATCAAGGAATCAGTTCATATGCTATTTTGAGTATCGAATACAAATCACTTTCTTCTTCACTATGCTTTCTTGTATTTTCTTTCACATTCAACTATTTAAATGCAAATAAATATAAAGGGAAGAGAGAGATATTAAAATGTTCAGACAAAGAAAACTAGTAAAAGACTAAAAGGCACTCCATGGCTTGGTATCTCAATCCGAAGAAAATTTTAAGTAAAAGTAAAGAAAAAAAAGCAAATATTAAAGAACAGGATCACTTGTGATATTTTTAAAATCTAGTGCAAGGATTACTCATAATATTTTTAAATTCTAGTACAAAGATTACTCATGATATTTTTAAAGTCTAGGAATTGGTGTAAACTCCAAAGTCCAGGAATCATTCATGTAAGAGTGAACTATAAAAATGGTCCCTAGACTATGGGTATATCTCGCACATAGTCCCTGGACTTTAAAAATATCGCCAGACATCCTTGGACTAAGGGTTTATCTCGAAAATGGTCATTTTTCACTATTTTCGGTCGAAAATACCCTTTTGGGGGTTTTGGGGGTTTGGGCAATTTGGTCTTTTTACACTTTTAACATTTTAAATCTGATATTATTTCAGTTATGTACTAAATCTGATATTATTTTAAAATTATCATTCTTCTTCCCTTTTGTCATCCTTCAATTTGTTTCTTTATTTCAATATTAGATTTAATTTTATAAAATTAAATTTTTAATTTTGATTTTTAAATATCAATTAATTTTTTTAATTAAAACTATTAATTCATGGACACTATAAATACTGATTACAACTATTAATTTTTGTTATTTAATATAATATTCAGCTGAATTGAATAAGTACATAAAAATAATATTAATCATGATGGAAAAAATAAGAGCTATTCTATTTAGCCTTCGTTCGGTTGTTATAATTGCTTGCGATTGAATATTATGAAGTTGACTAAAAATTTGATCCTACTAAAATTTTTATATAGGAGTATCTTTGTTGAAATTTTCTAGTAAATTTTTATTGTTTTCAAATTAATAAACGAAAATTATATTAGTCTAACATTAGATGCATATTTATTTCAGAATAAATCGTGTTATATGATCTATTAATGATTGAAGCTATTAAATATTGATTAAAACTAATGCGTTGTCATACCTTATTGATTAAATATTAGACACTATCAAATATTGATTATGACTATTAATTTTTGTTATTTAATAATTTATATAAATATAAAAATTTATTGATATTTAAAAATTGAAATTTAAAATTTAATTTTATAAAATTAAATCTAATATTGAAATAAAGAAACTAAGTGAAGGATGACAAAATGGAAGAAGAATGATAATTTTGAAATAATATCAGATTTAGTACATAACTGAAATAATATCATATTTAAAATGTTAAAAGTGTAAAAAGACCAAATTGCCCAACCCCAAAAGGGTATTTTTGACCGAAAACATTGATAAGGGACCATTTTCGATATAAACCCTTAGTCCAGAGATGTCTGGCGATATTTTTAAAGTCCAGGGACTATGAGCGAGATAAACCCATAGTCCAAGAACCATTTTTGTAGTTCACCCTTTATATAATCACTCTAGCTAATTTTATTTGAATTAATAGTTTAGGAAAAAATAATGTCCAAATTGGATATATGCGTGGTGAAATGAGTTGTACTACTATTATCCATGCTCGCATATCATTCTCTTGTATCATCTTCAGGTGAACACAATTTCTTACGCCACTATTTTATTTTAATGAATTGTCCTTTTATTATAAACCTGAGAATTATCAGTGTTTAAAGCATTATTTGAAGAATTTCATGAAAAAGTTCTCTTTTGTTTGAAAAAATGACAACCAAATCATAGTACATTAATGTTGTTGCAATAACCCATTTAAATAAAATCGATCTACTTTGATTCAAATTTTAACAACTTTTTTAAATTTATTTTATTATTATTTTATAAAAAATATTTATAATCTATCATTGTCCATGTTAAGTACTACTAACTATTTAAAAACAGATAGTAACAATGTTAATTTTTTCCCACTCGCAAAACAAACCTCTACTTTTGGTAAAATGTGTGTCGAACTAATTATGGTATGCAAACTTATGGTGCAACTTAATCTAAGTTTTTATTGTACTTAACGGATAAGTGAATCAATCTTTTTGCTTCCAAAATAAAATATAAGTCATCTTTAATTTTCTAGTGAATTTTGTAGTTAGTATTACCTCGATTAATGATAAATGGTGTAGACTGAATGATAACAAGATTATCATTCCTGACCCTGATATTAGTTATCACCTTCCACAATTATTTAATTAGAGTAGTAGACTAAACAATACCAATAATTCAATTGCTGCAGAATTAATTTAACTGGGAGTATTAAAAATCAGTTTTGTTTTTTTCTTTTATAGCAATTGAACATTTGAACTGGGCTATAAAGTTATACTATTGTAAAGTACATGCATCTATAGCTACAAATTTTGGAAACAACAATTTTTTGGAAAATAGAATGACTCGAGAATGTACTAATATAAGCGTATCCACAATCCAAGGAGAAGCTATATATTTTCATAGGAACATTTGAAACATACCCCGCTATTACGGTGGAATCACACGCACCTATAATGTAACACCTCGAAAAAAAAAAGAGAATAAAAAAAAAAATCGAAAATCACTCCCCCTCAACCCACGTTGAAACCGCTCCCTCTCCCCTCACCCCTAAGGCCATTAGCAATGGGGCGCCCTAAGACGCGCCACGTCATCAGTTTTATCCTTCTACCCCTCACCTGCAATGGGGTGCCCTATGGCGCGCCCTATATGTTTTACTGTTGTTTTGTTAATTAATTTAAATGTTTTCAAATATATAATGCAAACTAATTAAAAAACACAACGATTAACTAAAAACCGGCGAAGATTGCATTGATTAAACAAAAGTTACATGATTCAAATTGGCTAATCTACGCAATTCCTAACTTACGGCGCAGCTCATCGATCAACCCCTGGAGATATTCTGCTTCGGCGGGGTCCGTACACTTCTTGAGGGCCTTGTGCGTCTGCAACAACGTCTTCGCCATCGAGGTTGTTGCCAACTGCTCAAACGCGGCGGCCGTCGGGTTCGGGGGTCGGGAGCGGGACCGGGATCGGCAATGGGGCGGAGGCGGTCGAGGATGATGTCGCCGCCGCCTTCCCCTTGGCCTTCGCAGCCTTGACGCCTATGGGACGCAGGGAGGACATCGGTGTGCCGGAACTCTCAATGTCCTCGTACGTCCGGTTGAGGTCCACCGGACGAGTTCCGCTTTCGCTGCTCGTGTAACCACCAGCTTCGATGGTCTTCGTCCTTGGAACTTCTGCTTGTCCCTCAAGAGCGCCCAGATGGCCTCGTGCTTGAACTCGTCGTACAGGGACTTGTACGACATCAACGCTTTGGAGCGTACGTCGCTCAAGCTCTCGCCGCTCCCCTGCTCCCTCGCACACTTCTCGTACTCCGACGAGAACAGGTTGATTTGCTTCTTCACCTGGTATTAGTGCTTGCGGAGCTGCTCCCGTTGGCGCTTGTAAGCGCTCGGCGGCTTCGCCGTCGACGATGCGCTCCCAGTACGCCACCTGCCTCTGGATGTTCGCGAATATCGGGTCCTCCGATATGTCCACCCAACACCTCGCCAATATGAGGGTTTCATCCGGCTGGTAGTTCGTATGGTCGGGGGCGTACTCTTCACAATTTCCCGGAGGTGGCAACTTCTGCTCGCGGTGCCGGGTCCACTTCTTTTTGGCGGGGACAGAAGGGGTGGCGGCGGCGGCGGCGGCGGTCTCGGCGGCGGCGCGTCGGGAGGGCGCGACGGGTCGGTTTGGAGACGGCTCCATGTCATCCAAACCGTACGATTCTGTGCTGAATTCGGGATCGTACTGCGTGTTGGCGTCGAACGGTCAATATTCACCCGGTTCTGTACCCGGCCAACGCGCCTCCCCAAACATCGAACTCTTGGGACTTGAATCCATTTCGTAGTAATAATAAAAATGTGAGTTTCGAGAGTGAAATCGTGAAATGAAACGTTACAAATGAAGGTGGGGTAGGGGTATTTATACAAAAAATCGAAAACGCGTGTCATCGTCCGCCGATCCCGCAATGGGGCACCCGATGGCGCGGACGATGGTGCGGACGATAGGCCATCGTCCGCGACGTAGGGCGCGCCCTATGCATCGGCCGCGGACGTAGGGCGCGGACGATGGCGGCCACCCACAATGTGGGCATCGTTCGCGCCCGAGGACGATGGACGCCATCGAGCGCCCCGTTGCGGGTGGCCTAAATCTCTCCCATATCTTTAACCACCCTCCTTCTATATTAAACCTCCAAATCAGTTTATTTTTTTCTCACCTAATCGATCTCTACGATCAAGAAAACAAGCTTCATTCTTTCAAGGTAATCTCACAAAATTCCCTCTATTTACATGTTTTGAGACCAACTCATTGAATTTTTCCTGCAGAAATCGAGAACCAAATTCGAGAGAGGGAGCTATCGATAATTCTCTCAAAATCCGTTCAAGGTATACTCCAATCCCAATCTTTCTTTTATCGAACCATACATCAAGCATAGCACTTTGTTGCATCAACTGAATCCGAAACTAAATCTACAGTTCATGCTTGTTACACCCTGTTCTGCCAAATTCAACTAATCATCTCTTAATCATTTTAAATCGAAGCAAACTAATAACTCGAACAATCCAATTCAAGAATAGAACCTTAATTTCACGAAATCAACTTAAGAACTTTAGTTGCGGGGTGGTTCGGGTTGGTTTCGGGGCTGCGCTGTGTCTTTTCGGAGCTGTTCGGGGTGAGTTTTGACACCTGCGCGAACCGGCGGCGATGTCGACCTGCTATTGCAGCTGCGAGAGGCAGCGAGCAGCGGCGATATCCGGACGAAAGGAGTGCACAGCAGCGGCGGCGCTGCAGCGAATTTCGTCGCACAACAGACACGATGGCGTTGACTGCTCAGTGGCGGCGGCTAATGGACAGCAGCGGCTGAACAGCGAGCCGAACCAGTGAGGTTAGCGGCGATGGCTGCTCGGAACAGCGACAACAGAGACGGTCATGGCTGCTAGGTACATCTGCTGCGTCGTGACAAAGGGGCAGACACCCGGCGACGACAGATTTAGAATGTCTGCAATTCGTCGAAAGAGAGAAATAGAGAGAATGATGGAGAGATAGAGGGAGGCGTGAGGAATGTCGGAGTATTTTGGGCCTTTTGTTTTTTTTAGAGAATTGGGCCTCATTAACTAAAATTGGATGTTGTTTGGGCTCTTTTTATTTTGTTGGGGCTTCTTAATTAAATTGGAGATATAAGGTGGGGAAATAATTAAGTTTGGGGCTTTTAAATTTTTGAAGTATGAATAATTTATCCCAAGTCCTGAATATATATAATTTTTCTTAACAAAGGGAAATAGTTGCGATAATTCAGTTAAGCGCTTATATAATTTTAGGAATTTAATTCGACATCGTGGTTGAAATTACGAGGAGCCAACGGAGGAATTATGGGCGTAAGCGGCCGACCGGCGTCTCAAGCGACACCTTGGACGGCCGCCGAATAATCGAAAATATGCGAAAATCGAGAAATGAGATAAAAGACTATAATGAGGGTGCATGCGTTCTAATTAGTAGTTTTCTCGCGCTGATTGTTGTGTTATTATTTTATTTATCTAAAGGGAATTGTTCCGTGAGACTCTAATCCGGAAAGAGGAAATACTCAAGTGCGACACCTTTAAGCGAACGAGGTGGGCTTTTGAACTAAAGTATTTTCAAGAGCTTTCGTTTTAATATATCGGTTTGAGCATCATGTTATGTGTGATTGATTTATTATATTTATTCCAATGATGAGGAGAGATATGAGATCAAAATGAAAGTGTTGTTGTGCATGTTATGTAGTGCTATGTGTTGATTTATTGAATGATATTATAAATTGTTTGACTTTGTTGATATTATGTGTATTGATGCTCGACCTTGACAGAAAAGTGATTTGTGTTTCAAATACGTTTTTAAGGAAAATAAAGTTTGCAAAGGGAATATCATGCCATGTTTTTGTTTTGAGAAATGCATATCTGTTTGTTTAGCAAGGGAATTGTCCCTACTAGACCTATTGAAATCGAATTCGGGTCTGACTAGGGAGTGAGTCCCTACTCAGGCTAGTGTACACCAATGGGGATCGTGAGTTGTCTTTTGGGTCGGCCGGTCTAGTGATCGAGTTTGCGGCCACATTCTCGTTCACAGGATGTTGATGTTGATGTTGATGATTGCTTAGTGGGGAGTGAGTCCCTACTATAAGTTTAAATCGAATTTGGGTCCTAGCAAGGGTGCGTCCCTACTCGGACTAGTGTACACGATGAGGACCGTGAGTCATCGAACGGGTTGGCCGGTTTTCGTGCTCGTGGAAAGTGGCCCCCTTACACGGCACCCTAAAGAACAGATATGACAGTTTCTTAAATAAATCAAGGAGAAATGATTGTGTTTTGAAATGATGAGGAAAAATGATTTGAGGATGAGTTTAAAGTTTGTGTTTGAGATATTTTTAGTGTCTCGGGCCTTTTCAAGTTAAAACCCCGAGGTCACTCAATGGTGGCATGATATAACTGTTTTTATAAAATTGTTTTTGGCATTTGTCCACTGAGTGCATCAAGTACTCAGCCCTGCATTTCTTTTTTAAAAATGTGCAGGTTGAGCGGTGACGAGCGCGGTGGGTGTTGAGCATAAAAGTGAAGAATGTCTATCAAATGTCTAGAATATGTTGTGTCTTCATACATAGCATTATTCTACTCTCGAAATGCTTCCGGTAAATATTGTTTCTTTTGAGTTGTTGATTGTTGAGATACTCTAATTTTATTCGAGCTATTCTCATTTGTTTCGAGCTATGGTCGATTTGTGTTGTTTTCCCCTTTCTTCCCCGCTT
Organism: Salvia splendens; assembly: GCF_004379255.2. Taxonomy (NCBI): domain Eukaryota; kingdom Viridiplantae; phylum Streptophyta; class Magnoliopsida; order Lamiales; family Lamiaceae; genus Salvia; species Salvia splendens. Next base: position 22,174,909 of record NC_056034.1, read on the forward strand.
CTTTAATCCTCCCCTAGTCGCGATTAACCGTGGTTTCTATCCTTAGAAAATGCGGGCGTGACATATAACATACTATAAAACATAAATACTTGATACCTCGACTTTTTTTAATATTATCTATTCACAATGTCGATAGCTACCTTACAAGCAATTTTGTCATCAATCATGATACTCCCTCCGTCCCGTGCTACTCGCACGTTTGCTTTTCGGCACGGAGATTAAGGAATGAGTGTATAGCAAAGTCAACAATTGCGGCTGTAGGTGATAATTTTTACTAAAAATGGAAAGAGTGCAAATAACTTAGGACGCCTAGAAAGGAAATAAGTGCAAGTAACACAGGACGGAGGGAGTATTTTTTATGACTATGCCATGCGCACGCGAAACATAAGCTTGAACACAAAAATCCTCATAGGAATCTTCATCCCGCGCATCAAGCAGAAGGATCTGGTCCATGGAAGGATGCTAATGCAACCTTCTATGGCCCACCCGAGGAGCATGCGGGTACGAGGATTGTGACAAGAAAACATATGGTCCACACACTACAGCATTGAGCGAAGCATTGTTCAAGGGTGGGATGACATGTGGAGCTTGCCAATGGTGCAAACCAGGTCAGCCAACAGGGCATGTTAATGCCACGGACATTTGCCCTGGCGACAGGTGGGATACCAATGCGGCCCTTGTTGGAAAGAATATATATAATTAAATATATATTATATAAATATATCAAATTTATTATATAATAAAATATAGTTTTGATCCAATTCATATATATTTTTATATAATTTAGGGAAAAATAAAATATTATTAAACTTAATTGAGGATAAGTATAATTAAATTTTGTAGAAATATAAATATAAATTATATAAATATATACCTAATACATTGAAATTATATATAATTAAATATATATATATGGCAATATTGAAATTTAGTGTAATAAATTGCTATTAAAGTTTATTATATAACAAATTTAATTAACATATTTTATTTTCAATTAATTATAATGAATTAATCAATTTATAAAAATAATAATTAATCATAGAATGAATGAAAATTTATTCATTGATTATAAGAATAATTAAAGTTATTGTTATGCCACAACAATTGGAGTGGTGGAGTGGTAATGGAGTTGGAGGTCTATGGTTTGATGAATCCCATTGGACACGAATTTTTGTAAAAAGCTGAAAATTTCAAAAAAACCGTTCCCGGTCGAATTGGCCGGTTCATCCAGTTCAAAACGGCTCAACCTCTTGGAGGTTTTAAGTGGTGAACCGGACCGGACTGAGCACCGATTCGCGGCCGAACCGGCCTGGTCCGGTTTTTAAAACACTGATTAGAACTATAGTACTTTTCTAACATTGAGGCCATTAAAACAAGATATGCAAGCCTTATACTTGTACAAACAACATTCTGCCATATCCAACCTGGGATGAGTATGCCAGCAAGTGCAGAGAAATTTCATGTGGATGATCCTAGGGAGGCATTCATGAGGTTTACGATGCGGTCTTATATTTCGGCCATGAGGTTGACATCCTGCTAGATTACAATATAACTAAAAAATAGAACATGCCTACAAATCCATGCAATTTGATTCAGTGAAGATCTCGGATGTTGATCCGACATTTTACTCAAAACGCATCCTGGAATTCATCCATCATTTGGCGTCTCGGGTTAGATGGCCCGACTGATCTCATTGTCCTTTCGGCCAACGAAGAAAGCCAGTTTTCCAATCTTAAACCAAAAAAAAGCTGCGAATGGAATCTATGCTGAAAATTTGTGGATCTTGTATATCATTGTATATAATGTACTAATAATTTTGTCCTTGCATAAACTCTGTAATTTTGTTCTTGTATTCTACGAATTTCTTTAGTAAATAAACACTTCAATTTGATGCAATTTCAAATGTGGATAACAAGATTGCAGCAGAATTAGGAATTCATTAACAGTTGAGCACCTTGAAGAAATTCAATATTAAGATGGTAGAATACACTTCATTTTCAGTAAGGCTAGGACCATCAGCAGTGGGGCGCCCTATGGCGCGCCACGTCAGCATTTTTATCCTCCTCCTTCTCCACCTGCAGTGGGGCACCCTAAGGCGCGCCCTATGACGCGCCACATAATCATTTTGTTGTTTTGTTTAATTAATTTAACTGTTTTCAAATAACACGTAACGAGTAAAAAACGACTAAATAACAAGCGGCGAAGTTTTAATAATAAAAAAAATTACACCATTCAACTAAAAAGAGAAAAAAACTAAGTCGGGCCAATTCCCAACTTCCTACGCAACTCATCGAGTAATGCACGGAGATACTCGGCTTGTTCGGGTCGGTGCACTTCTTGAGGGCCTTGTGCGTCTGCAACATCGTCATTGCCATCGACGCTGTAGCTAACGACGCAAACGCGGTGGCCGTCTGCGTCGGGAGCTCATCCGGGTCCGGAACAAGGGTTGCAGCGGTCGACGATGACGTCGCGGTCGCCTTCCCCTTGGCCTTCGCAGCCTTGATGCCGGAAGGACGCCGGGAGGACACCGGTGTGCCGGAACTCCCTTCATCCACGTACGTCCGGTTGAGGTCAACCGGGTTAGTGCCGCTGCCGCTGCTCGTGTAGTCACCAGCTTCGGTGACCTTCGTCCTCTTCGGCGCACCAGTGTGCAGAATTCCACCTTGGAACTTTTGCTTCTCCCTCAAGAGCGCCCAGATGGCCTCGTGCTTGAACTCGCCGAACTTCGACCGGTACGACAACATCGCTTTAGAGCGCACGTCGTGCACACTCTCGCCGCTCCCCTGTGACCGCGCGCACTTCTCGAACTCCGCCGAGTACAAGTTCACTTGTTTCTTGATTTGATCCCAGTGCTTGCGGAGTTGCTCACTCTTGCGCTTGTACGCGGTCGGCGGCTTGACCGAATTGTAGAGGTCAGCGATGCGCTCCCAGTACGCGGTCTGTCTCTGGTAGTTGGCGAATATCGGATCTTCCGATATATCTACCCAACACCGGGCTAAAGTGAGAGTTTCGTCGTCGGTGTAGTTCGTACGGCCGGGGGCGTACTCATCGCAGTCACCGGGAGGCGGCAACTTCTGCGCCCGCTGCCGGTTCCGCTTCGCCTTCCCCTTGGCGGCACCGGTAGCTGCGGGGGCGGGATCGGCCGATGCGGTTGGGCGGTGCGGCGACGACTCTATATCAGACAACCCATACGATTCCGTACTGAAATCGGGATCGTAATGGGTGTTGTCGCCGAACGAACGATAATCGCTGGGTTCTGTACCCGGCCAATGCGCCTCTCCGCTAAACGTAGAGCTATTGGGGCTTGAATCCATTTCGTAGTAATTATATAAATGTAAGTTTCGAAGATGAAATCGTGTGAAATGAAATGTTACAAATGAACGCCATTTATAAAAAAACGAAACCGCGTGCCATCGTTCGCGGCCTTCACAATGGGGCGGACAATGGCCATCGTCCGCGACGTCCGCAATGGAGCGGACGACGGCGCGGACGATGGCCATCGTCCACGGTTTAAGTCGCGCCCGAAGCATAGGCCGAGACTATCGTCCGCGGCCTATGCCACACACCCACAGTGGGGGCGGACGATGAATGGCGCGGACGATGCGCGCCATCGGGCGTGCCATCGCCCGCCCATTGCGGATGGCCTAAAAGACATCTAACAAAGCCATAAGATCTTGCACTTATACAGCATGGACCATATCTATCCTCACTCATGGTTTCTCACAAAAGTGCTTCAAATATAAGGGCAAGTCGTCAAACTTCAATCACAATCATTGCAGAATACCATGCCTTCGTCTGTCTTATAAACAAAACAACCTTATACCAGAAGATTGCTTGCCATATAACATTTACACAGAATGTGTTGCAGATATGATGGTTCAACCCATGTTAGGTGGAGGGGGTTGGTACATCCCATGACCCTGCATTTGCTGCCCCAAGAAACCTTGAGGTGGTGGCATAGGTGGCCTTCCCATTTGTGCACCAGGGGTAAAATTTGCCATAGGACCACTGCCAACAGGAGGTGGAGGTGGGGCAGGCAGATTCCCACCAGGTGGCATAGGTCTTGGTCCATTGGCTAAAGGAGGAGGCATCAAAGTTGGAGGCATTGGAGGATTACTAGTTGGAGGTGGCGGAGGCAGTCCTTGTGGAGGAGGAGGTGGTGGCAAAGGCCTAGGTGGGGCACCAGGAACTGCAGTCCCATTAGCTGCAGGAGCAGGTTGAGGTTTATTTGTCTCTGGTGGCTTTATCTTAAAGTACAACTGCAACTGCGCATTCAAACATCCCACAAAGAAAACGTAAGGTATAAGATCCTGAAGAGTAAAGATAGCAGCGACGTGCGATCTTCACCAGTTAATCTTGGAGCAAGCTAGAACTGTAGTATCGCTAATACCATGATACATAATTTCAAAGGAAGTGGCACATACCGTGAACATCTTCGAGTCTGGATCCCAGTGGGAGAAGAATTTGGGAGTTGACTTATCAATCTCTATACTAGGAACCTAAAAGATAAAGATCGAGGGATGACCTTACCAGTACAAGTAAGTGAATTGCATATATGATGCATTCAGACTGGGAATGGATTATTACCTTGAAAGCTATAATTTCATATGGCTCAGCAGCAAATAACAGGTATTGATATCTTTTATCGAACGGTTGAACTTTCTGCAGATTGCATCGAGAGTAACGTGAGTTTATATAGAAGTGCATTGCTAAAAATAATGTGGGAAGTAAGAGAATCAGTAAGTAATTGTATTCAATATTTTATGTATAAAGCTAGCTGCGGCGACGGAAGGTACCTGTTCAAAGGATGACATAAACCGATGCCTTGGCTTTGTATTGTCTTCAATCTCAGGATATTCTATCTGAAATGACCAATCCATAAAAATTCTTAATGAAAGTACATTACTTAATTTCTGGCTACTAACGTGAAGCAGTAAGAAGCTGAAATTGCTTTCGATTATAAAATCATATGGGTTTTTATGGCATCCTCCAGTGCCCCATGCTAAGGCCAGACTAATCAGTAACAGAACTAACTGCATACAAGGATGAGCTCATGGTGATAACTGATAAACCCCAATTAGAAGATCAAGCATGACTATTTCGATTTGCATGATAAAACATACAAGAAGAACAAAACGCCCACCTGGAAAAGCAGTGATCTCTGTTTGGTCTCCCCGTCAAATTGCTTGGTCACACGATATCCAGGCCGACCAATTTTAACTGACACAACAAGAAAATATCTTAACTACATGCTACTACAATATATGAAGCTACGATGGTTCACTATCTTAGCAACAAATTCTCTAAATTATTTTATATATTCTACAATGTGTGTAAATTATTTTATATCACGCTAACTCATTTTAGCACATTGTTCAATGAAAAAGGTATCTTCATACATAAATGCATAAGAAAATTTCATATAAAATGGATTATTGCTTCCATACATTCACAAATTCACGATGCAAATAAATTATAAACTAACCCCTCAGAAAATAACTTTCTACAAACAAAAGATTATGCGATGAGGAAAAAAGGGGGAAAAAATTGGCTAGGCGAAATGAGAAACAGCAATTCATTGACAAAGTAAAATGCCAATGGTAAAAAGGAAGCAATTGAATTGATCGATTACCAACTTTCTTCAGATTAACTTTGCGCTTATGGGGTTGCGGCTGAGCTGGAGCTTCTTTTGCTTCACGAGCCGCTCGCTTAGCCAAGTTGGTCTGGTGACGCTTCCCCTGTGTGTGCGCTAAGTAATTCCCCTCATTGTTGTGCAGAGTCAAGCAGAGCTTGCACTCGTAGCTGCAACACTATCACGTCAAAGAAGTCGAAGTAAAGAAGAAATCGCCTATGCCCCAAATTCTAGGGTTTTACCTTCCAAGGTGATTGCGCATGAAATATGGATCTTTGGCCAAATCAATGGTTTCCAGGGCAAGTCGCCGGAGCCGCTCCCGTCGGTCGATGGCCTCATTCTGGGCGGTGGCGGCCCCACCGCTTCCCGGCTTAGAACCCCACTCCCTGTCCATTGCTGTAAATCTGAGTAGAAAGGAAGATGGGAGAGAAATGGAATGACTTACAGAATGGGCCCAATTAGTGTTCATTCTATGGGCCCTAACAAGGAAGCCCAAATAGATCTACTGGCAAAGTGGTACGACGTCGTATCTTATTTCGTTAGTGTAATATCTGCTCAGAAAATATAAAATCCATTCCAAAACCCTCTTTGAAAGTTTCCGTTTCCTCACTCCGGAATCAACAGAAGTTGGCAAAAGAGAGTGAGATGGTGGTGCGATTAAGGCTGTCGAGATTTGGATGTCGAAACAAACCGTTCTACCGATTGATGGCTGGTGATAGCCGATCCCCGAGAGATGGCAAGCATTTGGAAGTCTTGGGATACTATAATCCCCTACCTGGTAACCCTAGAATTTCATGGTTATTGATTACGCAAGGATGTGCAGAGCTTGATTTTTTTGTTTAATCGATTTTATCTCCGAACTTGAAATACATTAGTTTGTGAATTCGGCAAATTATTTGTAATTCGTCCTCAGATTCGTTTCACGCGCCATATGCTAAGCTGATTTCAGCTGCTGCTCAATCTAGGAAATGCTACTAAATTTTAATTTGCGAATTATGCAGGTCAGGATGGAGGTAAAAGAATGGGAGTTAACTTTGATAGAGTGAAGTAAGTGACTTAGTAAATTTGATCTTTTATTGTCATTCATCTCAAATTTCTCATCTATCTGTCCAAGTTTTATGAAGAACAATTTATATCTTAAGGATGTTGCTAGTGCATTACGAAATTATTTATTGCGGATCATTTGATTTGCATCACTGTATAACTCTATAGGAGAATCTCAAACTGCGCAAAATGTAGTATTTTGACACGAATGATGTCAACATTTGAATTTTGGGTAGCTAGTTTTAGGAGATACGAAACTATCGATGTTCCGTCCATGTACTCTTAGCTGCTCGTCAGCAAGCCAATTACGTTTAAAAGGGTTTTATTGCGTTCTAAAAGGTAGTCTATAAATCTTGCAAACAATGTCAGTTATGACATTTAGGTGGTGTTCGGTTTCCTTGATAAAATAGCACCAAGATACAATCTAGCATAGAGTTGTGAGATTATTTTAGTCATAGGGGGTTAGCTATGACTAATTATCTCATGATTATCCATCTAGGATTGAGTTGTGTATTGAATCTCATGAACCAAACACACTACATATAATATTTAAACCCGAGATACAATCTTGCAAACCCAACACCCCCCTTAGTATTGGCATTGACATCATAACTTCTTAGGTTTGTTCCAGATGCTGTCGATTGTAAAAGAGTATATATGTTTACTAAAATGCATGAACGTTCTCGTTTATCCTGATGTCTCCGATCACCATACAGGTATTGGCTTTCAGTTGGCGCACAACCCTCTGATCCTGTTCAGCGCCTTCTCTTTCGAGCAGGCTTGTTGCCTCCACCACCCATGCTGGCAATGGGACGGAAAGGAGGTCCACGAGACATGCGCCCAGTTGATCCACTGAGTGGGCGTGTTATGACAGAGGCCAAGAAAGATAGTGTTGTAAAACAGAAAGCTGGTGAGGATGAGAGCGGGAGTGAGAGTCCTTGATATGTCAGACCTGCGATATAAGTTCGTAGATTGGTGACTTCCTGAGTCTTTTGTTACATTAATAATGAAAATATTATGACATTAGTGCCACACTGTCTTCTACTCCTATTTAGTTCTATCATTTGTGGAATTAGATCATAATCAGTGTTACCTATAATAGCTGGTTTGGTGATTGTGACTATCATGTAATGCTACGTATATCTGCTTGTAAAGCAGGAGAGACCAATCTTTCCTGTGTAGGTGGAGGATTCTTAAATGGCCATTTTTGTTTATCATTTTGTTGGCTTCCTGTTTGGGTGATTTGTTTTTAGTGATCATTGAGATCGTCCGACATGCTAAATTTCCGTGATTGTTGCGTTCTTCCGAAGCTATTCTTGTTCAAGATCTATCCATGACTCCTAGCTCAACTGGTTGAGAAGGGAGGCAAGAATACCGCCCATCCAGGAGGTCTTGAGTTTGAATCCTGGATAGTGCAACCTGGGATTAATTTCCCCTGTGGGCCTTTACAAGGCTTGTTGCCTTGGGGCTTGGCAAGCTGATAAGCCTTGACCCGTCCGAGACAGCGCTGGTCTACGGGCTGAACCCATCGGAGGGTGGCTGGTCTACGAGCCTGACCAAGGCTAGTTCACGAGACCGAATCCGGCTGGGGGAGGCTAGTTCACGAGCCACGAGGGTTGGGAAGGGCTAGTTAGCTTGCCAAATGTATCACGAACTCCGATGTATGTGTGTGTGTAAAAAAAAATTCTTGTTCAAGATCTACAATGAATTTTATTTAGGCCTATTGAAACAAAATATGGGGTTGCAGATAGTGACATTGCATATGTTTAGGGTGCTGGTTGTTCTTTTTTCGAAAAAAACTGGACATTTACCATGTTTTATTTGGGCCCAGATTAATGTCCATGAAAATAATAATTAGACAGAATAGGGTTTATTATCTTAGCTTTTATGTTCTTGAGGGCCTTGAGGCTTAAAAAGTGACCACAATTAAGGGAGCTCCGGCGGCCGCGGCGGCTCCCTATTGCGCTGGACAGAGGGGGCAGGGGCTGGGGGTGGAAAAGCCACCGCCGAGTAGTTGGCAGGGACGGGGCTGAGAGGGGGGGGGGGCACTGACCGCGGCTGGCTATTGCACGACGCCGCGGCTCCCTGGAAACTCTGTTTTTTGGCGGCCGGCGGTGGGAGAAGGATGTGGACACTCTTAGGCTGCCTTCTTTATTTATAATAATAATAATAATAATAATAATAATACGATTTCAAAATATTCACTCCGTATTCAAAAAATAGAAATATTTGAAACAACACGGGTTTTAATGTACAATTGGTAATGTAAGTGAGAATAATTGGTAAAGTAAGAGAGATGAAGAGAAAAAATAGTGAAAGGAGTTAGTGGATTATAGGATTTATGTACTAAAATAGAAAGATTCTAAAGTTTCTATTTTTAAGCAACGACCCAAAATGAAAATAGTTGTTATTTTAAAAAACTGAGAAAGAAGTAGAATAGAAATAAATGATTCAACCGATATGGCGCGATTTTGACCGACTATCTAAGTTACCAAATTCGACACTGTGAAAAACCATCGTCTTATGTGAGTGAAAATTAATTTGGATCACCAATGCTTATTTGGATAAAAAAAAGGAAGGTGTTGGAACATTAATTCTTGATCTTGTGCTATGAATCAATTGACATTTATAATAAAAATACGACGACCAGTAACGATGGGAAATTGTATTGTTCAATTAAAAATAATAAAACCTGGTAATATGGGCCCTCTAAAATTCATAAACAATACAAAAGTCCTACCAAAAATAAGCAGATGGAGCCCAGTCCATCATACCTCCCAACTCTTACAATATTACCCATGCCTTTATGGTTAATTACAAGGTTGCCATTTCTCTGGCGCAAAACCGGGAATCGAATCTAAGCCGCGAGCTAAGCTAACAACACACTACGACAGATTGAAAAAAAAAAAAAAACATACCCCCGCACTGTATCGATCACATTGCCATCTTTTTTTTAGAGAGAGACAGTTAAGACTAGTGATGGCATATCAGCCTTGCCGTCTCCATCTTTCTCCTCCTCTCTCTCTCTCCAATTGATTGCGCATTGTCACTGCTGTGGTTGTTGAGCGGCTACACGGTCGTTTGCTACTGTCACAGAGATTTCCTGTTATATTTATCTGCTTTTTCGTCTACTTATTTAGAGAGAGAAATAAAGTTTGTAGAGAGAGAAAGTCAGGTGCTCTGATGGGGAGCTCGGGGCAGGGGCAGAGCAATTACGATCTCTCGTTTAAGATCCTGCTCATCGGAGATTCCGCCGTCGGCAAGAGCAGCCTGCTCGTCAGCTTCATTTCCAACGTTGTCGACGATCTTTCCCCTACCGTAGGTATTTCTCCGCTATCAATTATGAAATTCATCCACTCTTATCAAGTTGCGATCACACCTTCCAGTTTGTTAGCTGATAGATATCTGATTTATGCAATTTATAAATGAAAATCATTTAATTTTTTTTTAAATTGTTGTCGAATTTGATTCTAGATTTGTTTTTTTTGGTGATTCCTGCTTGTTATGGATAGTTAAATGTTGGAGCTATTTTGGTTGCTTAGAAGAAACTGTCTGAATTGCTTTTGGCATTCTTGTTCTGGATTGAAACAGGGGGGGTACTTTGTGGCGTGATACATGTGAACATTTTCTTAGCATGTTGCCTTGTTTGTATCTTGTTTGAGGTATAGAGTAAATTTGGCAAATAGGTAGCAAGCAATTCTATTTTGGTCAAATTATATGAACTTTACTTCATTTGCTGTTGTCATTTCATGCAACCTTAGAATAGATTTATATCTTACCATTAAACAATATGATGCAAATGCTGAATTAAGAGTGTTTGAAATTATAAGCCACTAAATAAGTGGATGATTAGCCGCTATCTTATTCCTAACGAGAGATTGCATATAGGATTGTTAAGTTGTTCAACTAAATAAGTGCTAGAACTCATTCCCCTCAACTTTATAGCTTATTTAGATTCTTTAAGTGAAGGATTTCCAAATTACTCATATGAGAATTACTTTTTTTTTACTGTTGTGTACTTCTGTTTTTGTGGTTCTCACCCTTTTGTTGAAATCTAGGTGTGGATTTTAAGATCAAGTTTCTCACAGTTGGTGGGAAGAAACTGAAGCTTACCATTTGGGACACAGGTAATAACTTTTTAGCAGTCTTGGCTTTGATTTAATCAATTGAAAAAAGAATGATAAGTGATTTTCATCCCTTTTTCCCGATTCCAAGATTAAGATGTATGATGACAATGCTGCTGTAATTTTGCTTCTCAACAGTGAATTGACTAGTATGTCTTTTGCAGCTGGACAAGAGAGATTTAGGACGTTAACAAGCTCATATTATAGAGGTGCTCATGGAATCATTCTCGGTAAGCCATGAAATGAACCGAGAAAGTTTAATGACTTTTACAAGGTTGAGAATCTTATCTTGAGATGTTTTATTGTTGATGCTGGATTTCTGTTTCAAGATTTTAATGTTAGGAAATAATCAGATTGTTATTTTTCTCCAATTGTTATGGGTAATTGTTTCTGCTAAATCGTGAAATGCACTTATCTCTTCTTCCGGGTTTTTTGAGACACCCTCTTCATGTCCTACCTAGTTTAATCTCAATCTATGACATCCACTAGGATCCTATTGTTAATAACTTGAATAAGGATAACCCATCCCGGAAATTGGCACTTGTACGTTGGAGCAAATGCATAAATCTGATTGAGAAAGTTTTCATTCAGCTGTCATTTGAATGAGAAAGATAAATGGCTATAATTTCCACCTTCCTCACTTTAATCTGCGGCGCTGTTGCTTTGTGTTCTTTTGATGGTTTCAATCGGTTGACATCTCGTTGTAGTTTACGACGTTACAAGGAGAGATACATTTACAAACTTATCTGATGTATGGGCTAAGGAACTGGAGCTCTACTCCACTAATGAGGATTGCTTGAAGATGCTTGTTGGAAATAAAGTTGATAGGGTTGGTCCTTTTCCTTTTCAACCTTTGGATTTCAACGCACTGTGTGTTGTTTTACCACTGTGATATGAATAGCACTTATATTTCATTCATTACTCTACTCTTTCAATGAGCACTTTCCTTGTTGGTGTTGCATAATTGGGTACACTTCTGTCGCGTTTGATTTTCATCTTGCTTATTTTCAGTCTAACCAAGTGATTTTTTTTTACTTTTAGGAATCTGAACGAGTTGTAAGCAGGGAAGAAGGGGTGAGTCTAGGGAAAGAGCTCGGATGTCTGTTCCTGGAATGCAGCGCCAGAACTCGAGAAAACGTCGAGCAATGCTTTGCAGAACTAGCATTGAAGGTAGACAACTATTCGAAGATAATATGTGAAGAAGTATCAGAGTCCAGAAAACTTGTTTTACGTCGCTCTCTGTTTCGTTTGATGAAGAGAGAGTTTACTGTCTGGTGTAAGCTAAGTGAGGTTTTTCCGTTTTCCTCAGATAATGGAGGTGCCAAGACTGCTGGAAGAAGGATCAACGGTGAAGAGAAATATCTTGAAACAGAAACAAGAGCATCAGACACCTCCAAGTGGTGGATGCTGCTCGTAGACAACATTTTGCATGCATTGTGTTTTATGTTCACAAGTGTAAATGAGTAATATGCTTCTTTCACTCTACTGCTTTTGGTGTAAGTGCTGCTGTTTACTGTAAAATCTGTTAGCTCGTGTGTATGATTGCTAAGGCATCACAATGCAAACCAAATAATTAGCTTCGCTCACAACACATACAATCATTGTTCTAAAAATCAGACTAGGCCGGCCTATTCGGATAGTATAATCAGTAACTTTTGAGGCCTATTTGAACTGAAAAAACCAGCCGTATGGACATGGCCTATGAACCACTGGCTGGTAAACCACATCAACCAATTTAAAATTTATTTTTATTATAAAATATAGTATTTTTTTTTATGAAAATATTACTACTCCATCCGTACTGTAAAAAGTAGTAAAGTAAGTAAAAAAAAGTATCTATATTATTCATTGTCTTATCTTACTCTCTATTAAATACTTTTTCTAAATCTCGTACTTAAAAGAAGCGTCCCATTTCGGCGTGACAGATGGAGTACTAATACTAAATTTCATCATGACTCATGTTTAAAGTTGGCCCATAAAATGAAAATTATTATATTTGAATTTTATAATAGCCCATGCTTATAGTTAGTTAGGACATTTCATAATGTTTGTTTTGATTTTTCAATATATGAAAAAAAGTCTTTATTTTATAGTCACATCTTACAATATTTTATCTTGTTTATTCAATGTGGAATAGAAGTCTTTGAGCACTAATTTAGAGTGAAAATAGCTCTAATATGAAAGATATACAATGATTAATTTAATTGAGGTTGTAAATCAAAATGATAGTGATCAAATTAAACTACTAATGAAATCATATTACAAAATCATTGATGGATATTGAAACTAACAAATGAAGTGCTTATATTTTTTAAGTAAATACAGTCATGATTGACATGATCTTTAAAATATTACTCCATGATTTAATTTTATATTTTACTTTTCTATTTTTTAAAGTTCGGGATTCCTATTTTTTTTTTGCTAACATAACGTATTCAATACGCAATTTGTAAGCATATAAGGAATTTATGTTTCTGGGTCTTAAAAGATTAGTGATATTGGCATCTGAGGCATGTAAAAATGATTTCAATTAAGTTTATACTCCCTCCGTTCTATAATAGATGACATAGTTGGGAAATGGCACGAAATTTTAGGAGGTGTTGTTTTATGTGTTATGTGAAGAGAAAATAGGTATATTTATATTAATGTGACAAAGAACTTTTTCCAAAAAAGAAAATGTAACATTTTTTTTGAGACAAACTAAAAAGGAAAGTGTGACATCTATTAAGGGACAGATGGAGTATTATTTTTTATTAACTTTATTTTAACTAATTTGTTGGCATTTAATGTGTTAAAATCCAAGACTTGTATTCTACAATATATTTTTTTTTATTATCATTGATGCACTATTTTTTTAGCACTACAACTTTTACAAGTATACAACGTAGGTACAGATAAGCACATGATATTGAATACATGGAATGTTAACACAGACTGGCTATCTAAGACTAGGCTTCTTTCACTATTTGAAGACACGGTTGTGGATTGGTTTTGAATGCTGATAAACAGTAAATAAAACAATTAAAAAGAAAGCAATAACAATCGCAGATAATAACACAGAGAAAAGACAGATGAGACAAGGGAATTCCAGGGACGTGCTTTCACAGTTATGGTTTATACAAGTCTCAACTACAACACCCTATCACAGTTCATGCTTTACTAGAACGAGTCACATAAATATGGCACATGCGACACAAAGTTTGTTAAACACTAAGGTCATCTAGCAACTCCAAAAAGCACAATATGATTCAAGTTGTTTTCACTCTCAATTAAAAGTGTTTAAGGGAATTAATTGTAGTGTTAGCTAAGTTCTTTTAACATGCAAATCCTCTCTCAAATTTGCAAGCCAATAAATCATCACATAATGTGTCACTCAAACATGTAACATTATCCACTACTTAGAATAAAGCAAACAATGAACAAAACGGATATTAAATAAATAGGAACCGTATAAATCAAAATCGTTACTGTAAACAATTGAGGAACGATTTGAGTAGCAAGAACAATCGGTTGAAGATTGGAATGAAATTGTAAAGGAAATTTTATTCACTGGAATGAGAAAAACGAGAGAGAGAAGATGAGCTACCATGTAAAACTAACTAATGAATTAGCTATTTAACAGAAACTAACGGCTAGTTTCAATCCTACGGCTAGGATTAAAACTTGACTAACAAACAGATCTAACGGCTGCTGAAACGAGTTGTCATAACAGCCGAGCTGCCGAGCTGCCGAGCTGCCGAGCTTGCCGAGCTTGCCGAGCTTGCCGAGCTTGGTGCTTGAGCCATCACAATCTACCAACAAACTCCACCTTGATTGCTCAATCACCAACCAAACTCTTCCTTTCCAGTCCCACTAGTTTCAAACATAGCAGAAACTTTTCCTTAGGCAATGGTTTAGTCAACATGTCTGCCGGGTTCTCTGAAGTATGAACTTTGAAGACTTTCACATTGCCTCTTTCAATCTCCTCCCTGATGAAGTGATACCGCACATCAATGTGCTTTGATCTCTCGTGATAAGCTTGATGCTTGGCCAGAAATAGGGCACTATTATTGTCACAGCCAACTGCTATCGCCCCTTGCTCAATCCCAAGATCAGACAACATTCCTTTCAACCAGAAACTCTCTTTGATTGCAGCAGCAAGTGAGATAAATTCTGCTTCCGTTGTGGAAAGTGCCACCACACTTTGGAGACTTGATTTCCAGCTAATAGCAGACCCAAACATTGTGAATATGTATGCCGACTGAGACTTTCTGTTGTCTAAGTTCCCAGCAAAGTCCGAGTCACAATATCCCACAATAGCATCAGCTCCACCTCCATCATTCACTCCATATAGAATGCCTACATCCCCAGCACCCCTTAGATACCTCATCAACCATTTGAGAGCAATCCAATGTTCTCTTCCATGATTTGCCATAAACCGGCTGACAACACTTGTGGCTTGTGCTATATCTGCTCTGGTGCTGATCATAGCATACATAATGCTCCCTACTATATTAGCATAGGGTATCTTCATCATTTCTCTGGACTCAGCCTCACTGTTGGGCCTCTGATCAGCCTTGAGCTTGAAGTGCATTGCTAGTGGAGTAGCCACTGCCTTCATATTCTCCACCTTGAACCTTCTCAGCAACTTTGATATATAATCAGATTGTGTGAGCCACAATGCCTTTTAGCTCTATCTCTGATAATGTTCATGCCTAAGATTCTCCTTGCTGGCCCGAGGTCTTTCATTTCAAACGCAGCATTGAGTTCATCCTTCACTTCTTGCACTGCCTTCCTGCTAGCTCCAGCAACAAGCATGTCATCTACATAAAGTAGAAGATATGTAGGATGTATGCCCCCTTTTCTGACATATACACAGGAGTCATAACTTGATCTCTGAAAACCAATCTTGATCATATAATCATCAAAAGTCTTATTCCACTGTCTACTAGCCTGCTTCAAACCATATATACTTCTTCTCAGCAAGCATACTTTATTTTCATTCCCTGGTTTGATGAAGCCCTCAGGCTGGGCCATGTAGATTGTTTCCTCTAGTCCTCCATGTAAGAAGGCCGTTTTCACATCAAGCTGCTCCAATTCCAGATCCAACTTAGCAACCAAAGCCAGCAACATTCGAATGGAAGAATGCTTTACAACCGGTGAGAAGACCTCATTGAAATCAACTCCATGCTCTTGAGTGAATCCTCTAGCCACTAACCGGGCTTTAAATCTGATCTGATCACCCTCAGCACCTTCCAGCTTCTTTTTGAATATCCATTTACAGCTGATAACCTTCCTTCCATCAGGTTTCTCAACCAATATCCAAGTGCCATTTTTCAGTAGAGAATCAATTTCATCCACCATTGCTTTCATCCACTTTTCCCATTCTTTGCTCTCCATTGCTTCCTTATATGAGGATGGCTCTATATACTCAACATCTTCAGCCACACATAATGCATAAAATAGCATCTCAGAATCATCAAATCTTGATGGCAGCTTGATCTTTCTTCTGACTCGATCCCTAGCCAGCTGGTAGTTTTCCAGATTATCTTGAGGCTGTGTTTGTGTCTCATTCTGAGCACTCTGAGGCTCAGTGACTTCTTCACTCTCCCCATGTTTCTCATGCCTCCCATGCTCCACCTCAAAGTCAGCTTTATCAACAGAATCAGTCACAGAATCAGGCTTCTCAACTATCACTTTGTTCTTATCCAGAAAAGGCATTTCAGTTTCAGAGAATACAACATCTCTACTAATCACAATCTTGTGATTCCCTGGCTCTACACACCACAAACGATATCCCTTCACCCCAGGTTGATATCCCAACATCACACACCTAATAGCCCGAGCATCCAACTTCCCTTGTTTGAGATGAGCATATGCCTTGCAGCCAAACACTCTCAATGTGGTGTAATCTCCATGGCTGCCATACCATCTAAAATCAGGTGTGTCTCCCTCTATACTTGATGAGGGACATTTGTTGATAAGTTTCACAGCCGTGGATGCAGCCTCGGCCCAAAACTTCTTCTCAAGTCCAGATGAGAGGAGCATACACCTCACCCTCTCTAATATGGTTCTATTTGCCCTTTCTGCTATGCCATTCTGCTGAGGATTCAGAGGTACAGTCCGGTGCCTTTTAATTCCCCTCTCCTTACAAAAGTTATCAAACTCTTTGGAGAGATACTCCAAGCCGTTATCAGTCCTCAAACATTTAAGAACCACTGACTTCTCCTTCTCCACTTCCAGGCACCATTGCTTGAACTTACTAAAAGCCTCTGATTTCTCTCTCAAAATGTATATCCACATTTTTCTAGAGTAGTCATCTATGATACTCATATAATACTTCCCTCCACCTACTGACACCACAGATGCAGGACCCCACAAGTCACTATGGGCATAATCAAGAGTGGATGTGGAAGTGTGCTTGCCTTTGGGATAGGGCTGTTTCTTGGACTTACCCAAAATGCATTCCTCACATGGAGTAGTGTCCATCTGCCCAGAACTTTGTATAATCCCCTTCTTGGCCAGCTCCTTAATGCTTCCCTCAGCTGCATGAGCAAGCCGCATATGCCAGATTTTGAAGTCATCAGCCTTCACAATATTTGCCTGTGCAGTAGGGATCTCAACACTAGCCAGTAGATAATACAAGCTTCCCCTCCTTTCAGCTTCCATCACCACTCTTTGATCCTTGGAAACTGTCATTTTTCCCCCAGTAGAGCAGAATGTATATCCCTTGCGTTCAAGAAGCCCAAGTGAAATGAGATTCCTCTTGATATCAGGTATGTATCTCACTTCACTTATAATCTTCACAGATCCATCTTGCATTCTCAGCCTGATCTTGCCTATACCTTGGATGGTACAAACTTGGTTGTTGCCCAATATAACCGATCCAGTCATCTCTTGGATCTCCTCAAACCAGCCAAGATTCGAACTCATATGCAGACTACACCCCGAGTCCATGATCCAAGATCCTCCCAGACCACCCTCCATCACATTCAGAATTTCTGGCACATCAGTTTCCTCAACACAGTCAGTGGATGGAACACGGTTTCCACCACCATTTGCTTGCCTTCTTTTCCATGCGAAGCAATCCTTTTTGAGGTGACCCGACTTCTTGCACCAATGACATGAGCGGGTTTCCTTTTGATCATTTGATGGAGTTTTCTGATTTTCTTGGCTCGGCTTCTGAAACCTCTTGACTCCCTTGAACTTCTTGACATTTAGGCTCTCAGCCATAGCCTCTGGATTCTTAGAACCTGACTTCTGAATTTCTTTTGCTCTTATGGCCGACTGAACTTCAACAAGGGTGATAGTACCCTCTCGGCCATACAATATAGCATCTCGTAGCTGATCAAATGACTTCGGCAGAGCATTCAAAAGTAATATTGCCTTATCTTCATCCCCTATCGAGGCGTCGATATTTTCAAGATCATCGACCGCCTTATTGAAGTCTTCAAGTTGCTCCAATATCCCTTTATCATCCAAGAATCGATAGGAGTATAACCGCTGCTTCATGAGCAGCCTATTGGCCAAGGACTTAGCCATGTACAAGTCTTCGAGCTTCGCGATTATTCCGGCTGCAGTCTTTTCTTTTGCAACCTCTCGAAGAACTTTATCCCCGAGGCATAGCACAATTGCACTATGAGCTTTCGCCTCGATCTCAGCTCGTTTAAGGATCTCCTTTTCGTCAAGATCCACCTTCTCCCCTTCCTCCGACTTGTCCTCCTTTCCGCCCGCCTCCAACGCCGAAGCAAGGCCTTGATGAATCAGCATAGCCCGCATCTTCATCCGCCATAAGCCGAAATCATTCCTACCCGTGAATTTCTCGGCCTCAAACCTAGAAGCCATAACACCCTCCAATCTCACCACCGAAAGAACAAATCAGAAATCAATCGCGCCTCCCGATTCCCATAGACGGCGCCAATTTGTAAACAATTGAGGAACGATTTGAGTAGCAAGAACAATCGGTTGAAGATTGGAATGAAATTGTAAAGGAAATTTTATTCACTGGAATGAGAAAAACGAGAGAGAGAAGATGAGCTACCATGTAAAACTAACTAATGAATTAGCTATTTAACAGAAACTAACGGCTAGTTTCAATCCTACGGCTAGGATTAAAACTTGACTAACAAACAGATCTAACGGCTGCTGAAACGAGTTGTCATAACAGCCGAGCTGCCGAGCTGCCGAGCTGCCGAGCTTGCCGAGCTTGCCGAGCTTGCCGAGCTTGGTGCTTGAGCCATCACAATCTACCAACAGTTACTAACACATATATTTCTATGAATTTAGTTACTCATAGACCAATAATCTAAACCCATAGTTTGTAGGGAATACATGAAATACATAAGAGCTAAGATAATAAAACCCAAAGGTTGAATCTCGTATCCTTGATCTTCTCTTGATTCCAAGCTTCAAACTCTACGTATGATGGAAAGATGATGATAAATGGAAGGAACTCTTAAATATAATTCTCTAGTGTAATAGCCTTGAAGTCGTGCATCATTATATGGTAAATCTTCTATTCCAGTTACGAAAGTCTTGGAGAGAAACTAGGTAAAATTTTGCGACGCACTCTCCCAGCGAACCGCTGGGCAAAATCCCAACGGTCGCTGTGGAGTCTTCCGGAACACTCTGGACTACTATAAGTGGTCACCGTGCACGATCCAGCGGTCGCTGGACGTGTTCCTCTTTTTTAGGCACGGTTTACGAGTTGGGCCGCATGGACAACAGTAGATGTGCTCCAGCAGCAGCTGAGTAAGGTCCAGTGGACCGCTGGCTGGATCGAATACTCCAGGCTTCAAACTTCGAATTTTAACTATCTTTTTATGCTTTATTTTGCATATTTCTTACAAAACACGTCAAAAATATCAAAATAGATAAAAATATGCAAATAATGGACATGTAATGCAACTTTAACACTCAATTATTGCCTTAAAACAATGGAGAATTCGAGCGTATCAATCATGCACTAAAGTAATATTTTTTATATAATACTCCCTCCGTCCCGCACTACTCGCACCTTTCCTTTTGGGCACGGAGATTAAGGAATGAGTGATAGACAAAGTCAACAATTACGGCTGTAGGTATAAATTGTTACTAAAAATGGAAAGAGTGCAAATAACTTGGGACACCAAAAAAGGAAATAAGTGCAAGTAGTGCGGGACGGAGGGAGTATATACTTATATTATACTCCCTCTGTCCCATTAAAAATAAATGTTTTTCGTTTTTAGTTGTCCCACTAAAAATGAATTTTTTTCTAAAATAGAGACAACATTATCTCACAAAATAACGCTACATAAAATCTCGTGCCGAAAAAATAAATGTTTCATATTTATTGTGATGGGAGTATATATAGGGATATAATCAAAAACTTTAAGTATATGCTACTGCAATAATTCCGTTTGACCTGTGGTTAGACTAGTATATTGATTAAACCGTGAACTGATAATTTTGCCGTTCAGTTACCTATCTGATTTTAACATTAATGCTCGCAATAGAAGAAAAAGATGATATGAGTCTAGTAAAGAGATCAAACATACTCTTCTACCAATTCATGGGTCTCATTTCAAGTAATTATTATTTTTAAAAATGAAATTAATTATTATAAACAAAAATTAATTATTTAAAAAATTCACTTTGCGGCCACCACCTGGCCACAACAGTGCCAAAAAACTACCGCTCGGCCCAACTTTGCGCTGTATGGAGGTTGGAACCGCGGGCGGGCGGATCATTTGATGCGTTGCAGTGGAGCTGCGGCCGGGTCTCTATTGTGGAAGGCCTAACAATACGTAAGCAAATACCGAGGAAAAACAATGAAAGTAATATAAAAACAAATGAAACTGAACATTAATAAATTACAAAAAGTCTAGCCAAGGAAGGGTGGTTGTTAATGTTATTTAAACAAGTGTGACAGTCAATTTGCTTCTGAGGGCAGCTGAGGCATCTGAACTGTACAAACATATAAGGAATAAAAGTTAGCTTATTATGAGATTTTATATGATTCCAATGTATTCATTGGGTGTCTGACAATAGTTTTATATAAGTGTGACTGAAAATGAAGACATGGAATGTCAAAATTGAAGCCTCAGAATTGTGGAGTATGACATATCCAACTATAAAGTCAATATACTTCATGATAGACAGCTATAGCGGTGGAATATATATATATATTAGTGATTTATGGCAAATACCCCTTAACTATATAACTAGAGAACAAATAATAGCCACTGGATCAAAAAAATCAAGGGCTAGTATTAATTTTCGAATTTAATGAGATATTAGCTCCCTCAATCACAAATTTACTCCATAATAACAAGTTAGGGGTATTATGGTCATTGCACAACTAATTAACTCCAAAATCAGGTTAGATTCGAAAATTGAATTCATTTGAAACTGCGTCTTCTTCTCTCTTCTCCTCTTCTCTGTTCACCATCGTAAAATCACCGATTAAACCGCATTCAAGCCGTCGCCTATATTACATGTTGCACCCAAATTGTTTGAAACCGAAGATGAATTCATCAAATTTGGGAGAAATTTAAAATTAGTGTTTGAAGAAATGGGATTGGGAACCAAACCAATCTTCTCAACGCTGGATCTGTTGGTGTTTGGGAAAATTGGGACCGAGGGCATGAAGCTGCTTCCCCCAAATTGCTCCCCGCCGAACCCTTGATCCATCACACCAAAGCCGCCGCTAAAATTGAAATCCGCGGCGGTTCCTCCGCCAAATTGGACGAACTTACTGAGATTCCCATTGCAGGATCGTCCACATCAGCCATGACATAGCAGAGGAATGCCTGTTCCTGGCTGGGAGAATCCGATAGCACGTCGTGCTACAAGCCGTCGCCGATTACGTGTTTAATCATGCCCATCGTAATAATTGTAAAGGCTAAGAAGAACAAATTTGTTGTTGTAAACTTCAAGCGTTCAAGAACTATTGTAGAAAACTTCATTTAAATTCAATAGCAAGTATTTATTTTACATTAATATCTTGTTTACTATTTAAATCACTGTTGTGTTGTATCTATTTACTTCACTGAATAAGGAACTAGTGTTTTGTAAACAAGAGTGAAGTAAAATCATAATAAGAGTGACGTGTTTTGTGAACAAGAGTGAAGTAAAATCAGAGTAAGAGTGATGTGTTTTGTGAACAAGAGTGAAGTAAAATCAGAGTAAGAGTGATGTGTTTTGTGAACAAGAGTGAAGTAAAATCAGAATAAGAGTGATGTGTTTTGTGAACAAGAGTGAAGTAAATCAGAATAAGAGTGATGTGTTTTGTGAACAAGAGTGAAGTAAAATCAGAGTAGGAGTGATGTGTTTTGTGAACAAGAGTGAAGTAAAATCAGATTAAGAGTGATGTGTTTTGTGAACAAGAGTGAAGTAAAATCAGAGTAAGAGTGATGTGTTTTGTGAACAAGAGTGACGTAAAATCAGAATAAGAGTGATGCGTTTTGTGAAAGAGAGTGAAGTAAAATCAGATTAAGAGTGATGTGTTTTGTGAACAAGAGTGAAGTAAAATCATGCTAAGAGTGATGTGTTTTGTAAACAAGAGTAAAGTAAAATCATGCTAAGAGTGATGTGTTTTGTAAACAATAGTGAAGTAAAATCATGCTAAGAGTGATGTGTTTTGTAAACAACAGTGAAGTAAAAACATAATAAGAGTGATGTGTTTTGTAAACAAGAGTGAAGTAAAATCAGAATAAGAGTGATGTGTTTTGTGAACAAGAGTGAAGTAAAATCAGAGTAAGAGTGATGTGTTTTGTGAACAAGAGTGAAGTAAAATCAGAGTAAGAGTGATGTGTTTTGTGAACAAGAGTGAAGTAAAAGCTGATTAAGAGTGATGTGTTTTGTTAACAAGAGTGAAGTAAAATCAGAGTAACAGTGATGTGTTTTGTGAACAAGAGTGAAGTAAAATCAGAGTAAGAGTGATGCGTTTTGTGAACAAGAGTGAAGTAAAATCGGAATAAGAGTGATGTGTTTTGTGAACAAGAGTGAAGTAAAATCAGAATAAGAGTGATGCGTTTTGTGAACAAGAGTGAAGTAAAATCAGAGTAAGAGTTATGTGTTTTGTGAACAAGAGTGAAGTAAAATCAGAATAAGAGTGATGTGTTTTGTGAACAAGAGTGAAGTAAAATCAGAGTAAGAGTGATGTGTTTTGTGAACAAGAGTGAAGTAAAATTAGATTAAGAGTGATGTGTTTTGTGAATAAGAGTGACGTAAAATCAGAATAAGAGTGATGCGTTTTGTGAACAAGTGAAGTAAAATCAGATTAATAGTGATGTGTTTTGTGAACAAGAATGAAGTAAAATCATGCTAAGAGTGACGTATTTTGTGAACAAGAGTGAATTAAAATCAGAATAAGAGTGATGCGTTTTGTGAACAAGAGTAAAGTAAAATCAGAATAAGAGTGATGTGTTTTGTGAACAAGAGTGAAGTAAATCAGAATAAGAGTGATGTGTTTTGTGAACAAGAGTGAAGTAAAATCAGAGTAGGAGTGATGTGTTTTGTGAACAAGAGTGAAGTAAAATCAGATTAAGAGTGATGTGTTTTGTGAACAAGAGTGAAGTAAAATCAGAGTAAGAGTGATGTGTTTTGTGAACAAGAGTGACGTAAAATCAGAATAAGAGTGATGCGTTTTGTGAAAGAGAGTGAAGTAAAATCAGATTAAGAGTGATGTGTTTTGTGAACAAGAGTGAAGTAAAATCATGCTAAGAGTGATGTGTTTTGTAAACAAGAGTAAAGTAAAATCATGCTAAGAGTGATGTGTTTTGTAAACAATAGTGAAGTAAAATCATGCTAAGAGTGATGTGTTTTGTAAACAACAGTGAAGTAAAAACATAATAAGAGTGATGTGTTTTGTAAACAAGAGTGAAGTAAAATCAGAATAAGAGTGATGTGTTCTGTGAACAAGAGTGAAGTAAAATCAGAGTAAGAGTGATGTGTTTTGTGAACAAGAGTGAAGTAAAATCAGAGTAAGAGTGATGTGTTTTGTGAACAAGAGTGAAGTAAAATCTGATTAAGAGTGATGTGTTTTGTTAACAAGAGTGAAGTAAAATCAGAGTAACAGTGATGTGTTTTGTGAACAAGAGTGAAGTAAAATCAGAGTAAGAGTGATGCGTTTTGTGAACAAGAGTGAAGTAAAATCGGAATAAGAGTGATGTGTTTTGTGAACAAGAGTGAAGTAAAATCAGAATAAGAGTGATGTGTTTTGTGAACAAGAGTGAAGTAAAATCAGAGTAAGAGTTATGTGTTTTGTGAACAAGAGTGAAGTAAAATTAGATTAAGAGTGATGTGTTTTGTGAATAAGAGTGATGTAAAATCAGAATAAGAGTGATGCGTTTTGTGAACAAGAGTGAAGTAAAATCAGATTAATAGTGATGTGTTTTGTGAACAAGAATGAAGTAAAATCATGCTAAGAGTGATGTGTTTTGTGAACAAGAGTGAAGTAAAATCAGAATAAGAGTGATGCGTTTTGTGAACAAGAGTAAAGTAAAATCATAATAAGAGTGATGTGTTTTGTGAACAAGAGTGAAGTAAAATCAGAATAAGAGTGATGTGTTTTGTGAACAAGAGTGAAGTAAAATCAGAGTAAGAGTGATGTGTTTTGTGAACAAGAGTGAAGTAAAATCAGAGTAAGAGTGATGCGTTTTGTGAACAAGAGTGAAGTAAAATCGGAATAAGAGTGATGTGTTTTGTGAACAAGAGTGAAGTAAAATCAGAATAAGAGTGATGTGTTTTGTGAACAAGAGTGAAGTAAAATCAGATTAAGAGTGATGTGTTTTGTGAACAAGAGTGAAGTAAAATCAGAGTAAGAGTGATGTGTTTTGTGAACAAGAGTGACGTAAAATCAGAATAAGAGTGATGCGTTTTGTGAAAGAGAGTGAAGTAAAATCAGATTAAGAGTGATGTGTTTTGTGAACAAGAGTGAAGTAAAATCATGCTAAGAGTGATGTGTTTTGTAAACAAGAGTAAAGTAAAATCATGCTAAGAGTGATGTGTTTTGTAAACAATAGTGAAGTAAAATCATGCTAAGAGTGATGTGTTTTGTAAACAACAGTGAAGTAAAAACATAATAAGAGTGATGTGTTTTGTAAACAAGAGTGAAGTAAAATCAGAATAAGAGTGATGTGTTTTGTGAACAAGAGTGAAGTAAAATCAGAGTAAGAGTGATGTGTTTTGTGAACAAGAGTGAAGTAAAATCAGAGTAAGAGTGATGTGTTTTGTGAACAAGAGTGAAGTAAAATCTGATTAAGAGTGATGTGTTTTGTTAACAAGAGTGAAGTAAAATCAGAGTAACAGTGATGTGTTTTGTGAACAAGAGTGAAGTAAAATCAGAGTAAGAGTGATGCGTTTTGTGAACAAGAGTGAAGTAAAATCGGAATAAGAGTGATGTGTTTTGTGAACAAGAGTGAAGTAAAATCAGAATAAGAGTGATGCGTTTTGTGAACAAGAGTGAAGTAAAATCAGAGTAAGAGTTATGTGTTTTGTGAACAAGAGTGAAGTAAAATCAGAATAAGAGTGATGTGTTTTGTGAACAAGAGTGAAGTAAAATCAGAGTAAGAGTGATGTGTTTTGTGAACAAGAGTGAAGTAAAATTAGATTAAGAGTGATGTGTTTTGTGAATAAGAGTGACGTAAAATCAGAATAAGAGTGATGCGTTTTGTGAACAAGTGAAGTAAAATCAGATTAATAGTGATGTGTTTTGTGAACAAGAATGAAGTAAAATCATGCTAAGAGTGACGTATTTTGTGAACAAGAGTGAATTAAAATCAGAATAAGAGTGATGCGTTTTGTGAACAAGAGTAAAGTAAAATCAGAATAAGAGTGATGTGTTTTGTGAACAAGAGTGAAGTAAATCAGAATAAGAGTGATGTGTTTTGTGAACAAGAGTGAAGTAAAATCAGAGTAGGAGTGATGTGTTTTGTGAACAAGAGTGAAGTAAAATCAGATTAAGAGTGATGTGTTTTGTGAACAAGAGTGAAGTAAAATCAGAGTAAGAGTGATGTGTTTTGTGAACAAGAGTGACGTAAAATCAGAATAAGAGTGATGCGTTTTGTGAAAGAGAGTGAAGTAAAATCAGATTAAGAGTGATGTGTTTTGTGAACAAGAGTGAAGTAAAATCATGCTAAGAGTGATGTGTTTTGTAAACAAGAGTAAAGTAAAATCATGCTAAGAGTGATGTGTTTTGTAAACAATAGTGAAGTAAAATCATGCTAAGAGTGATGTGTTTTGTAAACAACAGTGAAGTAAAAACATAATAAGAGTGATGTGTTTTGTAAACAAGAGTGAAGTAAAATCAGAATAAGAGTGATGTGTTTTGTGAACAAGAGTGAAGTAAAATCAGAGTAAGAGTGATGTGTTTTGTGAACAAGAGTGAAGTAAAATCAGAGTAAGAGTGATGTGTTTTGTGAACAAGAGTGAAGTAAAATCTGATTAAGAGTGATGTGTTTTGTTAACAAGAGTGAAGTAAAATCAGAGTAACAGTGATGTGTTTTGTGAACAAGAGTGAAGTAAAATCAGAGTAAGAGTGATGCGTTTTGTGAACAAGAGTGAAGTAAAATCGGAATAAGAGTGATGTGTTTTGTGAACAAGAGTGAAGTAAAATCAGAATAAGAGTGATGTGTTTTGTGAACAAGAGTGAAGTAAAATCAGAGTAAGAGTTATGTGTTTTGTGAACAAGAGTGAAGTAAAATTAGATTAAGAGTGATGTGTTTTGTGAATAAGAGTGATGTAAAATCAAAATAAGAGTGATGCGTTTTGTGAACAAGAGTGAAGTAAAATCAGATTAATAGTGATGTGTTTTGTGAACAAGAATGAAGTAAAATCATGCTAAGAGTGATGTGTTTTGTGAACAAGAGTGAAGTAAAATCAGAATAAGAGTGATGCGTTTTGTGAACAAGAGTAAAGTAAAATCATAATAAGAGTGATGTGTTTTGTGAACAAGAGTGAAGTAAAATCAGAATAAGAGTGATGTGTTTTGTGAACAAGAGTGAAGTAAAATCAGAGTAAGAGTGATGTGTTTTGTGAACAAGAGTGAAGTAAAATCAGAGTAAGAGTGATGTGTTTTGTGAACAAGAGTGACGTAAAATCAGAATAAGAGTGATGCGTTTTGTGAAAGAGAGTGAAGTAAAATCAGATTAAGAGTGATGTGTTTTGTGAACAAGAGTGAAGTAAAATCATGCTAAGAGTGATGTGTTTTGTAAACAAGAGTAAAGTAAAATCATGCTAAGAGTGATGTGTTTTGTAAACAATAGTGAAGTAAAATCATGCTAAGAGTGATGTGTTTTGTAAACAACAGTGAAGTAAAAACATAATAAGAGTGATGTGTTTTGTAAACAAGAGTAAAGTAAAATCAGAATAAGAGTGATGTGTTTTGTGAACAAGAGTGAAGTAAAATCAGAGTAAGAGTGATGTGTTTTGTGAACAAGAGTGAAGTAAAATCTGATTAAGAGTGATGGGTTTTGTTAACAAGAGTGAAGTAAAATCAGAGTAACAGTGATGTGTTTTGTGAACAAGAGTGAAGTAAAATCAGAGTAAGAGTGATGCGTTTTGTGAACAAGAGTGAAATAAAATCGGAATAAGAGTGATGTGTTTTGTGAACAAGAGTGAAGTAAAATCAGAATAAGAGTGATGTGTTTTGTGAACAAGAGTGAAGTAAAATCAGAGTAAGAGTTATGTGTTTTGTGAACAAGAGTGAAGTAAAATTAGATTAAGAGTGATGTGTTTTGTGAATAAGAGTGATGTAAAATCAGAATAAGAGTGATGCGTTTTGTGAACAAGAGTGAAGTAAAATCAGATTAATAGTGATGTGTTTTGTGAACAAGAATGAAGTAAAATCATGCTAAGAGTGATGTGTTTTGTGAACAAGAGTGAAGTAAAATCAGAATAAGAGTGATGCGTTTTGTGAACAAGAGTAAAGTAAAATCATAATAAGAGTGATGTGTTTTGTGAACAAGAGTGAAGTAAAATCAGAATAAGAGTGATGTGTTTTGTGAACAAGAGTGAAGTAAAATCAGAGTAAGAGTGATGTGTTTTGTGAACAAGAGTGAAGTAAAATCAGAGTAAGAGTGATGTGTTTTGTGAACAAGAGTGACGTAAAATCAGAATAAGAGTGATGCGTTTTGTGAAAGAGAGTGAAGTAAATCAGATTAAGAGTGATGTGTTTTGTGAACAAGAGTGAAGTAAAATCATGCTAAGAGTGATGTGTTTTGTAAACAAGAGTAAAGTAAAATCATGCTAAGAGTGATGTGTTTTGTAAACAATAGTGAAGTAAAATCATGCTAAGAGTGATGTGTTTTGTAAACAACAGTGAAGTAAAAACATAATAAGAGTGATGTGTTTTGTAAACAAGAGTAAAGTAAAATCAGAATAAGAGTGATGTGTTT
The DNA here is from genome assembly GCF_004379255.2 of Salvia splendens. NCBI lineage: Eukaryota > Viridiplantae > Streptophyta > Magnoliopsida > Lamiales > Lamiaceae > Salvia > Salvia splendens. Next base: position 22,203,066 of record NC_056034.1, read on the forward strand.
TGTGAACAAGAGTGAAGTAAAATCAGAGTAAGAGTGATGTGTTTTGTGAACAATAGTGAAGTAAAATCAGAGTAAGAGTGATGTGTTTTGTGAACAAGAGTGAAGTAAAATCAGAGTAAGAGTGATATGTTTTGTGAACAAGAGTGAAGTAAAATCAGAGTACGAGTGATGTGTTTTGTGAACAAGAGTGAAGTAAAATCAGAATAAGAGTGATGTGTTTTGTGAACAAGAGTGAAGTAAAATCAGAGTAATAGTGATGTGTTTTGTGAACAAGAGTGAAGTAAAATCATGCTAAGAGTGATGTGTTTTGTAAACAATAGTGAAGTAAAATCATGCTAAGAGTGATGTGTTTTGTAAACAACAGTGAAGTAAAATCATAATTAGAGTGATGTGTTTTTTAAACAAGAGTGAAGTAAAATCATGCTAAGAGTGATGTGTTTTGTAAACAAGAATGAAGTAAAATCATGCTAAGAGTGATGTGTTTTGTAAACAAGAGTGAAGTAAAATTATGCTAAGATTGATGTGTTTTGTAAACAACAGTGAAGTAAAATCATGCTAAGAGTGATGTGTTTTGTAAACAATAGTGAAGTAAAATCATAATAAGAGTGATATGTTTTGTAAACAACAGTTGTAAACAACAGTGAAGTAAAAGCACTACCTTTAATTACTGTTAATGGTCAATATATTGCTTCATTATATAAATACAATCATTACACACAAGATTAAAATCAACTGCTTAAGACTAACACGGTGTGAATATTGAATAAAATTAATTTACAAGGAAACCCTTCTAGACTTTAACGAATATATCAAAATGTTTCTTCTCGGAATGTTCATTTGTTGACCAATTTTAGTAAAACCAAATTATAGTGACATAATCGAGTTTAATACAGTATTTATCATTCCACCCACCAACTTGGAAAAAAATAAACACAAGTCAACAAAATCCCCCAATTTATATAAATTCCTTAACATTTTTTGTATTGAATTCCAGATTTGATCTAAAATTAGATGGCAGCAGCCATGAATTCTGCAGTGTCGAGAAATCCTACAGTTCGATTCAGCAGAATAAATGAGGAATTCGGCTACAGCGCCGGCGCGAGGAGCAGTGGCTGGAGAATTTTTTCGACGCAGCGGAGCGGGCATAATCTGATGACTTCGTGGAGCTATCGGCGAGATCGGGTAAACTGAAGTGACGGCGGAACTGAAGAAGGTGTTGGAAAAGAAGATATCGGAGAATGACGCGGAGGTGAACAAGGCTCAGGGTGATTTTGCGGCGGCGATCGACGGGGAAGAGAAACAGAAAGACAATAATCACTATAATTTCCAACGAGATTTGGAAATTGAAACTGCATAATTTCATATTTAAATTTCATAATGTAATTGCCAAATATACCCTTGGCCTATTTTATATTATTAAAATAAATAATATTTGTTCTAATAAGATGTGTGGCTGAGATTTATTCTCTAGTTATACACTTAAGATTAGTTATATCTTGATCACTAACCTCTATATATATATATATATATATATTTATTCAACCCAACCAATTGGATGCACATTGTATAAGTAGTCCATCAACAGCGGAGCCACCCTTAATTAAGCAAACACAATGCGTAAAACCCTTGTCAAAATAACAGAAAGGAATGGACCATATATAGGCTGTCTTTTCACATCTAGTAGAATATACATAAACACTTTTATTTATATAGTCCAAGTAAAATTAAGACTTATAATTCAATTCAATAGCTAGGTTAGGGTTCACAAATTTATTTGGTAGACCATTAGCCGATAAATATAATCATATAACCGTTTGTTTAGTTAGGGATATTAATTTCAAGCAAAAGAGTGTGTGTGTGAGTGTAAGAGAGAGAAGCATGTGCATTTTAGCTTTGGTTGTGGTGAGTGACGAGTGCCTAATAACTGTAGTGTATTGGGCAAATGATAAAGAAAGGATCTACTTCTATTGTAACATTGAATGAGTGTTTGTGGAAGATCCCCAGAAAACATGGAATTGAATAACTACCCATCACGTGGATATAATCCAATCCAATCCAATCCAATCCAATCCAATCCACGTATCCCCTATTATTATTATTTCCTAATTCCTACCATAGTAAGTAACCTTCGCCCATTTTTCCAAACATATTAATGTTTCTCCAACTAACGTTGGCTGTATCGATTTAGCTACCAAAATATTCGTTCAAACATATTCCATCTAAGCAATGTTTAACCATACAAGCTATGAGATGGAAATAGATACTAGTACTTTAGTAATGCTAATTAGTGCGAAAAACTTGTTTGAAAAATTTAGTAAATTACGCGTCATTTTTCCCTTAATAATTTAATGATATTTATATCCCAACATAATAACTTTTGTGTAGTTGGATCGAGCAGCTATATTAAGATCTTATCAGTATTTATATGTGACCAAAGATCTTAATTATCACTATTTATATGTGACCAATACGCAATTTCTACTACTAAAAATACACTATATTAGTAATTCTTATTTCTTAAACATATATGCATGTAAGGTTCATTTAATCTTTTTTCTCCATGTGCATTTTCTTAATTTAAGTGGATACAATTATCTTCTCTCTCACACAGATCAAGAATGCAAGATGAGAACACTTCAACATATAGTCGCATGCGCAGATCATATCTATAATTCATAATTTTTATTTTTGTTAAATGAACTTAAATTGAAAGGTCTAATTGAGTCACGGTGGATTTGAACCTCATGCAACCTTTGGCTTCGTATTAATCGTTCTACCACTGGCATACACGCATATATATATATACATATATATATATATAATTCATATTTATCCGATTATGAAACCCAGCAGGCTGCTGTCACTATCCCTAAAACGTTATTGACATACGACTTATTCCTAATATATACTCCTTTCGGCAATAAATTAACATTGCTGACACACAATACAGAAAGACTCTCACTATATAATCATATTAGTAGTCATAATTAGACAGAGACTCAATATCTCTATGACTATTGTTGTGATGGAATAGGGTAATATGAACAATCAAAACAAACAGAAACATAAAGAGACACAGATTTACGTGGTTCACCAACATTGTGTTGGCTACGTCCATGGTCAGGAAAGGAGAACAAGAAAGGAGAACAGATTGTATTATGATAGTGGTTACAAAGTTTTATGCCCTACTTCTATATAAATAGCACACAAGACGGGCTAGGCACAATATGAGAAATATGACCCAATATAGTGAGACCCCGTTAGGCTAGCGGGCTAGCGGCAAATCATATAGATTCAAGGCATACTAACAACTATATTATCCAATTTTAGTTTTAAATTAACAGAACTGACCTAATATACTCCATGTGGTAGTGCAAGCAACCATAATCACTAAAACCAATTCTTGGCCTTGTAATTTAGGTAATGCTGACAACTATTTATGACTTGTAATAATCTTTGAGAATTCTACAATTAAGGTAATAGTTTTTAGAGAATCTAGAATAGTTTTTAGAGAATCTAGTCGTGAGTAACTTATTTTGGCAATTTGTAGAAAAATCAACCACATTCAAAGCGTGTGAATATTAAATAGTGTCAACGAATTTCACTACCTTTCATGTGAAATCGGTAGAAATCAATAAAAAGAAAGTAAGTTTTTTTTTAAAATAAAAAATAAAAAAGAAAGCAAAGAAAGAATGGATACAAGGAATTAAATCTGTAATCTGCCAGTTAATAATGGCAATCAATTAAAGGCGAAGCAGCAAAGACTATGACTTGTTCCTTTGCCGCAAAAGGAAACTTAGATTCCGGTTGATCGTCTCCCGGTGCCGGTAGATTGAGGTCTAACGACAACAGATTCCTCGCCTTCTTCACTCCCGGAATCGGCCTGTGCCGGCGCATGTGTCCGCCCAGCGCCTGCCCTGACCCGAATTCCGCACCGCATATGGAGCACTCGTGGACCCTGGGGGTGCCAGACGCCGGTCTATTTGAAATTTGCAGTGAGAGATTTGTGTCTTCATCACTCAATGGCTTCTTTTCTTCTAGGCTTGTTGGCTTATTCGGCTTCTTGTGACTGGCTCTGTGGCCACCCAATGCTTGGAAGGATGGGAAACACTTGCTACACGTTTTACACTGGTAAACTTCTGCGGACGCAGGTGGTTGTGGTGGTAATCTGCCTTCGGCTAAGAGGATTAGGCAATTGGCCATATCTTCCTCCTCGTCATGTGCTAATGCGATCCCGCTGGAGTGAGAAGGCGAGGCGTTGCTTATAACGGCGCTGGTGGAGGAGGTGCTGGCGATGGTTAAGGCGAGCGGGGAGGCCGAGCGCGGCCTCTTGCTCCGCTTGCCCTTCACCATAGCAACTTCTTGTTGCATGGCTTTTGGTTGGAAATTGGAATAGAAAGGAAGAGAGGTAATTGGGTGGTGAAGATATATAGTTTCTATATATATAATCTGAAAAGTGGAAAAAGGAGAAATTGTTCACTTACGATGTTCTTCTTTTCTTGCAGTCGCAACTTAACATGGAATTATATACTAGTACTCCTCTGTTCCATTCAAGATATTCACATTTTTTAATAGCACGAGATTTTAGATTGAGTTATTAGGTGAAGTAAATAGAGAGGAAAAATAGTTAAATATTTTAATAAAAAATAAATGATTTATTTTCATATGTAAAAAGTGGATATCTGGAGTGAGACAAAAAAAAATGTACACCAGAGACGGACAGAATGAGTAGTATATTGGTTGTGGTGGTTTGTGATGGCAATGGAGTGAGGGAAGGAGTGAGAATCGGTTGGGTTTGAAGCAAACGCATTACTTTTTAAGAACGCACCACAGAATTCACCACCCCCACTTCTTCTTCTTTTCTTTATTTATTTAATTATTTACACACTTTCAAATGTGAATGTGTGGACATTCATAAATGAATACATATATGTATATTAAATCTGTCCTTCCAAGTTCCAACCAATTTAGGGCTTATAATTAATTTATCACTATCCTAGCTGTAAGATTCAAAAACTTAACTAATTATTGCATTAAAGTCAGATAATTAAGATGCATTTAGATCAGACAAATGAGGATTCATAGAATGCAAGATTTGAGTAGATTTGTTGAATTTCGGTTTTATTGTGAAATTCAAAAGTAAATCACGTCCTTTTCCAATAGCTTCTATCCCTATCAAATTCAGTTACACTATACTTCATATGTGCACCTCCAATTTATAGGTCATAGGGTTAATATTGCCATGTCATTCTAAGTCATAAATATACATCTATACTAACACTTGTATATGGGATAAAATAAATACACTACTTACTAGATTTCATTGAAAGCAATCTCAAATATTGTCATTTAGTGATTTAGATATTGTTTGTCAATATCATTAATTAAAAAAAATAATTGCGCAGTTGCCATGCACTTACAATGTACTCTAACATTAGTGATGAATAATAGTACGTGCTAAGTGGATTAGAACCCCACAACCACGACGGCTGCGTAATAAATTAGTAATAATTTCTTAAATTGCTAATGACTTTAGCCAATGATTAGAGTTGGTAAAGCATGGAATAATAGCACGTTCACTTTGTGGAATGGAGGAATATCAATTATTTCTCTGCTCAAATTACGCCCCAAAGAATTATGTTTGGAAAACTTCTAGGATTGTACAATTTACGTAATACTCCTAGACGAATTTGTACAAAATAAGTGTGTCACACACACACACACATCCAGACATAGTTGACAGAAATTTATAGCATCTTGAAATGACCATATATATATGAGATCAAGGGTAAAGGGCTGTGACCAACTATCAAATCAAATCAAAATAAAATTTATGGGGAATGAATCAAATCAAAATTTATTTTTATATTAAAATTACAGCTAAACTAGAGTTCTTAGTTAAGATGAATCGTTTAAAATGCACCATGTGAAATATTTATATGGTTTATGTAGTATAGTTAAATCAGTGATTAATCTTTTGTAGTTATATAAAAATTGTTGATATTGTAGATTCATTTGAATAATGATGTTGTCAATTTTTAGAATCTTTAAAATGACACGTTACTTTCAATGACAATTAACTATCCTTAAAAATCTTTAAAAATTCTAAAAGAAATTAAATTTTAGGGATAATTATTATTTAAATCATAATGTTTGATTGACTTTGGCAAATCTCGCAACTTTTGAAATTGGAATGTAAAATCACGATTTTTTAATTTTTCCCAATTGTTCCACAGTTAGTCAAAAATCGAAATTAATATAACAAAATCAATACGATACGAAAACAAAACCACGTTGATTTAGATATATCGACATCTTTTAACAGTACCCAAAATATGGCGACGCCATTTTTATAAAAAAATAACGTCATTTTGTTGTCATATCATATTTAATGTTGTCACATTAATTTCAATTTTGAACAAATGTGGGACAATTGAGAAAAGTTCATAAGTTGTGATTTTATACTCCAGATTCAAAAGTTATGAGATTGACTAAAAATCAATCAAAACTTATGAATTAGAGTAAACTGCCTCAAAAAGTACCTAACTTTTTGGGTTGTGACGCCACAGACTTCTAACAAAAAAAATAGTGTCTGAGGACCCTAACGTTAAATATAATCACAAATCATATTTTTTCGTACCAAAACACCCTTAGACCCTAAAATGGCATTTTTGTCACTCCATTATATTGCTAACATGTGATTTCTGGCACATTTCTATCAGCAACTTCTTATGTAATTTTCTAATAAGTTCTAGTATACGTAATTAAAATTTTGTCATTATATACACTTTCAAATTTATTTATAATATACATATTTATCACTATCTGCATTAATTAATATGAAAATAATAAAATGAGACCATTTCTTCCTTATAAAACTCATTTTCTGGTATTTTTCAGTATTTCTATCTCCCCTAATTTTTATTTGTTTTTTACCTTGATTTATTGATCAATTTTATTTATTATGAAAATATCCTAATTTTTCAGTAATAATTTATAAATTTACATTGTCTTAATTTCAAATTCTATTATTAATAAAAAAACTCCAAGGATTAAATAGCTAATATCACATGCTTGAATATTTTCAAAATATTACTCCTGTTTCAATTTTATCATGAATGGCAAGAAACTATGCAAATTTATAACTAAAGATTGAATGTTCATATGATGTTAAAAATTTCAGTTTGAGCTAAATTAAAATTCTTAATAAAATATAAATCATAAAAATCGTCTTAAAGTTAGGCTTAGAGTAACAAATTAGTTCGATGATATATAATGAAATAATATTTTAGATGTTAGTGTTTTCAAGAAAATAATTATTGTATCATTTAATTAAATGTGAAATATTTTTTATTCTGTGTAATATTGATTCGGATTTTATTGCATAAATAACTTCACTTTTTCATATTTTTAATGTTTCTCAATGAATTTCCTACATGATATAACTGGTATATTGTTACCACTAACTAGAAATAGAGGGATATAAGAATTTTTTCTATACAAATTGACAAAACTTTAATCACGTGTGAAGTTCCAGAACTTATTAGGAAATCACATAAGAAGTCGGAATTCATATGTCAGTGAATCAAGGGATTGACAAAAATTCCCTTCAAGCTTATTGGGCATTTTTGTCCGAAAAGTGGCAAAAAAACTTCATTTGTGATTATATTTAACGTTAGGGTCTTCTGGCAAATTTTTTTTTGTTAGGGATCTGTGGTATCACAACCCAAAAAGTTAGAGACTTTTGCGGCAGTTTACTCTATGAATTTAATTGTAATTATCCTTAAATTTTATATAAATCTCGTGATTTAAATTATTTTTTCACATACCATATATCAAATTAAAAGGAATTTGTATAATGTTCTTAATAAAGTAATTTGTATAATGTTCTTAATTGCATAAAGCTCTAAGTTCAATATATAACGCCAAAAAATTGTGTCTAAGTGTATTTTTCGAATTTGCAAGCAGTTGTGATTTAATTAAGTACTCCCTCCGTTCCGGCTAAGATGACACATTTCTTGGCGGGCACGAGATTTTATGAGTTATTGGTTAAAGTGTTTAATTGGAGAGAGAAAAGATGTGTGGAAGTATTAAAATTGAGAGATAAAGAAAGATGAGTATTTTAATAGGAGTGAGAAAAAGTTGTTGGGTGTATTAGTTACAGAAAGAAAGTTTCCAAAAAAGAAAATGCGTCATCTTAGTTGGGACAAACTAAAAAGGAAAACGTGTCATCTTAAGCGGGACAGAGAGAGTAGTACATTATGTTGCAATGATGTAATGAACCAAGTGCAATGCATGTAATGCCTAAATACTATCGTGTATATAATGTTAAAAAATATGTGTATTTTCGAATTGCGTATGCATATATAATACTCCCTCCGTCCCATAGACATAGGTCATTTAGTTCTGACACGGGTTTTAATGCGTAATTTGTATAGTAAAAGAGAAGGAGAAAAAATAGTTGAAATTGTGGAGTGGATGGTGGAGTCCATAAAAGATAAG